>NC_080183.1:6811521-7111521 GCF_950295315.1 Erinaceus europaeus | reverse complement strand
ACAACAGAATTAAGGTTACTTGAGGGGGAGGACCTGGGTGGTGGGAGATAAGATATAGGGGTGAAAGGTAGTGATGGGGTTTATTTATTACAGTAAATAAATTTATTTACTAGAGCACTGCTCAGCTCTTGCTTGTTGTAAATAAATAATGGTAAATAAGTATGTCTTTACAAATAGTTAAATAAATCACGGTAAACAATAAAAATAATTTCAAATAGAGGCAAGGTAGTAGGGCTGTCAGGCCCAAACACTGGAGTCAGATTACTGGGGCATGTATGAATTTCTACCACTTACTAGCTAGTCAACATTCTGGAAAAAGAAGGACCAATCATAGAACCTGCTTCACAGGGTGACTGAGAAGATAAAATGTCTATTCAGGGGTTGGGGAGACATGCAGTGAGTGCACCAGCCTTTCATGCCTTAGACCACAGGGTATAAGCCTCCACTCCCTACCTGCAGGGGGGACACTTGACAAGTGGTGAAGCAGCTCTACATGCGTCTTTCTCCCTCTCTCAATTTCTTTCTGTGTTATCCAATAACATAGAAAGAAGAAAAGAAAGAGAGTCATTCAAGTTCTCAGAAACAGGGCCAACACTAAATGAATGTTAGCTTCTAACATGGTCCTCAGAACCTCCTGTGCTCTTAGCACTGTACTGAGTGTATTCCATATAACAACTCAGCGCAACTTAGATAGGATGTTCAGCTCATAGATAAGGAAGCAGGTTCAGAGAAAGCCTGGCTTATGGTCACTGGAAGGGCCAGTGTTTTTCCATGTATGAGGAATTTAGGGCTCTGCTTCTCAAAAAATTGTGTATTTTTACTTTTAAAACGACCTGTCAACACCTATGTTTAGCGGAGAAGCAATTACAGAAGCCAGACCGTCCACCTTCTACATCCCATAATGACCCTAGGTCCATACTCCCAGAGGGATAAAGAATAGGAAAGCTATCAGGGGAAGGGATGGGATGTGGAGTTCTGATGGTGGGAATTATGTGGAGTTGTACACCTCTTATCCTATGGTTTTGTCAATGTTTCCTTTTTATAAATTAAAAAAAGAGAGAGGGGAAAAAGATACCTAGACCACTTCTTTGGTGTGACCTACTCTCCTTTTTTTTTTGGGGGGGGGGCACGGAATGTCTTAAGTTGGAAATGCCTTAATATGTGAACATAATTGCATGCAGCAGCTCATCAGTCATTGATACATGTATTTATGTTTGAATTGGATTCATGAATCTGTCTGAAATATATAAGTGACACAAAAAATGGCAAACAACAAAAATAACTTCAAACCAAGGAAAGGTAGTAGAGTGTTCAGGTCCACAGACTGGAGTCAGATAACTGGGGCATTCATTCATTTCCACCATTTACCAGGGCAGCATTACTTAATAATTATGTTACTATTCAGAATCATCTTTTAAAGGAAGTTCACTTGGATTTGCTCCTGGAGTCACTCAGGAGGGCCTGAAGTGGCACAAACACAGTACACTGGCCTTTGGAGAAAAAAAATCGGGAGTAAGCTTTGTTGTCATTTGAGTAAAAAGCGGAGGCAGGAGCAATGTTCGGTTCAAGTAGTGATTAGCTCCTAGCTCTGAGGCCTCTGGATTGTGGAGCAGGGCTGGAAAGGGAGTTCAACCACCTAGTCAATAGTTGAATCAATCAGGCCTCCATAATGCAAGCCCTGTGCAGAGCCAGAAAATGTGGGCTCTGTGAGCTTTCTGCCTGAGGCATACGTCCACGTGCTGGGAGGGAGGTACCTCAGTTTCCCAGGAAAAGTGCACAGGATTTCTGTCTTCAGGTTGCTCTGAGACTTTGTCCTGGGTGACTCTTCATTTGGCCACTTCTGATTTTAATCCTTCATAAGAATACCATAGTTCGTGGCACAAAGCGCAAGGACCAGCATTAAGGATCCCAGTTCGAGCCCCACTGGTTCCCAACCTGCAGAAGAGTTGCTTCACAGGCAGTGAAGCAAGTCTGCAGGTGTCTCTCTTTCTCTCCCCCTCTCTGTCTTCCCCTCCTCTCTCCATTTCTCTCTGTCCTATCCAACAACAACATCAAAAACAACAATAATAACTACAACAATGAAACGACAAGGGCAACAAAAGGGAAAATAAATAAATAAAATAAAATAAAATAAAATAATAAAAAAAGAACAGTGTAGTCATGGCACTTGTCTGAGCTCTGTGAGTCATTCTAGATAACCTGGGGTGAAACTGCCTATTTGGCTCAGAGTGCAGGTAACTGGGGACCCCTTCCCTTTGCAGCTGACATCTCAAGTGAGAGCTGTATTTTCAGGGACAGTGTCCTGGGCTTGTAGATCTATGTTAGCTCCAAGCGGATTGCATAAGGATTACATTGCAGTATTGCACCAAACTAAGAAATGTGTACTTTAGCTGAAAGGGTTTTAAATAAGAGAACATCGACTATCTGCATCTTAGAATAAGGACTTTGTACCATGGAGTATGGATTAGACAGGGAAGAATATTCTAGAGTATGTTAGAGACAGCTGAAAATCAGGCAAGAAAGTAGGTCAATGTACAGCAATTGGGAGTGAAAATGAATTGAAAAAAAAAAAAAACTGTGAAATAAGTGTGGCAAGCAGCACATCAAAGAGCTCTATCCCCAGGGGCTGGTTCTGCAAGGGTGTATCCAGCCTGGTAACGGGGGAAGGCAGCAGTTTTCTGGAAATATTCTTTCAATTAGCAGTCAACTAAAGGATCTGGATCTTTTAAAAAAAGAGTTTAAAAGATACATTTTCCCTTTGAGTCTCCCCAAAATAGAATAATACAACAAATAATCATATGTTCATCCCTACTCCCAATTTTCTTCTTCCTCTCCTTTTTCCTCTCCTCCTCCTCCTCCTCCTCCTCTTTCTTTTCCTCCTCCTTCTTACCAGAGATCTCCTCAGCTCTGGTTTATGGTGGAGCCTGAGATTGGACCTAAGACTTCCGGGACTCAGACATGCAAGTCTAGTGAGCTACTGATGTGCTATCTCCTCTGACCCTTTATTTATGCAGAAAAAAATTTAAACATTCCCAGACTCCCCAGAAATAGCCTTCCAAGGGCTGGGGAGATAGCCTAATGGTAATGCATGAGGCCTAGAGGTACCAAGTCCAATTCCTGGCACCATTAGCCAGGGCCAAACAGTGCTCTGCTAAAAAAAAAAAAATATATATATATATATATATATATATACATATATATATATATATATATATATATATATATCCCTATCAAATAGAAGTGTTTACTTCAGTACTGGGCAAAGCCTATTTCATAAAAACTTGCAACTAATAACACATAAGAATTTTGAGTTGATTAACCCTCAAAATAGAAATGATGATTAAAATAGAAATGATGATTTAATGAAAAATCATGAAAATTTAATGAAAAGGTTAGGAAACAGATGGTAAGCAAAAAAAAAAAAAGTCCTTATTTTGGTTAAAAATAATTAAAATCAGGGCTCTGCACTTATAATAAAATACCATTTTCTGGTGAAGGAATACTATGGAAGGTGCCTCTGTGGGTCTCGTAGCCTAGGGAAGGAAGCAGCCACATTAGCAGGCAGTGTTAGAAGAGGATGTGGTGGCACAGGGCCAGTGCTGTTTTTTCAACATAGCTGCAGTGGAGAGAAAAGTAAAGACTCAATTGGTAATTACAACACCTTCTTCATTACACCCAACTATTGTTTATAACCTTGTAACAGCTGAGATACCAATTAAATTAAAATATTTTACTAAACTAGATCTCATATTTCTATAATAGTCCATAGTAATGTGAATGGTTTAAAACTTAGGGTAGATGAAATCCAGGAGATGGGGCAATAGATCATTGGTCTCTCTCTCTCTCTCTTTCTCTCTCTCTCTCTCTCTCTCTCTCTCTCTGTGTGTGTGTGTGTGTGTGTGTGTTTATCAGTGATTTACAAAATTACTAAATAACAGGGATACAGTTTCACACAGTTCCCACCACCAGAGTTCTGTGTCCCTATTCCCTCCACTGGAAACCGTAGTGATTCTGAGGATTATACGCTTAAGCATGAGGTCCAGACTTCAGTCCCTGATATCACATAAGCCAGAGAGATGCTCTGGTTCTTTCTCCGCCCCTCTCATAAATAAATATATATATTTATATATATAAATATATATTGTCTTAAAAATTGAGTAGGGGGTGGGCAGTAGCGCTGCTGGTTAAGTGCACATGGTGTGAAGCGCAAGGACTGGCCTAAGGATCCCAGATCAAACCTTCGGGGGGGGTCACTTCACAAGCGGTGAAACAGGTCTACAAGTGTCTATATTTCTCTCCCCCTCTGTCTTCCCTTCCTCTCTTGATTCTTTCTGTCCTATCCAACAACAATGACAGCAATAACAAAAATAATAACAACAACAAAGATAACAAGGACAACAAAAGGGAAAAATAGCCTCCAGGAGCAGTGGATTTGTAGTGTAGGTACCGAGCCCCACTGATAACCCTGGAGGCAAAAAAAAAAAAAAAAAAGAAAAAAAAACCTGAGTAGACAAAATAAAATAGGATATAGAATGCAGAAACAGAATTTAGTCAATCATAAGTATGTTTTTAAATTTATTTATTATTTGATAGAAGAAGGGAGGGACAGGGAAAGAGACGCCTGTAACCCTGCTTCACCATTTGTGAAGCTTTCCCTGTGCGGGTGAGGACCAAGAGCTTGAAGCTGGGTCCTTCCACGCTGTGGTGTGTGCGTTTAACCAGGTGCACCACCACCTAGCCCACCATAGATATGTTTCAATTGAGAGACAGAGAGACAAGGAAGGAGAGAGAGGCCACCACAACAAAGCTTCCTTCAATGTGGCTCCAGTCTGGCTCACACATATGGCAAAACACCCAAGTGAGCTATTTCTCTGGCCTTCGTATGGTATTTCAAGCCAGCAAATAGGACAGGATTATTCAACAAATGATCTAGTAATAAATTCTACTCTGGGGGGAAAATCATGTCCCTACTTCCTAATACCAAGTGAATTCTAGTAAAATAAATTTTTTTTAAATATATGCAAAAAACGAAGAATAAAATATAACTATTTTTATTGGATATATCCTGGGACAAGTTAGAGCTTTCTAAACATACCAAAGCTAGAAATCCTCAAGAAAACATCAGTAGATTTCACCTGACAGATTTTGCTAGACTTTAAACTTCTGAACTACAGAAAATTGTCAAAAACAAATGTAAAACAACAACAACAACATTTTTTTTTAATTACACCATTTGGGCCTGCTATCTTTTTAAAAAAAATTAAAAAAAATATTTATTTATGGGGGTCGGGCGGTGGCGCAGCGGGTTAAACGCATGTGGCGCAAAGCACAAGGACCGACGTAAGAATCCCGGTTCGAGCCCCCGGATCCCCACCTGCAGGGGAATCGCTTCACAGGTGGTGAAGCAGGTCTGCAGGTGTCTGTCTTTCTGTCCCTCTCTCTGTCTTCCCCTCCTCTCTCCATTTCTCTCTGTCCTATCCAATAATAACAACAGCAATAACAACAATAACTACCGCAATGAAAGGACAACCAGGGCAACAAAAGGGGGGAAAATGTCTTCCAGGAGCAGTGGATTCATAGTGCAGGCACCGAGCCCAGCAATAACCCTGGAGGAAAAAAAAAATTATTTTCTCTTTTGTTGCCCTTGTTTTATTGTTGTAGTTATTGTTGTTGTTCTTGATGTCATCGTTGTTGGATAGGACAGAGAGAAATGGAGAGAGGGGGGGAAGACAGAGAGGGGGAGAGAAAGACAGACACCTGCAGACCTGCTTCACCGCTTGCTTCACAATACATGTGCTTAACCCGCTGCACTACGCCTGACTCCCAAGGGCCTACTATCTTTAAGATATAGAGAGTGCTAATTAGAAAAAAAGGATTGAGTCCCACAGGAAAATATATGCAAATAATGTGAAAAGATAATACTTTTTTAAGAGCTTATTTAAAAAAAAAAAGAGTTTATTTTTTATTTATTCATTAATGGGGGAGAGAGAACACCAAAGCATCACTCAGGCACATGTGATGCTGAGGACTGAACTTGGGACCTCATGCTTGAGAAATCATCTTATTCATTGCCAGTTTCCAGGCCACAAAAACATTATTTTATTAATGGTCAAAGAGATGCAAATTTTTTATATTTATTTTCCCTTTTGTTGCCCTTGTTCTTTCTTATTGTTGTAGTTATTATTGTTGTTGTTATTGATGTCATCGTTGGATAGGACAGAGAGAAATGGAGAGAGGAGGGGAAGACAGAGAGGATGAGAGAAAGACAGACACCTGCAGACCTGCTTCACCGCCTGGGAAGCGACTCCCCTGCAGGTGGGGAGCCGGGGGCTGAAACCGGCATCCTTCTGCCGGTCCCTGCGCTTTGCGCCACGTGGGCTTAACCTGCTGTGCTACCGGCCTAGTCCCAAGAAATGCCAATTTCACAGCAATAAAAGATAGCCAAGACTTAAATGACTGAAAAAGCTAGTATGTGCAATAAGCAGAGCTGGTGGAAAGAGATCTAGGTACAACTCTTCTTCGTGGGAAGTTGGGGATTACGTGTAATTTTTTGTTTTCCTTTGGAGAAAAAAGGTAGGTGGAAAGGAAAAGATGAAGGGGATATTTTTGAATTAGGACTATTCTAGACAGTACCCCAAGTATGCGTCAATTATGTGTGTGATGGTGCATTAGTCTGCTCAGCCCACCACAACAAAAGCACAGGTTGGCCCAGGCATTTATTTTACACAGTTGTGGAGGCTGGAAACTCAGCAGGTGTGGTTTCTCCTGAGGCCTCTCACCTAGCTTGCAGAGTGTCCTCACATGGCCTCTCCCACTGCATCTCTTCCTCTTCATCTAAGGACACCAGTATACTGAATTCAGGCCTCACTCTCATGGCCTCATACAACCTTAACTGCCTCTTTCAAAGGCTCTGTCTCCAAACAGCATTCATTACACTGAGTGTGGAAGCTTCAACAGAAGAATTTGGCACAACTCAACCTGTCCAGAAATAATAAAATACTGGGGCCAGGCATTGGTGCACCCCATAGAGCAGGTATGCTACCATGCACAAGGCCTTACAGGTTCAAGCCCTGGGTCCCCATCTGCAGGGGGAAAGCTTCACAAGTGGTGAACTAGTATTGTAAGTGTCTCTCTTTTTCTCTCCCTCTCTATCTCTCCCCTCCTTCTGATTTGTCTCTGTCTGTATTCAATCAAATAAATAAGAAGAAAAGGCAGAGCTGAGCAGTGCCTTGGCAAAATATAATAATAATGACAATCTAAAAGTCCAAACAATAAAATATTGTGCAGCTTTACAAGTGATAAAATAGATATGTATTTATTAATGCAACAAACTGCCGTAATATGTGACGTGTTTCTTTTTTTAAAAGCCAGGAATCAGGAGGTGTAGAGCACATGTTATCTATTCCTGAGGCCTTGGGCTCAATTCCTGGCACCACATGGAATTACCTCGGACAAAAACGGTGCAACTCCATGGACAGTAGAGCAGTGTGTTGGTGTCTTCTCCCTCCCTGTCCCTCTTTTAGAACATGAAATTAATAACTGGGATGAGGAGAGGGTTCAGTGGCACTTGGGTAAGGTCCTGGGTTTGCTCTATGCTACATAAAAAGTGGTGTAGTGGCCTGGCAGGTGGTACAATGGGTACAAGGCATTAGACTTGAAATCCTAAGGTCCTGAGTTTAATCCCCAGCATCACAGGTGCCCAAGTGTGTTCTCCCTCAATCTCTCCCTCAATCTCTCTCTCTCTCTCTCTCTCTCTCCCTCAATCTCTCTCTCTCTCTCTCTCTCTCTCCCTCAATCTCTCTCTCTCTCTCTCTCTCTCTCTCTCTCATTCTGATACCTAAATACAGCTTCTAACAAATAGTGGAAGCTGCCTCCCTCCCATCTTGGGACAACCTGCTCAGACTCCTTCAAAGTGTTGTTTTGTTTACTTCACTAATCTGTACTTGCACTTCCACAATACATATTTGCTGTTTACAACTTTCAAAAAATAAATAAAAGTAGAAAACAGAAAATGTTTAAAAGTTATATGTAAATAAATAAAAATTTAAAAATCTTTAAGCTAGTCTTGATGCGTCCTGATTTGGGGGGGGGAGGGCGAGACAAGCAGTTATATTAGAAAACTTAAGTTAGTGCACCCCAAAGTAAAGAAAGGGATATCTGGGTGGAGTGGAGTTGTGGGACACATGCATCTTAAAAAAATTATTAATTTTTTATTGCCATCAGGGTTATCGATGGGGCTCAGTGCCAGCTCTATGAATGCACTGCTCCCTGTGGCCATTTTTTTCCTTTTTAAATTTTTCTTTCTTGATCAGACACAGAGAAATTGAGAAGGATAGAGAGGGAGAGGGAGAGGGAGGGGGAGGGGGAGGGGGAGGGGGAGGGGGAGGGGGAGGGGGAGGGGAGGGGAGGGGAGGGGGAGGGGGAGGGGGAGGGGGAGGGGGAGGGAGAGGGGGAGGGGGAGGGGGAGGGGGAGGGAGAGGGAGAGGGAGAGGGAGAGGGAGAGGGAGAGGGAGAGGGAGAGGGAGAGGGAGCCATCAGCAGACCTGCTTTTCCTGGCGCCCCTCCCCCGCAGGTGGGGCGTGGGGACTCCAATCCCGGTCCTGGTCCTTGCATAGTAATGTGTGCGCTTCACGGAGTGTGCCACCTCCCGGTATGCATCTTTAACTGTCTGTTTTTATTTTATGAATAGGTATAGTAACCTTTGCAATAAGTAAGAAAAAAAATATTTTCAGAACAACAGCCTTGCCGGAAGCTTATCTCTTCCAGGATGGTTTAACCTAATTTTCAACTTCTGATTGCTCATTCTTGGCATAAATAATTACAAAATTGTGAACCAAAGAGACTCTGCAGGGCGCACCAGCAAAGAGCCCACTGACGTGAGCCAGATTAGTCTAGAGTGGAAGTGACTCATGTGCAGGAGAATTTTGAATCTAAATAAACATTAACCAATAGTACCCATGGATATACTGATGGGACACTTGGCAGTCATTCTGTTCACTTGATTATCCAGTGTAGCCAGTCAAGCTGGATAATTCAAGTCAAAAGTTCCTGTTAAAGTAGACAAGAACACTAACACTGACAAACTTCAGAAACAAATCCTTTGTGGTGTGTGTGTGTGTGTGTGTGTGTGTGTGTGTGACCAACTTAATAAAAGGCGTGAAGGCAGATTGGCCACCAGACATATGCCAGACCAGACAGATACTAGAAAACTAAGATTTCTTTTTTTTTTTAAATATATATATTTTTCTTTACTGGGGGATTAATGTTTTACATTTGACAGTGAATACATGCATAACATTTCGAAAACTGAGATTTCAGATACAGGAATAAAACTACTGAAATTAAAGTCTGAAGTCTCCTTATGTAATGTTTATTTTGCATTACTTTGCAAAGTAATAATAGATGCTTACTTATTCCACAATACCCACCCCCTCTCTTGTCTTAAATACCAATGTCTTCCTGGTATTTTATGTGATCTGGTCTCTAACTGCAGAGCTCTCTGGGCATCTGGAGTATTCAGAATGCACTGTCTTGCCATCAGGCCTATTTTCTGGGGTTAGAATAGCACAATTCCCTATCCACCTTTGACCTCACCTCTTCTTCTTCTAGCGTTTGCCCTTCTTCCGTAGCCAGTCAACAGCGTCAGGTTGAAAGCTGTCAGGAGCTGCTTGTTGCTGGCTTTGAAAGTGACTGGGATCCATGTGGATTCAGTCGGCTAGGAAGGATCGTCAGTTTCCCCAATGAATGGGTACTCGCGGGATGCACCACGGGAAGGTCGATCCAATGCATCCCACCTCACCTCTGAGGAGTAAAATCTCTCACCACAAGCAAAGAGCTTTCCTTTCTGTTGCTATAGCTTAAGTACCTATAGGTTGAGGGTCACCAGGCCGAGTGGGCTGAGGTGGTGAGAAAGAAGCTGGGTCTTGTGTGTGGTCACATGTCTGCCAAGGGCATATGGTGTTGAGTCTGAACTCTCACTGAGCACCTCTATTGCTCTGTCACCTTGCCAGGAGCTTCTCCTCATGCCCTGTTGTCCTACTACTAATTCTTCTGTGATGGTAGAAGCAGTTCTTTGAGGCCTTCTCTAACCTTTCTTTGTCTCAGCCTGACCTCCCTGCGAGTCTTCCAGCAGGGGCCATGTTCTACATGAGGTATCCCTCTGGGAAATGACACAGGTTTTCAGAATTACAAAAAACCCTGGGGGAATGTCAGCTCTGCGCTACATTTCCTCAGCCTGTAGAGTCCAGGGCATGGCTTGGAATTCTGTCGGTGCTGTACTAAAAGAGTTGTTGGAAGAAATCAAACACATGGGCACAATTAAGTCTTGGTACAAAGCATGGCAACTCCTTGTGGCAGTTCTAAAAGTTTGTAGGATGAAATGACATGTTTCAACATCTCAGCTGCCTCTTACTAATGCACAGGAGCCCAGAGATTCTTGCTTTTGACTTTGTGGGTAATAATAGTTCTCCATGACAGTCACAATTTCTGCAGGGTAGGAGACCAGGCTTTCCAGGGCATTCTGATTTTGAAGAGTTCGCTTGGGAAGGTTACTCATAAGCCCACCAGCTCACAGTCCAGTGCCACAGCCTGGCATATTAGAGATGCTAACTTAGTCTTCTGTCTTTAGTACATGATTACATTTAAAAGGAAAAAAAAAGACTATCCAGCACTGTTCATCTGATTGTTCAGGGTCTCATGCTGGGATGTATGAAGTTATACAGTAATTAAAAATAATGAATAGCACCCCCCAGGCAGTAAATAAATCACAAAGTTCATTAATTCAAAATACCAAATGTCAATTTGTAGAACAGTATACCACAGTATAAAATAACATTACCTACAGTGTAAGAATGGGAAAGTGGGAATTAATTTTATTTTAATTTTTAATGCACTTTTGACTGCTCACAAGGATATTAAACATTAACATAATTTAATATATATGCTGGCATTTATTAAACCACTGATTCATGAACAAATTAAGCAACATGTACTTTTTAAAAAATATTAAAGTTTCAGTGGTGATAATTAACTTGAATGTCAAAGAGAAAGCCACTATCGACATATTGTGCAGAATTCCCCAAAGAATATACAAGCCATATGCTGGAGGGTTGTGAGAAGCTGCAGTCTGCTGCTTGATGATCTCAAGAGGTCCAGCATTTCCATGCACTATGATGAATCAGTTAGCCTTGGAGGAGCATGGTGAAAAATCGGGATGAATGTTTCTCCTTGATGCTGCTCTCAGTCTACAAGGGGAAGGTCTGTTTCTCGTGGTTGGACCAATCAAACTGCTATGTGGGGGTCTGCTATGACACATGTATCACAGAAGCTGAGTTAATTCACCTGGTAGAGATCACAAAATCACATGCAAGGACCCAGGTTCAAGTCCTGGCCCACCACATGGGAAGCCTCACATGCAGTGGAGTAGTGCTGTGATCTGTTCCCTTCTTTCTGCTTCCCCTCTCTCCCTCTATTTAGGAAGGGGGAAAAAAGGACAAGTAGGAGTAGCAGTAGAGGAGGAGGAAGAAGAGGAAGAATCATCGTCATCATCATCATCCAGGAATGGTAGAATCACAAATTCCTGACTGAAAACAAACCAAAAAACCAACAAACAAACAAAAAGTATGACTGGTGGGGAGGGAATAGGAGCTTTGTAGAGTCAAAATCTGCTTGTAAAAAAAATTTTTTTTTCTGTAGAGCAATGATCTTACATGTGTATGATTTCACTGTTCCTGGGCAATTTTTCTTTTTCTTTTTTTATTTATAAAAAGGAAACACTGACAAAACCATAGGATAAGAGGGGTACCACTACACAGTTCCCACCTCCAGAACTCCGTATCCCACCTCCCCTGATAGTTTTCCTATTCTTTAACCCCCTGGGAGTATGGACCCAAGATCATTGTGGGATGCAGAAGGTGGAAGGTGTGGCTTCTGTAATTGCTTCCCTGCTGAACATGGGTGTTGACAAGTCGATCCATACTCCCAGCCTGTCTCTCTCTTTCCCTAGTTGGTGGGGGGGGGGGGTTCTGGGGAATCAGAACTCCAGGACACATTGGTGGGGTTGTCTGTCCAGGGAAGTCTGGTTGACATCATGCCAACTGAAACTTAGTGGCTGAATCTGGAACCTGGTGGCTGAAAAGAGAGTTAACATATAAAACCAAACAAGTTGTTGACCAATCATGAACCTAAAGGCTGGAGTAGTGCAGATGAAGAGTGTGTGGGGGGGGTCTCCATTCTGTAGATAGCTAATAGGCATATTTTAGTTATATTCCAAAGGGCCTGTGGCTATACTAGTTTTTTTTTCTCCTGAGCCTGAAATCTAATATGCAGGTGGATCCAAGTTATTGTCTGGGGAGATGATGTCATGGCTGGAAAAAGGACCGGAAATCTGGATCAGGGAAGAGAGCAGCTCCCAAATATGGGAAAGGTGTATAAATATTGTTGACTGTAAACCCCATTGATTTGATCTGATCTGGGGCCCATATTCAGCTTAGGAGCCTATGTGATTTCTGCATCCCTGTAGAGCTGAGCTCACCTTCTGTGGTCATGAGTAGGAATGTTCCAAGCTGCCCCAATATCAGGACCCATCTTCCTCAAGTGTAGCATAGAGTATGTTGTCCAGCCTCCCTTCAGAGAATGGAACATTCTCTACAGTTGTTGATCCAAGTTGAGAGAAAGGTCCTAGGGGGTCCTGGGCAATTTTTCATCCAGAGAGAGAGTGAGGGAGGGAGAGACATCGTAGCACCAGAGTTCTCCCTCAGTATCATAGCACCTCCCATGTGGTAAAGGGCTTGGAACTGAGCCACATGTAGCAAGGCACATGCCCTACCTGGTGATCTCTCTCTCTCTCTCTCTCTCTCTCTCTCTCTCTCCTCTGTAACATATTTTAAACAAAACATGTAAAAATAGTTGAATTATTTTCCTAGCCCCTGAATCAAATCTTGCTATTTATAACAGCAATACACTTGTAAGTTAGAAGTCTGCTGACACCCTTAGCAGGAAACATAGTGAACATGAATCTTTCTAGTAATACTTTCTTTAGATATCATAATAAAGTAACTTTGAAAGTGGATAGAAAGAAGATATAGTTTGAATTAATAACTAGTAAGTCAGTAAAAAGGAGGGGACACTACATTCCTGCCTGGTCTTCCACAATTTTTTTCTTTTTAAATTGAGTTAAATACTTGTTTTATTATCTTTATTTATTTATTGGATAGAGAGCCAGAAATCAAGAGTGAAAGGAAGATAGAGAGGGAGAGACAGAGACACCTGCAACACTGCTTTACCACTCAGGAAGCTTTCCCTATACAGGTGAGGACTGGGGGCTCGAACTTGGGTGCTTACGCATTGTAACATGTGCACTCAACCAGGTAAGCCAGTACTCAGCTTCATGGTTTTTCTTTTTCATTTGCACAGGATGATAGAAATGATATCAAATAAGGCAACTGCGGTCACATGCAGGACAATCCCAGTGTGGCCTGGTTTGACAAGCCACTTCCTTCCAAAAAGGGTGCCATTGAGGCACACTCTCCCGAGGCTTGACCTTATCTTTTGGTTCTCTGTGAACAATAGCCCTGTCAGTCTCTTCCCTTCTCTTTTCCTTTTTGCACCAGGGCTTTTGCTGAGTCTTAATGCCTTCACGATTCTACCATTCCTGGAAGACTTGCATTTTAAGACATAGTTATTATTTTTCCTTTGAGAGGACAGAGGGGAATTGAGAAGGGAAGGGGAGGTAGGGAGAGAAAGAGAAAAAGAGACACCTGGGACACTAGGTCACCGCTCATGAAGCTTCCCCCCTGCAGGTGGGGACCGGGGGCTTGAACCCGGGTCCTTGTGCATGGTAACTTGCACGCTCCACTGGGTATACCATCTGGCCCCAACTCTCTCTTTTTAAGATAGAGGGAGAAACTGATAGGGAGGGAGGGAGAGATAGATAGATAGAGATAAATAGAGAAGACATCATAACACTGCCCCACTGCTTGTGAGGCTTCTCTATGTATGTGGTAGCCAGGAGCTCAAACACAGGCAAAGTGTGTGCTCTGCTGGGTAAGTTCTCTCCTGTCCCCTAAATACCTTATTTTAAAACATTTATTTGTTTATTTTGGTGCTGAGGATTGAACTCAGGGCCTCACACCTACGCAGTACCAATATTGAGGGAGGGCTTCCCCAGGTCAATTTTCTTCATCTTTTATTTCAGAGAGAGAAGAGGGAGAGGCAAAGAGAAGAGACACCACAGCATTGACTCACTATGTGTGGAGCTGCCACAGTATTGCCCAAGTGTCTTTCATGTGGTTCCAGGACTCAAACCCAGGGTCTCATGTGCAATAAAGCTCTGTGCTTTACTGGGTAAACTGTTCCCTGACCTCATATAAAAAGCATTTATTAAATTCTTGAGAACTCAAAACCCTCACCCCTGAAATTGGAAGCCCTATTCTGCCTGTGTTTAGATCTGTGCCCCAAACAAGAGAATTTCCAAGTAGGAGAGCAATTACTGCTCCTCTTCTTTTGCATGTAACAGGGGCCTGGAAAATCTAAGAGCTGGCTCCCCATGTGACTGGGCTAGAATCCAGGGGTCCTCAAGACCCCCGAAGTCTCTACTTCATTCCAGTTCTTCCTGCTGTTAGTGATGCTGGAGATGTTAGCCAAAGCAAAGCTAGCTTCCAAGGAAGTAACAGTGGGGCCCCCTCAGGAGCTCTGGGCACCTGACATTTTGAGCTTTCTAGAAAAGCACTGCTCTGATCTGATGGCATCTGTTTCTTTTCTTTTCTTTTCTTTTTTCTTTTTTCTTTTTTCTTTTTTCTTCTTTGGTCTGTTTGTTTTTTCACAAATTGATTCCCTGCCTTAAGCAAACCCTTCCTTTGAAAACAGTCTACCGTGACATCCCTTACCGTGTCAGCCTACCGTGACACTGTTACCTAGATGTGAGCACAAGGACTGCTGTGTGTAAGATTGGGAGACGGCTCAATATGTTAGAGCATGAGACTTGAATGACTGAGACCCCAGGAGTCCTAGTTTCAATCCCTGGCACCACCATAAACCATTCGAGTAGTGCTCTGGCCTCTCTTGCTCATAAAAAAATAAATCTCCCACCCCCTCCCTCTCTCATTCTCTTATAAGTACTCGAGTAGAGAAGCTATCACAGCAGCAGTGCATAGGACTCGAATGGGAGAAGTCTCTGGTTAGATTCCTAACACCACCACTGGCCAGAGCTGAATAGTGCTCTGACCCCAAAACACAATCATAACAAACAGAAGCTCTTGGAAATACAGCGGGCACTAGAAGAGAATGGAAGGAAAGATGTTTATTGTAGAGGCTCTCTGACTGGCACAATGGACACCTGTTAGGAGTACCATGTCTTTGGAAATGACCCAAAAAGCCCACTGGCTCATATGCTTTGGACAGTCTCCACTCTGCCCTGTCCCCACCAATGAATCTCCCTCACTTTTCCTACCTCTCCTCTTCAGTGGAAGCAGTGGCCCAATTTGTCAGTAACTGAAGCAAAGATGATGAGCTGAGCTGATTCATTTTGGAACAGTAATTCCTTCTGGAGAACATCCCCCATTCATTTAGAACGTGGAGCAATTATTTGCTGGCTGACAGTGGTAATTACATTTTACTGCAGGTAGGTAGGTGTTCCAGAAGCCGTGCTAACAGGATTACTGGTTTCTGAAGGGCTTTTGGAAAAGGGAATTTTCAAGTAGTGCAGCGTGTTCAGTGGACTTCTCACCTGGGCAGAGTCCTTCCTCTGTGACTGCTCACTGCAGCTAAGGGGTGCTTTCTTGGAAAGGGCACTTCGCAATTGCCCAGGGCATTTTCCTCCTATGCTCCTGTGTCTGGAAATGGGACCTGAGCAAGTCATGCTTGGGGCGATTTCATGAGTGTGCACCGAATCTCTCTGCTCATGTTCAGCCTTCCTGGGAACAGGCATTCAGTTCTACCAGCCAAGCTTCCACTTGGGCAGTAATGGGGTACATCACATTCTGGTCATGGTATTCCATACTAGGTCAGGACAAAATGAACCAGGGTGTCTTTTGGTCAAAGTTTCAACAAAATTACCAACTGAGATAGACAGAATATAGTGATTTTTGCAACAAGGTTCTTTGCTTGATAAGAAAAAAATCCTTTTGAATGCTTGTCCTCAGTTGACACTATCAGCTGACATTTGGGAGAGTTTAGACAGCACGTGCACTGTTTGCTGGGAGGCCAGCTCCTTTGACTGACAAGTCCTTTTGAGATTTTTGTTGTTGCTACTACAGTTAGCATTTCTTAGACATCCCCACCCCTGCACTGGCAGACACTAGAGTTAGCTGGCTGCCGGTTTTGAGCATGTCATAACCACTGGCCTGATTATGAACTGGCCTGTCCTAACGCCTGTCTACAAAAAAAGCAAAGACACAACCTGGAGAAGTCTGGGCCTAATTTAAGTCTAGCCTTTCAGGAAAAGACAGGCCTGCATGTAGGTGGATGAAAACACAAGCTGTTGAAAATCAAGATTGGCTGCACTAGACAGGACTGTCGATGTGGAGACATTTTTCCTCTCTGTTTTTCGGTACTGAAGAATGAACCCAGGACCTTGTGTGTGTTGTACCATAGCTGAGCAGCCTCCCTGGCCAATTATTTTCATTCTTAAAGGGAGAGAAGTCACAGAACTACTTCCCAACCCATAAAGATCCCCTAGTACAGTCCACAGTGCTCCTGTGTGGTGTCAGGACTCAAACCCAAGGTCCTAGACATGGTAAATCATGCATTCTACCAGATAAGCTATCTCTGAGCCCTTCTCTCCCATCTTTCTTGAGATATAATTGACAGAAAGCATTCGATAAGTTTAAGTTTGCTGAGTGATTATTTGATTCACCTGTCCATTCAGGCTAGTTGACATCTCCATCACCTCACATGATTACCCTTGCTTTGGCAATTAGAACATGGAAGACCTAATCAAATTCTATTCTTTTTAGGCTTCTTGACATATGGTCAATGCACAGAACCCTGTAAAACTTTATTACAAGTAATTTGTGCTTTCAGTTTGGTTTATTGATATGCAAGCTCAATTGAATCTGGTATCCTCAGAGGAGCAACTGTAACACAATAGAAAACTTCCTCTGCAGCTATTAGAAATGAGAAAAAAAAAAAAAGGGAGTTGGGCGGTAGCGCAGTGGGTTAAGTGCACATGATGCAAAGTGTGTAAGGATCCTGGTTCAAGCCCCAGGCTCCCCACCTGCAGGGAAGTGGCTTCACAAGCGGTGAAGCAGGTCTGCAGGTGTCTGTCTTTCTCTCCACCCCCCGTATCCCCCTCCTCTCTCCATTTCTCTCTGTCCTATCCAACAACAATGACATCAATAACTACAACAATAAAACAACGAGGGCAACAAAAGGGAATAAATAAATAATAGAAATGAAAAAAAAAGAACGACAGCTAAAAACAAAAGTCCACTTATTGTTAGGAAGGTTGAAATTATGCTAGATAACTGTCCTCAAAAGTCTGAAAAAAAATGCTTAGCTGTAAACTGTAAGACAGGTTTAACAATTTTTTTCACTTTTACATAACCTTTGGTTATTATGACAGCCTTTGTAAATGATTCTTATTAAAGTTACCCTTAGCTGTGGGGCCTCAGCTCTAACCTATCAGGGGAGTTAGCAAACTGAGAGTATATGAGTGAGTTAATGGACACATGGGGAAACAGAGAGGCTCAAACCCCACCTCACCACTTTCCCACCTGCATACACACCCACAGACCTTGCCAGCGCACAGGTGAGGAGCCACTTTCTATCAGGCACACAATAAATGCTCAACTGTGATTGGCACATTCATTATATTAGAGCCATGCTTCCTTCAAGTCCTTTTTTTTTTTTTTTTTTTTTTTTTTTTTTGCCTCCAGGGTTATTGCCTGCACTGTGACTCCACTGTTCCTGGAGGTCATCTTTTATTTATTTATTTATTTATTTATTTATTTATTTATTTATTTATTTTTACCATTGTTGTTGTTGCTGCTGCTGTTACTGCTGTTGTTATTGTTGGATAGGACAGAGAGAAATTGAGAGAGGAGGGCAAAACAGAGAGGGGGAGAGAAAGGTAGACAACTGCAGGCCTGTTTCATCGCTTGCAGCGACCCCCCTGCAGGTGGGGAGCCAGAGGCTCCAACAGGGTTCCTTGCATTTGTCCTTGTGCTTTGCACTGTGTGCACTTAACCCAGTATGCTACTGCCTGGCCTCCTCTTTCAAGTCTTTCTGGCAGAGTTAAGGCAATGAGCACTAAGAGTCTTTCTATGGGGAGCTGGGTGGTAGCATAGCGGCTTAAGTGCACGTGGTGCAAAGCACAAGGATGGGGATCCTAGTTCAAGTCTGCAGGTGTCTGTCTTTCTCTCCTCCTCTCTGTCTTCCCCTCCTCTCTCCATGTCTCTCTGTACTATCCAACAACGATGACAATAATAATAACTACAACAATAAAGCAACAAAAGGGAATAAATAAATAAATAAATAAAATTTTTAAAGATTCTTTTTAAATTTTTCCCCCGAAGTCAAGGCCTCACACATGCACAGTTTTACCACTCTTGAGACACTTTTTATTTCTTTCTCTTTGTTATTTTCTATTTTATTTATTTAGGATAGAGACAGAAATTGAGAGGGGAGGGGGAAACAGAATGGAGGAGACAACTGTAGGACTGCTTCACCACCACTCTTGAAGATTCCCTCCAATAGGCGGAAACCAGGGGCCAGGAACACAGGTCCTTGTGCACTCTTAATTTTCCCAGGAGGTCTCCCATCCAAGTACTAACCAGACTCGACCCTGCTTAGCTTCTGAGACCAGACGAGATCGGGCGTGTTCAAGGTGGTATGGCCGCAGACAGTTTTCTTAGATACAGACAGAGAGGCAGAAAAGGAGTAAAAGAGACCACAGCACCGAAGCTTTCTTCAGCTTTTAGGGGACCAGGCTCTATTTTTTATATTATTTTATTTACTTCATGAGATAGAAATACACAGAGAGAAAGAGAGAGGAAGAGCCTGAGGCTGCAGAGTGAGAGAGGCCAGAGCAGCATTATGGTATAGATGGTTCGGGGGATCAGACTCAGAACCTCATGCCTTGCAAACTCAAAGCTCTACCATTGTGTCACCAGGCAACAGAGAGATGCTATTTCATTCAGATACAGAGACAGAGACAGAGAGGGAGAAACATCACAACATGGAAGCATCTCCTGGTGCATAACACCTCCTGGGTGGTGCCTGGGCTTGAACCAAGGGTGACTAAATTGTCCACAAGACCTGTGCTATCACAGAAGGTCAGTCTGGTCACTCCAGAATTATCCAGACCATGTTTTAAAAGTTGACTTCTGGGCCCCAGGGAAGGCAGGTAGGATAGTTCATGATTGGCTTAAATATGCTACAGTGAATGACACACCCCAAAAGTTCAGACTCTACCCTTGAACAGTTCAGTCCTCACTCATGCCAAGTCCACTGTGGCTCTGAGTGTCCTCCGGGAATGTCCTTTCAAGCAGAGGCTCAGGGTGTAGGCCGTTTTTCTCCTGTGACTCCACCATGGAGACAAAGCCTCTTGCTGGTGATATAGCTGAGGCAGAAGAGACTCAGGATCCCTGGAACATCTTACTCATACTCAGAGATGGACTCCGTTGGCCTCATACACAGAAAAGTGTTAGAGTCTTAATTTGGTAGACCCTTGTCTTGTTAAGTGTGGCTCTTAGATACAGATGCCTCTTAAATATATTTCTGGCTGAGCCTCTGCCTACCTTCAGACCAGAATATACTCATCCAGAGCCCTGTGGGGTCTCCGTAGCCTGTTCATCCCTGTCCCTGTGCTCAGAGACAGAACCACTATCTATCCACCCAGGCTGCTTCAAAGGCTTCCGGACTTCCTGAGCCTCAGAGGCTTCAAGTTCAATTCCTAGCACCACCACACACCAGAGTGTTTTCTCTCTTCCCCTCTTTCTGTCTCTATCTCTCTCTCATTATCTCTTTGTCTCTCCCTCTTTCATGAACATAAAGAAATACTTTCAAAACATACTAGATCCTCACAGTCTAACACCACACTATGCATACAGCAGGCAGAGGCCACATGCATGTGATATATTGTTGAGCCTGGATGAAATCTTGTTGAAGAAAGGGGTTGAGGAACAAGCTAACTGTCCTCTGACCCTCTAGATTCTCAAGCTGAGAAACAGTTTGAGTAGTACAAAAGGGATAAGCAAAAGGAAAAAATTAACTTGAATTACATTTTTATAGAGGCCCCTCCATGGAATAATAAGACCTTCTACATGGCTATTCCAGTGTAGTTCAATAATTTCCAGAAAGAGGCAATAAAATTTGGAAGGGAAAGACAGGACAAAGTTTTGCATTTAAAAGAAGAGATTTTGATGGTTTGTGTACATGTGTACTGAAAACAGACCTTGCTAGTTGCTGGAGAAATGGCTCTGTGGCTGGGTCATATACTTTTGCATGTATGAGACCTTGTGTACAATTCTGGTCATTATATATGCTCGAGCAGTGCTCTACTCTGTTTCAGGGAGAGGGAGAAAGGGGCAAAAGGAGAGAGAGAGAGAGCTGCCCAGGAAGTGGCATAGTGAATGAATTGCTGGACTCTCAAGCATTGGGTCCAGAGTTTGACCTTCACCAATGCATATGCCACAGTGATGCTCTGGTGTCCTCTCTCTCTCTCTCTTTCTCTCACACTCTCTCTAATAAATATACATTTTAAAAAAGAAAACAGATCTTGTGAGCCTTAATCTTGGATGACAAGGCTTCCTGTGTGCAGTATCAGCATACAGAAAAGATTATTTCCTGGTTTCAGGGTGATTGGGTAAAACATTTTTCTTAGACCTTCTGTTTTTCAATTGCTTCTGTTGTAAATAATCTGAAAGTCACTCTGGAACATCTAGGGTCAGCCTGTCTTTGAACTTGACAAAAGTAAAAGTGAAGATCCAACCAGCCTCCTCTACGTAATTATCTCAAATATCCATTAAAGAACTCCACTAAACGCAAGATAATAAACTATTTAAAACTGACTATTCATCTAAATGGAGGAGGGAGTTTTTCTTCATAAGCCTGGAGAAGCAAATCTGGCTTCACTTGTTGTGACCCCAACATGAGTTTGGGACTATGAGCATATGAATGACATAATCCTGAGGCAGGACACACACAGAAGGAAATGCAGGGGACTCGGAGGAGGTCGCTGTCTTTGGTTGCTGCTTCTTCATAAGCATCTCGAAGGAAGTGCTCTAGGTATCCGCCATGGCTACGTCTCCTGGGAACCGAACACGTGTGACTCTGCTAGCTGGTAAACTTTTAGACCCCTCTACAGCCATGAGCAACCTTTACCAGAGCTGATAATTGTTTATTTTATGGGACTAAACTTTTGGTAACTATACTCAAAGTTTATGGACCTAGCGTACTCTTAACGCTTGATGATACCTGCTTATTTTGCCTTTTTCTTGTTTCACCCTAATAAACCTTGTATTGTTTAAACCTGCTCCTATCTCCCCACTGTGAATCCTTAAACACCGCAGCCCCACAAACCCTTTATAAGTTAAATGACAACATTCACTGAAAACCATTTTCTATAACCAAAGATGAGAGTGTGATAAGAAACAAAACTGTCACATTCAGTTTCTGAGTAACGGTGTTTTGCAAGAAAAGCTTAATTTTAATCTGCAGAAAAACAATTTTGAGTAAAATAAGGTGAATCAAAAATAAGATTAGGTGAATTAAAATAAACTTCGTGTAAGTGAATTAACTTCCAGTTCAAGAAATGCTAATGGGTGTTCCTGAGGGCAGCTCAGTGGATAACGCATTAAACTCTAAAGCATGAGGTCCTGAGTTCAATCCCTGGCAGTACATGTACCTGAGTGATGTCTGATTCTTTCTTTCCTATCTTTCTCATGAATAAATAAATTATTTAAAAAAAGAAATAAAGAGAGAAAGAAATGCTAGTAGCAAGGATCAGGCAAATAACTTTATGTGTTAGAATGCATTATTAGCATGCCTGAGGTGCCCAGGTCCCTAGGAGTTCAACTCCTATCAGAACCTTAAGTTACAGTTGAGCAATGCTCTCTCTCTCTTTCTCATTAAAGCAAAAATACATACATTTATTTATTTATTTATTTATTTTCCTTTTTGTTGCCCTTGTTTTTCATTGTTGTTGTAGTTATTATTGTTGCTGTTATTGATGTCATCATTGTTAGGACAGAGAGAAATGGAGAGAGGAGAGGAAGACAGAGAGGGAGAGAGAAAGATAGACACCTGAAGACCTTCACTGCTTGTGAAGCGACTCCCCTGCAGGTGGGGAGCCGGGGGCTCGAACCAGGACCCATAAACAGGTCCTTGTGCTTTGTACCACGTGTGCTTATTAACCCACGGCGTTACCGCCCAACTCCCCTAAAGCAAATATATTTTATAAATGATAGCAGCAAAAAGTTAAAATGTTTTCTTTAATTCATGATATAATCCATAAATACTTGGAAGAGTTAAGTGGTAGTGTTAACATGTATTATATTCCTTAGTATCTACAATAATACTTACCAACACATAATAAAAAATGAGCCAGAAATATACACAAAGTATACTTCCAGTTGCATACTTGTGAGCTGTTAATGGTATGGTAACTCATGTCTCTTCTTTTAAAGGATTTTCTCTGATATATGTATATGTGTGTGTGTGTGTGTGTGTGTGTGTGTGTGTGTAGTTTTTAAACTTTAATTTGAACAGAGAGAAATTGAAGGGGAGGGAGGGCAGATAAAGAAGGAGAAAGAGAGACAGAGAGACACCTGCAGCCCTACTTCACCACGTGTGAAGCTTTACCCCTGCAGGTGGGGACCAAGGACTTGAATCTGGGTCCTTGCACACTGTAGTGTAAGTGCCTAACCAGGTACACCACCTGGCCCTTAACCCATGTCTTAAATCATAGTTTTGTTATAAAAGTCTGAGGTGTTTTAGGCTATTTCCTTACCTATCAATTGATTACTTTATATATATGTATTCTTTTTTTCCCACCAGGGTTATCACTGGGGCTCAGTACAGGCATTAGAAATCCACAGCTCCTGATGGACATTTTTTTCCACTTTATCGTATAAGACAGAGAGAATTTGAGAGAGAGAAGGAGGAGAGAGAGAGAAAGGTAGACACCTGTAGGCCTGCTTCGTCACTTGTTAAGTGTTCTTGCGGCAGGTGGGGGGCAAAGACTTGAACCCAGATCCTTGCGTGGCTCCTTCCACTTAGTACTCTGTGCACTTAATCAGGTGTGCCACTGCCCAGTTTCCCTATTAATTTATATCTTTAAGGTAAGGCTAGCATCTCCACTACTAAAGATTTCTAAAACTGAACCCCCTGATACAAGAATCTATAAAAGAATGCAATATTTTATTTTATTTATTTAAAAAAATATTTTATTTTATTTTATTTATTTATTCCCTTTTGTTGCCCTTGTTGTTTTATTGTTGTAGTTATTATTGTTGTTGTCGTCGTTGTTGGATAGGACAGAGAGAAACGGAGAGAGGAGGGGAAGACAGAGAGGAGGAGAGACAGACAGACACCTGCAGACCTGCTTCACCGCCTGTGAAGCGACTCCCCTACAGGTGGGGAGCCGGGGTTCGAACGTTATGCCGGTCCTTGTGCTTTGCGCCACCTGCGCTTAACCCGCTGCGCTACAGCCCGACTCCCGAATGCAATATTTTAATATGTGGTCTTGGGGATGAGAGAAAATTCCCCATTGCCTTTCTGTGTTCTTGTCAGGCTTTGAGCAATTAAATTAATGTCAGACAAACGAGTTGGATAAAAGAACGAAGATAATTACATACCTAAGGGGAATCCAAAGAGAGGTGAATTCTAAAGCCATTAGGGCAAAATGAAAGTATACAGCCTGAGCTAAGAAATAAGATGGAGTTTGAGAAGAAAGGAGGAGACTCATCAGACAAGGAGGAGAACTCATAAAGACCAGGTGTTCTGTAATAAGATATTTGCCCTGCCATATAAAGGTTTCTCCAACAGAAAGGTTATCTTTGGTAAGAGTGAACAAACAGACCTAGGCAATACAGCCAACGTTCATTCTCCTAGGTAGTTAAGGGAGTGGTGAAAGTTCCTCACGAGCCGGCAGGGTCTTGGTTGGCCTCAGGGCAAAAGAGTCTACATACCAAAGTGACCTGTCTTGGGAAGACCCATTCTGGACATTTGGGGGGGGGGTGCTATCCATCAGTATATAGAGAGAAATAGAAAGGGCACTGCATCAAAATTTTGAGTTTTTCTTACAATAATTTTCAGCGAGGGAGTCGGGCGGTAGTGCAGCGGGTTAAGCGCACATGGCACAAAGCACAAGGACCGGCTTAAGGATCCCGGTTTGAGCCCCCAGATCCTCACCTGCAGGGGTCGCTTCACAAGCGGTGAAGCAGGTCTGGAGGTGTCTGTCTTTCTCTCCTCCTCTCTGTCTTCCCCTCCTCTCTCCATTTCTCTCTGTCCTATCCAACAACAACTATGACAATGATAATAATAAAAACTACAAGTCCAACAGGGCAACAAAATGGGGAAAATGGCTTCCAGGAGCAGTGGATTCACAGCAATAACCCTGGAGGATAGAGAAATGGGATGCTTGGGATCAATCTTCGACCCTCAGGACTATGGCCACTGCCACACTTTTCCTTGTCTCAGCTTGGTTCCTCTTGATTCTCCTCTATATTGCTGCTCACATTCTAAGAGCAGATGAGGAAACATTACTGGTAACAGATCTTACTAAAAAGCAAAACTCCAGCAACCGGTCTCTGTCACAGTCTTCGGTATCTGACACTGCTAGGAAACATGCTGAATAAATTTTAAATTTCCTATTCTCATTCTAACAGAAACTGGTGAAAATTCAAGAGAAAGTCATCAAAGCTCATGTTCTGAAATATAGGAAAGTTTAGAGGCAGCTACAGGGATTATGCTGATTTGTGCTGTCATAATCTCTCTAGACTCTTCTTGCATATGCAGTTGGAGATTCCATGGCTACTACTAGATATTTAGAAATTGTAGACAAATAAAAATAATAAAATGAAAATGGATAAAACCACAATCAGATAATTAATACTAAAATTTTAGTCTGGATACTAAAAATTAATTAAAATTTTTGGGGAACAAAAAGTAGGAGTCTTATAATGTACATGATTTTCAGAATCTAAGTTTTTTGGTTTTTTTCATCTTTTTATTATCTTTATTTATTTATTAGACAGAGACGACCAGAAATTGAGAGAGAAGGGGTGATAACGAGGATGAGAGACAGAGAGACACCTTCAGCACTGCTTCACCATTTGTGAAGCTTCTCCCCTACAGATGGGTACTGGGGCTTGAACCTGGGTCCTTGAGCACTGTAATGTGCTTAAGCAGGTGCACTACCACCTGGCGCCCTCTAACTTTTTTTGCAGTGTTAGTTTTTCCTGGTATGTGATGCTGTAACTCTGAGGTGATCTTTTTGTTTTCCTTCAGGTAAAGAAACAGATATATAGAGAAAGGAGAGTGAGAGACATCACAACACTGTTATACTATCTCCTGGTGCTGTGGTGCTGGAGCTTAAATGTGGGACTTCATGCATGGTAAGACATGCTTCTGGGAGTTACCTCCCAGATCCTGATTTCTTTTTTTGCCTCCAGGGTTATTGCTGGGACTCAGTGCCTGCACCATGAATCCACTGCTCCTGGAGGCCATTTTTTCCCTTTTGTTGCCCTGGTTGTTTTATTGTTGTTGTAGTTATTATTATCGCTGTTATTGATGCCATTGTTATTGGATAGGACAGATAGAAATGGAGAGAGGAGGGAAAGACAGAGAGGAGGAGAGAAAGATAGACACCTGCAGACCTGCTTCACTGCCTGTGAAGCGACTCCCCTACAGGTGGGGAGCCGGGGGCTTGAACTGGCATCCTTATTCTGGTCTTTGCGCTTTGCGCCACGTGCACTTTAGCCCACTGCGTTACCGCCTGACCCCCTGAATCTGAATTCTTTAAGACGAATTCTAAGAAATGGATTTCTAAATCAAAGAGAGTAAACAAATTTAGACTTTTAATATGTTAGGTTGGACATATAAAGTTGATGAACTTTGAAGATGCTTGCCAATTTATACTTATTTAAAATCTTTCATTTTTATCTTTGGTAAAATTCCCATTTTCTCATGGAGAATATCTTTTTCTTATTTACTGATAAAAATTCTTCCCTATATATGTGTATATATACCTATGTGTATGATATATATATAATATATATATAGCATATATATATATATATATATCTATGATGATGTTTGTATTTTCCTAAACACAAGTAAGTCAAATGTTTCAACTTATATCATTTATTACAGTCTTATCAGGGCTGGACAGACAGCTAGGGAATGTGCCCTGACATGTGTGTGGCCTTGGTTCAAGCGTGGCACCACATGGAGGTGCCATGGCATCAGGAAAAACTCTGGTACTGGTGTTTCTCTCTCTTTCTCTTTGAATGAAAAAGCTGTCTGGCAGCGGTAAAACAGCATGTGGGAAGTCTGCTTTGCTAATAAATACATAAACAAACAAACAAATAAATAAGCAGTTAATTTTCACTTAAACAAGCCAAGATTGTAGCATGTTCGATGTCCTCCTGCAAAGCCCAGAGCTCTGGATTTCTGCTTTCTGGAGCACACTGTCCGTCTGTCCATTCTTGAACATCAGCACTGCCTCCTAAGATAGCAGCCCCTTCGTTTTTGCTATGTTTTTTGGATGTCCTTGGTTCTCATATAGAAAGGAGATAGGCATGAACCTAAAGGCAAGAATAGAGCAGATGTTTCCAAAAAATAAAACTGAGCAGATGCCCAAAGTACTATGTCTTTGAATCTGACTTAAACAATTTCACATGTGGAGAAGGATTACACTGTTCACTGCTGCGCGCACGCGCGCACACACACACACACACACACACACACACACACACACACACACACGCAAACAACAACAACAAAGTCAATAGGAAATTTGCCATGTAAATATCTATGTTATGAAATACTTTCCAATAACTGAACAGAGTTAAGAGAGAAGGAGGAAGGAGCATGAGAAAGACTGTAAAGGTGTAATAAATGAAAAATCGAAAAATATTATAAAATAACATGTGATATGATCTTGCTACGATAAAGAAATCTCATAAATGTGGATGTGTAAATTTGTGCTCAATATAAAAATGTGTGAAAATATGTCAGTCTAGAGTATTTAATATGTAAATTGGAAATTTAAAAAAATGTTTACTTTATTGATCTAATTTTAGAGAGAGAGATGCAGAGAAAAAGAAGAGAAAGACCAGAGCACTGCTCAGCACTGGCTTATGGTGGTACTGAGACCTCAGAGCCTCAGGTAGAAAAGGCTTTTTGCATAACCATTATGCTGTCACCCCAACTCCTAAATTGGGAATTTACACGGTAGACTGCATGCCTTGCTTCTAAGAGGCCCTGGGCTCTATCCCTAGTAATCCCTAGTCTCCCCCCAAATATGCAGCCTCCTCTTAGAAAATAGTTAATGTAGCTGCTGAAGGGGGGAGAGGGAAAAGATAAAAGAGAACTGTTTTATACATCTTACTCTAGATACTTCTGCATATCTAAATCTTTGGCAATAAGAATATTTTCAGGAGGAAGTTGGGTGGTGGCATACCCAATTGAATGCACACATTACCATGTACAAAAACCGGATTCAAGCCCCTGGTCCCCACCTGCAGTGGGAAAGCCCGTGAGTGGTGAAGCAGTGCTGCAGCTGTCTTTTTTTTCCATTGCATTTCTCTCCTTCCCTTTCAGTTTCTGTCTCTTTCCAATAAATAAATAAACAAACAAACAAAAAATATTCTCAGGAAGTGTTTATGTAATTTCTAAGAGATTAAAAATATAAAAAAAGGAAGACGTTTGTGGGAAATCCTAGGCCTACTTATGCTATGTCTGACATAGGCACACCTGAGTTGCCTACCAGCTGGGTCTCACTCTTTATCAAGTTGGCTGAAGGCCAGCCTACTTGAATCAACACATACCTAGGATGCAGGCTTAATATGGAAACAGCAGAAAGAAACACATTACAACAGGAAAACAGAGGGGTCCCAGGGATGCTTATATGAAGAATCAGTGAGTGCAGAATTAATAGGAGTCAGAAATCATGAATACAACAGGATGAATCATCGCCCAAATGGAGGGGCAAGGTGGACTTTGCTCTAGGTCGGACTTGATTATACTACGGCATGAAGAAATTATGCACTTTTTTTTTTACAGCCTAAGGGAAAGGGTTAGAAAGTATATGCCTTGAAGTCACATTACATTTTTAAATGATCATCTGCTTTTGTCACATTGGCATATTTTAGGACTAGATGACTAGATTACCTAAACTGATTTGTGAGAGACTTGCCCAACTCTGGGTCTGTAGCAGCTGCCAGATCAAACGGAGGAGTGAAACACACCTACCTGGACCCAATTCCTAAGCCCAGTTCTCACTACCTCATGGCAGAGGCATGGGGAGCCGCTGGACTTAGTCACACGGAATGTCAGGAGGGAAACCCTGCAGGTAAAGAGCTCTCTTACCTATCATGTGTCACTCAGACAGGTCACTCCCTGGACGCTTATTTCTGTTGGTGGGGGAGACAGACAGCAAGAGGGAGTGGAGAACATCATTTGGTGGGTTTTGAGAAAAACACCAACACCACCATCTCCTCTGCACCTCTTCCTAGAAAACAGTAAGTTTGTTTCCCACATCTTCACCCTGACCCCACCCAGGAGTGGGAGGAGGTAAAACAAATCAATGATTTGCTTTGAAAATGGAAGCATACTGAAGTCACATGCAAGCACTGCCAAGCTGTGGGCAGCGATAGCCAGGGACCTCCAGAGAGATACCCTGACAGTTTGGAATGTGGAGGAAAAGTGGCCCCTGTGAAATTCTGCACCATTTATTTTGTAACTCTCCGAGAAACGAAACCCTACAAAGAAGAGTCTTTCTAAGTGAAAAGGGGTCTTTTTTACCCGAGGCCCCCTTTTTTATTCTGTGTTCCCCTGTTGTATGACTTCCTCTTTTCTCTTTTTCATTTTCTTTATTATTGTTATTATTTGCCTCCAGAGTTATTGCTTGAGCTCGGTGCCTGCACTACGAATCACTGCTCCTGGAGGCTGTTTTTTCCCATTTTGTTGCCCTTGTAGTTGTTACAGCTGTTGTTGGGTAGGAAAGAGAGAAATCGCGAGAAGAGGAAGACAGAGAGGAGAGAAAGACAGACACCTGCAGACCTGCTTCACCACTTGCAAAGCAGCCCCCCTGCAGGTGGGGAGCGGGAGGGCTTGAACCGGGACCCTCACTCTGGCCCTTGCGCGTTGCGCCATGTGCGTTTAACATGTTGCGCTACCGCCCAGCCCCCTGACTTCCTCTTTCTTACACAAACACTAGTTCTTTCCCTTTCAACTGCAATCTTTCAGCAGACTGGAGGCTCTCCCTTAGGAAAACAAACATGGGCACACCTTCATTATCACTCACCTGCCAACAATTCACTTTCACCTTCTGCTGGGGCCTTTCCTCTGAAGCTGCAAACCCAGTGCCCGACTGACAGTTCCGCAAGGGCTACTCCAGACCTGGCAGGTTGCCACTAACCTGGTTCCCTCACGTACCCACTCCATGTATTCAGGGCCTGTCCTCAGCCACCCTCTCCAATGTCCCTATGGCCATTTCATCATCAAGGCCCACAGAGTTTACTTTCCACAACCAACACCTCTAGGTCTCGACAGCCCTCACCTTACTCCCCTGGTAGGTCGGTGACCCCAAGGCCTGTGGCTGCACTGTTCTTGCCAGCACCACCCATTCTGCACACTGTAGCCAAGACATCTTCAGGTTGAAAATCCAGTTATGTTCTGTTCCTGCTGAAATTCTCCAATAGCTTCTCATTCCTCTTACATTAAGACTCAAATCCCTGCGGATAAAGCATTGGACTTAGAAGCATGAGGCCCTAAATTCAATCCTGAGCAACACATAAGCCAGAGTGATGCGTTGGTGTTTCTCTCTCTCTCTCTCTCTCTCTCGCTCTCTCCTTACTAAACAAATCTGAATTTTAAAAAAATAATCAAAATCCCTGATGTAAGTCTAACAATGACCTTGCATAGACATTATAATATTTACTTGTTCTCATACTCTTCACACTTCACTCCACATAGGGAACAGTGTGTCCACCTCAGGGCCTTGACATGTGTTATTCCCTCTGCCCAGAACATTCTTCCACCCCTCACTCCTCACTATTTTGTTTTGAGTTGAAGCCCCAAGATATATGTTGAAGTCCTACCAGTCCCTCACAATGTGATCGTATCTGGTGTCAGAGTCTCTAGAGAGCTAATCAAGTTACAATGAGGTCAGTCAGATGGGTCGTAATCCTGTGTGACTAAGGCTTTTACTTGTGGTTTGGGCACAGAAAAAGACACACACAAAGGGCAGATGATGTAAAGACACACCAGAGAAGAAGGTGGCCGTGTGCCTAGAGTGATGCCACACTTGACAAGCAGTGCCAAGGACTGCCGGCAACACCAGAAGTCAGAGGAGGAAATGGAATTCCCCCAGAACCGTCAGAGAGAAGCCAGCCCTGATGACATCTTCGTTTTTGGGTTTCTGGTGGCCAGCACAGTGACACAATTGAGTTCCTGGTGTTTTTATTAACCCCAAATGTTGGTACACAATCCTGAGAAGCCAATACGTCCCATCATCTCTTACTGACCCCATTCAGCTTAGTCAAACTCTCTTAGAGAACAATGTCCTGGACATCTAGGCCATGTGAACTCCCCCATTACATACATAGAGCACTCTGTTCCCCTTCATAACATTCATAGTTAAAACTTGCCATTTATTTCTATAACTATTTGATTTTCATGAAACTTATCAAGTCCACTACAGTAGGAACTATGCCTTTCTTGAGCTCCTTTCAGCTGTGACAAAGACCTGGATATCTACAAATCTTGTGGAGTGAATGACTGAAAAAGAGGCATAAGGGGTATTTTAGAGCTGAGAGTAAAAGCTAAGACTTAAAATACAAGCAGACTGGGATCCCAGACAGTAGAGCAGCATCTGCTTTCTAGAAGGATCAGCAAATACTTCTGCCTAACCCACTACCCAAATATTCTTATTATAAAGGGGTAGTTTAGGGCCCAGGCAGTGGTACACCTGGTAAAGTGCAAATGTGACAGTGCACAAAGACCTGGGTTCAAGCCCCCCAGTCCCCACCTGCATGGGGAAATCTTCATGAGCAGTGAAGCAGTGCTGCTGGTGCCTCTTCCTATCTCTCCCTTCTCTATCAATTTCTCTCTGTCTCTATCCAAAATAAATGTAAAAGATAGTTTAAAAATAAAAAGGGATAATTTAGGCATGAGATAGACAATGTACAGAAGGAAGACAATATGAAGACTGCTCAAACTAACCTTTCTGATGCCATAATTTTATTAAAGGCCACCTTACCATTGGTCAGAGGCAAACCACAAGATTACTACTTAGCCAGGGTCAGTGAAAGCCCCCTTGCCAGGAAATTCTAACTCACTGCTTTACCAGCACTGGAATATAGGAACCATGTCCTCTTTGACTGGCTGTTTGCTGGGGGACGGTTATAGGAAGTGAAGTTGGCAGTCACCCAAGAACCATATCCTTAAATTCTTACCACGTTTCTTTCACTGGTGGTGGGAGGGTGTCAGGCAGTAGTGCACCTGGTTAGGTGGGTTCAAGCTTCACAGGTGGTACAGGGCTATAGGTGTGTCTCTCTGTCTCTTTCCCTCCTAATCACTCCCTCCCCTCTCAATTTATCTATCCAATAATAATAAATAAATACAAGATTTTAAAAAGAAGGAAAAAAATCTTTAAAAAAAAAAAAACAGCTTTCTTTCACTAGAATTAAGACACCTAGAAAGAAGCTATTTTTTCTCTAATGTCCCCAATTAGGATATATCTGTATAGTGATAAGTAAACTCCCCCCAAATGTCACTCATTCACAGTTTCTCAAACTTATGATCATTTAGAAACTCAGTGTAAAGTTTACTGAAATCTTAAGACTTCTTAAGTTAGAAGGAGTCTCTGAATATATCTGACTAACTTCCATTTCAGTGGGGAAAAAAATGCTATAAAACCCCAACAGTCATTTCAACTTAGAGTTGAATCTCCACAAAAACATGGATCTAGTTTATTTGCTATTTAATCAACTTATTCCATTATCATGTAATGCTACACACACACACACACACACACACACACACACACACTTCTCTGCCTCCCCCCAACTGTGTTTTCCACAGGCTACTGATTTAGTTGTGAAAGTGTATACTGATGAAAATCAGCTACAGTAAGTGCTAGCACTGTCAGCCACACTCAAAAGTTGTCTTCTATTGTACTATAATAATCACGTTTCAACTGAAAAGGGATTAAAACCTCTACAAATACTGAAGAATACTGAGATCCAATGGGAAACACGATTGTTAAAAACTTCATGAAATTAGTGCAGTTAAACAGAAGAATTAACATTTTTGTCCCAGATGCCCAGGCTTAGGGTTCCCACCGAAATCTAATATTTCAGTGCTTTTAATTGTGGTGAACAGGACGGCAAAATAATTCTATCTGGATCTGTTTTAAACCAAAAGTTTAATTAAAAACAAATTCCTTCATTGATTTGGAAATCAGAGTATTTATTTTTTGGTCTTTGTTGCTGTTGTTGGCTGTGCCTGGGGTCTGGCACATGTTCTAATTCTACTGCTCTGAAGCCAATTTTTGTTTTCATCTTTTAAAACTGTAGCTAGAGAGGGAAAAACACCATAGCACTGTTCCATCAGCTGTGGGACTTCTCCCATTGCCATCCCCAGTATTCTGGTGTGATGGTGCAAGAATCAAACCCAGGGCCTCACACACTGTGAGGAGAAGCTATCGCCTGGCCCCCTCCATGGTCTTTTTATTTGCAGGATTTTTAAGTTACTTTTTTCAATATTTATTTATTTATTGGATTGAGACATCCAGAAATCGAAAGGGAAGGGGGTGATAGAGAGGGAGAGAGAGACACCTCACCTGCTGCACTGCTTCACCACTTGTGAAGCTTGACCCCGGTAGGTGGGGACTGGGGACTTGAACGGGGTCCTTTTGCACTGTAACATGTGCACTCAAAAAGGTGCTGTTTTTATGGTGTTTATCAGAACTAAGGGGGAAGCACAGAAACTTAGGTGACAGGTAAAGTGAATTATATATGCACATATGTAGGTGTGAAACTATATCCCTGAAATCTTAAAATTTTGTAGATCAATGTTAAATCGGTAATTAAAAAATTCTTACATAAAAGTTGAAAAATATTACCTAAGTCTCCCATGTTAGTTGTGAATAATGTTCTGTGTTTAGAACATAGAAGGGCTTTGCTTGTCTTGCTTGCTGTTTTCAGATAGAAGATGAATACTCAGGTATTCCCAGCAGGGGCTGGGAAGAAGGAATTTACACAAACATCCTAGTTGTAATAGGAAACTGTCTACTCACATCATTTGTCAGCTCTATGAAAGGAGAAAGGGAAGCTGTACATTTCACAATCATGGGTGAGATGCTGATCACAACTTTCATTAAATATGCACGCTAGCACTTACGCACAATCACTTCAAAAAAGTACTCTCTTGTCTCAAATGATTTTAAAAGCAAAAGGACTGCCTAGAGTAATTAAAAAAATAAAATGTTGCTTAGAATAGAGTTATTTGGATCAAAATCATTTATAATCTCAGGTAGGAGGTTTCTTAGAATCAGTAGGGACTTTTTTCCCCCTAGAGTTAAAATTAAGATTTATCAAAGGAAATAAATTTCAAAATGCTGTATAAGTTTATGTGGAAACAAGCTGTATATGTGTAAGTAGGCAGTCTCTTGGTCTGTGCAAAAACTATCGCCTGATGCTAGCAGACTAACTACCCTCTATTTTGGTAGCACCATTTAGGACCCATAAGATGGCAGACCTAGATTTCAGAGATAATCTTGAGTATAAATCTTCTGGCTGTCTTGAAAGAGATACTGTTGCTGCATGTGTCTAGTAATAAAATTAATGGCATCTATCAGATTAAAGTTGTGAATTGTAAAACAGGGCGGGGGGAACATGGGAAGTATTAACAAGCTAATGCATCCTATTAATTTATAACCAATCACAAAATATTGTAGCCAGAAGGAAATTGGGTTCACCCATTTTAGTCCTGCCTTTTCCCATGTAAGAAAACAGAGTTTGAGTTTCAGTGTTTTGCCCTGGGGTCACAAGGCAAGAAGAGCTACAAAAAGAGAACTAGTAGCTTAGTCTTGCTCTCCCATCTGCCATCAAGTACTACTGTTCTCTTTGACATGTCTCCAACTCTTGCTGGTAGCATAAAATCCCCAGACTGCTCTGTCTTACTTTACTGTCCTCCTGAAATTCTCCACTAACTGCCTTTTACTTGTCAGTGTCACTTTGAGTTCTCACTCTCGTTCTGAGGACCCCACGAACAGAATCCTACAACTCTCTCCCTTAATAAATTTGTTCATGTATTTCTCAAACTGGAGTACAGTGAAGAACATAAACATCAGGGGAGTCGGGTGGTAGCGCAGCGGGTTAAGCGCACGTGGCACAAAGCGCAAGGACCTGTGTAAAGATCCGGGTTCGAGCCCCCGGCTCCCCACCTGCAGGGGAGTCGCTTCACAGGTGGTGAAGCAGGTCTGCAGGTGTCTGTCTTTCTCTCCCCGTCTCTGTCTTCCCCTCCTCTCTCCATTTCTGTCTGTCCTATCCAACAACGACAACATAAATAACAATAACAATAATAACTACAACAACAATAAAAAGACAACAAGGGCAACAAATAAAATTAAAAAAGAAAGAACATAAACATCAAATCATAAAACTTGTTACTTTTTTTTTTATTGAGGCATAACATTTAGTTTTTTATATTTATTTCCCATTTTGTTGCCCTTGTTTCTTTATTGTTGTTGTAGTTGTTGTTGTTGTTATTGATGTCATCCTTGTTAGGTAGGACAGAGAGAAATGGAGAGAGGAGGGGTAGACAGAGAGCGGGAGAGATAGACAGACACCTGCAGACCTGCTTCACTACCTGTGAAGTGACTCCCCTGCAGGTGGGGAGCCAGGGGCTTGAACCTGGATCCTTATGCCGGTCCTTGTGCTTTGGGCCACATGCGCTTTACCCGCTGCGCTACCGCTCGACTCCCTAAACTTGTTACTTTATCTGGAGGGTTTCATCACTTTTTTCAAATATAAAGAGGGACAGAGGGAGGGAGGGAAAGGCACTACAGCACCAAGGCTTCCCCCATTGCAGTGGGGGCTGAACTCAACCCTGAACCCCAGGCACGACAAATTAGATACCTTCCCAGGTGAACTATATTACCAGCCCACAAGGGGTTATTTTCGAGTGTCTAGTTTTGTGCTCTCATTGTTAGTGTCAAATGATATTGAAATGTCATTTTTAAAATGTGTCTATTTGTCATATGTTTTTTGTTTCTAATCTCAAAACTATCTTTAATCGCTTTAAATTTTTATGTAGATTTGGAGCAAAACTCTTCCATGGAGTTGTCTGAAGAGATGTTTAGTTATGGAATTATATATAGGTAAATATTTTCTACAGCAGAATGTGAAAGGTTTAGTAAACAAGCTACAAAAAGAATGGCATTATAGAAATAGGTGACTTTTTAAGAGAAAATGCTTCCACCAATAAATTCCTTTATCAGCACATCCTTTTACACACCGTAAAGTAGACAGCACTGTGATATTTTAAACTCATAAATTCCAGAGAAAAAGCAATACTGTGAAAATAAAGGATTCCTTTTCAGAAAAATTTTGCCTTTTCGATTGTCTCTCCATGTCAATTTCTCATAATTCCAGATGCAGCCATCAAGTTATTTTTCTGATTTCTTTCTTTGAGTTTTTTTACTTTGACATAATTTCAGACTTACAGAAAAGATATGAAAATAGTACAAAGAACTCCCATGCACCCTTAATCCACGTTTTCCAAATGCTAACATTTACCACAGAAGTGCATTCACACATGTTCTTCCCCTCCCAGTCTCACACTTTATCTCGTGGTAGACATGATGTTCTTAAATATTCAATATTTCATCACGTAATTCCAGAAATAGGTCATCCTATTACATAACTCTGTTATGACAATCAAATCAGCAAATGGACATAATTTCATCATCAAATATTGTCTAATGTACAGTCTTTAGTTGAATTTTTTCAAATCATCCCAATGCTGTTCTTTTACAGCAAAAATAAAATCCTAGGTCATGTGGGCCCTCTCTCTAGTCCCATTTAATTTGAAATCCTTTCCTCAGTCTGTCTTTGTTTTTCAGAATACTGATGAATTTTCTGACTTCTAACCAATCAATATACTGAGTTTTTTATTTAAGTACGTGAGTATATTTCAAGTAACTGAGTTAATCACTGTCAAGATACATAGGAAAAGGATTAGCGGCTAATTATCATATGTTACATTCATTAGAGTGTCTGCCCAGAGGAATTATAAAAGAGAAGGAAAAAATTTAGAATCCTAGACTAATCCAATCCAATCTCTTTTAACAGAGGATGAAATATGAGAAATTGACCAGGAAAACCTAGAAAGTTGACCCCAAATTGTACAAACTCTCCTGCTCCCTCAGTGTCTGCACATTTTCTCTCTTTTAAAAATCTACTTTAGTTTTTCATTTTAATGAGAGATATGGAGATACAGAGAGAAAGATATAGTGAGGCCAGAACACTGTTTAGCTCCAGTTTACGGTGGTGCTGGAAATTGAACCTGGGACTTTGGAACCTCAGGCATGAAAGTCCTTTTGCATACCATTATACTGTCTCCCCCTGCCCTGCACATTTTCTCGATAGCATGATGTTTACTGGGAATAACTCATTTTAAATTCTAAAATTCACTTATTTTCTTATTTGTCTTTAGATAAAGCCTGAAAGGTAGAGATGAGAGAGTGAAAGAGACCACAGCACTGAGGCTTCCTTCAGTGTGGTGGGGGCAGGGTTCAAACTTGGGTCATGCACTCCGCATGGCAGCACACTATCCAAATAAGCTATTTTGCTACAGTTCTGGTGTGTGGTGGCGCTGATTGAACCTGGGACCTTGGAGCCTCAGGCATGAAAGTCTTGCATAACTACTATGTCAACTCCCCAGCCCACATATTACCTTATTTTTATTACAACTGCTTTGTTTGGATTGACTGTAAGAATTCCATCTACCTGTGATCTCTGTTACATATTTATGCGGTGTAGTAGTTGCTTTCTATGTCTAATGTTTATAGTACAATGTTTGTCAAACATAGAACTTAAAACAACTAGGACATGAATGTAGTGTGATGTTAAGTAGTTCCAGAGAGAAAAACTGGGCCCCATGATATGTTCTGAGGAAACTGAACCTTTTAACCAGGTACTGTGTTCCAAGCTTTTCACAAGTATCCCAAAGAGGTTCATTGCTATTGGTCTGAGGGTGTAGATCCAGTTAACCCATGCAAAGCTGTGTCTTTGGGACTTTATATATTTCATGTCTCAAAGTCATACACACTTTTTGATATGTCCAAAGAGCTTTCAATAAATCACTTTTCACATGACTATCAATAAATGCAGCTTTTACTCACTAAATGCAAATTTTCTTGGTAAGGAATCAAGTAAATTCCTCTTCTGCAAATCCTTGTTTCTAATTTATACATCTGAAAGTTAAAACACTCCTTAATCAAAATGCACTCAGGGCTGGGGGAGAGAAGCTGAAGGATGATATTCAGATGTACACAAGTGCTTTCCACAGTAACACTAATATCCTATCTGAATAGGAGGTGACTTCACTGTGGCTTATTTTAATAGTATGCTCAATAACTTACATTCACTATGATCATTTCATGTATCAAATATCACATAAATCTTAAGAAAGCATGCTGTATTGATTTTCTTCTTTTTAAAAAAATCTTTTTTTATTTTCCCTTTTGTTGCCCTTGTTGTTTTATTGTTGTTGTAGTTATTATTATTGTTGTTGATGATGATGTCGTTGTTGTTGGATAGGACAGAGAGAAATGGAGAAAGGAGGGGAAGACAGAGAGGGGGAGAGAAAGACAGACACCTGCAGACCTGGAGACTTGCGAAGGGACCCCCCCTGCAGGTGGGGAGCCGGGGGCTCGAACTGGGATCCTGATGCTAGTCCTTGCAATTCGCGCCACGTGCGCTTAACCTGCTGCGCTACCACCTGCCCCCCCCCCAATTTTCCTTCTTAAAGGCTACATTACAAAACAGAGGCTGGGAGTCGGGCGGTAGCACAATGGGTTAAGTACACGTGGTGCAAAGCACAAGGACTGGCATAAGGATCCCGGTTCAAGCTCGTGGCTCCCCACCACAGGCGGTGAAGCAGGTCTGCAGGTGTCTCTCTTTCTCTCCCCCTCTCTGTCTTCCCCTCCTCTCTCCATTTCTCTCTGTCCAATCCAACAACAATGACAACAATAATAGTAATAACAACAACAATAAATAACAAGGGCAACAAAAGAAGGAAAAAAAAACAGAGGCTATACTTCTTTCACTTAGCTTTTTTTTTTTTTTTTTTTTTTTACTTTCCAGTGATTTCAATTACTATTGAGTAAGATACATTTATTTAGCAATGATTACATGCCAGACATAGTTGTGAGTACTGAAGACATGAGCAAGTGCAAATGAAACAAAACCAATGTCAATAAAACCAGATAAATAAACTGTCCTCTCCTGGACCGCTCGCTTTGTAGTTGGCAGTGCCCATCTGAAGGACAGCACTATGTTAAGTCCCTGCACACTCAGGACCCACGTAAGGACTTCAGCAGAGTTCACTGACGATTTTGATGATGCTTGTAGAGCCTACAGTTCTTTTATGGATACAAGTGAGACTCTGAATGTTGCAATCAGACCATTTTGTCATTTAAACTGGACATACTGCAGCAACAAAGAAATGGGTCACACCTGGAATCGCATCCTTTTGAAAATTCTCAACAGCCTTGCTGAGTAATAATAATCATTCATTAATTGCCAGGGAATAATACTCATAGCAGAAGTTTCCAGGTAGAAATAAGGAATTGTGACACTTGTGAATTTTGCCCAGTGTCTGTCTATTCCATTGTTAATTATTCACATAGAGAAGAAATTCTCAAATGACAGCTTTTGTTCTATGCACCTTCTAACATTCTCTTTTTATACAATTCACAGGTTTTAGATAAAAGAATTCCTTTTTATCACTCTATTTGTAATAAAACTTAGTGAATGCTGAAGGTAATTAGGAACAGCAGCACAAAGGAAATAATACAAAGAAACCCACAGGTAAAATATTCTGAAAATAACTCATGCAGTCACTATTCATTATTTTCAATGAAAATAAATGTTTTTCCAGACAATAAATCACATTAGTTAAAATACCATTTGTATTAGGTCTCATAGAGAAATTATCTTAGAAAATATCTAATTTATCTACTTTAATTCTTAGTTGAGTTTGAGGATATAACAAAATTTAAAGAGAGACTACGTCTTAAAATTTCAAAGATTAGGGAGTCGGGCGGGAGCGCAGCGGGTTAAGTGCAGGTGGCGCAAAACACAAGGACCAGCGTAAGGATCCTGGTTCGAGCCCCTGGCTCCCCACCTGCAGGGGAGTCGCTTCATAGGTGGTGAAGCAGGTCTGCAGGTGTCTGTCTTTCTCTCCCCCTCTCTATCTTCCCCTCCTCTCTCCATTTCTCTCTGTCCTATCCAACAACGATGACATCAATAACAACAACAGCAATAACTATAACAATAAAACAAGGGCAACAAAAGGGAATAAATAAATATTAAGAAAAATGTCAAAGATTAGTTGTATCAATATAGCATATTATAATTTGAAAAATGTATTATCAGTGTAGAATGAAAACCTGCACTAATAATACACTGAGAAAAATGCACCTTAATGGAAACACCAATGGTATCATGCAAGTTGCATTCTAAATTCTAGTAGCAAAAAAGATGGTCAATTTTGCTTCAGTTTTATGATTTAAAAGAAAATCATGTGGCCAGAAAAATGGTTCAATTGGAAAAACATCAGACTTACATACCTGAAGCTCTTGGTTTGCTCCTGGCACCACATGTACTAGAATGGTGCTTCTATCTGTTGCATGTGAAACTCTGTCTTTCATATTTAATACAACAAAGCATTTAAAAAAAAAGTAGAACATAAGGAAATATCCTTTAAAAAAACAATTCTTCATTCCTAGTTGAATGAATCCCAAATAAATAACTTTCTAGAGTGTCACTGAGCTGTCTGGACATAAATGTTGAGCAGAAAAAAAAAGTGATAAAACAAGACTGAGACACTATGATATGCAGGTCCATGGTATAACTGTTGGGACTTTTTCTACGGCAACTTTTTTTTTTTTAAAGATTTTTTTTAACTTTTTTTTAATATTTATTTTATTTATTTTTTCCCTTTTGTTGCCCTTGTTGTTTTATTGTTGTAGTTATTATTGTTGTTGTTGGATAGGACAGAGAGAAATGGAGAGAGGAGGGGAAGACAGAGAGGAGGAGAGAAAGATAGACACCTGCAGACCTGCTTCACCGCCTGTGAAGCGACTCCCCTGCAGGTGGGGAGCTGGGGCTCGAACCGGGATCCTTATGCCGGTCTTTGTGCTTTGCGCCACCTGCGCTTAGCCCGCTGTACTACAGCCCGACTCCCCTATGGCAACTTTTTAAGGGACTTATGATCTGATCAGAATAAAGTATACACCAAATGATGGAATAATATCAGCAGAGGGAGAAAAGAATGATCATGTACTACAAAGTGTGTATTAAGACTATTGAAGGTGAAACTTTTCTTAGATTGGAAGAATTTTCCACAAATGCAGGGTTTAACTTTTCCACCTATAATCAGAAAAAGACCAGAAGTACAAAAGAAAGAGGTAGAAGAGAAGGGGCTGGGCTAAAGAAACCTTGCCTCTACCTGCTCTTTCTTTTTGTTTACAGTTTTTTAGCTATTGGGGAGAGTGACAGAAGGAGTGCAAAGTAACCCAGGTTCCTGAAGGTTCTCTCTCCTCATTGCTAGCTGGAGATGGGGGTTGGTAAGAGACTGCTGAATTGACATGGAGTGTGGGAAAATCACTCCTCTGGTGCCCTGAAACCATTAAGCATCTTTAAATAGGTATTACATAAAGATTTCTCACCCAGAGGTAAATGCCTTGGGGGAAAAAAAAAATCTAGTTCCCACTCAGGGAAAATTCAGAAACGTGATCTGGTATACTGTTATATTTTCTTCTGGAAGGTTTCTAGGAGTCTCAGTAGAAGGACAAGCCCAGTAGTTATTTACTCTTCATTTGATCTGTAAGAATTTTTATAATAAAGTAAGACAAAAATGTAAAAATGGTTTCTCTCTCTCTTTTTTTTTCTTTTTAGAGAAAAATGTTGGAGATGTGTGATGAGACCAATACTAGACAGAATCTCCAAGAATTTAGTCTAACTATGATGATACATGGTCTTTTATTCTGTACCTAAAACATAAAGTACAAACATACCATCGCTTAGAGAGTGTCAATCCCGGTTTGAGCCCCCGGCTCCCCACCTGCAGGGAGTCACTTCACAAGCTGTGAAGCAGGTCTGCAGGTGTCTGTCTTTCTCTCCCCCTCTCTGTCTTCCCCTCCTCTCTCCATTTCTCTCTGTCCTATCCAACACCGAAGACAGACAACAACAATAATAACTACAACAACAAAAACAAGGGCAACAAAAGAAATAAATATTAAAATAATAATAATAATAAAAGAAAGTGTCAAGTATGACCATACCACCCTGAACACACCTGATGTCAGAAGTTAAAAAGAGGGCCAGTTCTTGGATCTTTTCCTCTAAATCCAATCAATGCTAGTCAAGTAGAAAGAGGTAGTGAGACAACCAACAGCACCAAAGCTTTCTTCAATGCAGTGTGAGCCAGGCTCAAACAGGGGCCACTCACGTGGGTGACTCACATGGTAAAGAACACAGTAGCCACACATAACGACTCTGCAACCACCTTTGTGTTTGTGAGTCTCTTTCCTCAATATTCCAGTGGACTCCATCCATGAAGGACAGTCTTGCCTTCTTACCCAACTATGTGGCCATTCTCTAACCTTTGCCAACTGAGTCTCTCACGGGGCCTTTTAACCCAAGCCTAATCTTTCATGTGGCCCCTTAATTAACTTGTTTCCCTTCCTCAAAAACCTCCATTTTCTCACTCTTTTGGCTTTGATTTGGTATTCCCTCTAACTGAGATGCCTTCCCCATGTATAGCTCCCTGGGTTGCTACTTTGCCTAACTAGCTTGAACATCAGCTCTTTTTCTTTCTTTCTTTTTTTTTTTCTCAGATCTTCTAGCAGAGTGAATTCTCCCTCTGAACTACTGAAACAACTTGTCATTTTGAAAAATTGTCATTTAGGTTCACATTATCTTCCAAACTAAAGTGTCATTCTTTTAAAAACTGATATTGAACAAAATCATTCTAAAGGAGAAATGAGGGCAGGGAAAATAGAAAATAACATACTGGTTATGCAAAGAGACTCTCATTGCGGGTTCAATCCCTCGTACCACTATAATAAGCCAGAGCTGAGCAGTGCTCTAGTGAAAATAAATAAATGCTTAATCTAAAATAAATTGAAACTATAGTGACTATCAGAGGAAAGGAGCAGGCACAGAAACTTTAGTGGTGGGTACAGCAAGTTGTAGACACACATGTTAAGTGTGGAACTCCTCAAATCTTATTATTTTGTAAACCAGTGTTAAATCAATGAATAATAATAGCAATATTAGTAAATACTTACGTCCAGCAGCCAGGAAAACAGCTCAACTGGTGGAACACAGGATTGTAAATCGGAGACTTTTGGTTTGATTCCTGGGCTGTGTATATCAGAATGGAGATCTGGCTTTCCTCTCCCTCTCCCTCTCCCTCTCCCCTCCCCTCTCTCCTTTTTCCTCTCCCTCTCCTCCTCCCCTCCCCTCTCCCTCCCTATCTCCCTCTCCCTCCCTTTCTCCCTCTGCCTCTCCCTCCCTTTCTCCCTCTCCCTCTCCCTCCCTTTCTCCCTCTCCCTCTCCCTCTCTCTCTCAAACAAGTTCCAGGCCTGACGAGATCTCTCAGCATAAGTGCTATCTAAAGCTACCCAGAAACCTCAGGTTCAGAAGCCAACATTGCCATATACCAGAGCTGAGCAGTGCTCTGGCTCCTCTCTCTCAAACATAAAATTAAGTCAATCTTAAAAAGAAAGGGAAGGAGGTCCAAATTGGTTTTATTTTATATCCTCGTGTCCCCAGTATAGGACAACATACACAGCAGGTATTTAGCAAGTACTTAGTAAAACAATAAAGTGCTCATAACTGTACAAAGGAGGAAACATTTCCCATTCTGTTCAGTCCCACACTCTGTGCTATTAAAAACAGTCAGCGAAAGCAGCCCAGGAGGTGACACAGTGGGCCCAGCAACAGACCCTCAGGCATGAGGTCCCAACTTTGATCCAAGTTTGGCACCATATATGACCATATACGATGCTCTGGTTCGCCCTCTGTGTCTTTCCCCCTCACTAATAAATAACCTTGGGCTGGCAAAATAGCTCACATGGATAGTGTGAGACTTTGACCCAGGTTTGAGCCCAGCCCCTTGAAGAAGTTTCAATGATGTGGTCTTTCACTCTCTGTCTTAAAAAAAAAAAAAAATGTTAGGCATGTACAAAGTATTGACTGTCAGCTGTAAAACATTAATTAAGAAAAAAAAAAAAAAAGCAAAAACTGTCCATAGGTGACCAACTACATAAAACTGAGAGACTCCTGGGTTATGAGTTTCTGAGTGCTAAAACCTGGAAAGTGTGTGGCAAACTGATGATCTGGTTACCCCCTGCCCTATTTCCCCTCCCCAAAATCTGATGCTGTATGTTAATAAGGCAAATTTAATAGTGTATCTTCAATTTAAAAAAATGCCATTTACAGAGGTTCGTCTTGGATTTGTGTTTATCCATTTGTTCTTCCTACAAGGCAGAAAATTTTGAAGGGTGGCACACCTGGTTAAGCGCACACATTACAGTGTGCAAGGACCCAGGTTCAAGCCCTGGATCCCACCTGCAGAGGGAAAGCTTCAGGGTGGTGAAGCAGGGCTGCAGGTGTCTGTCTGTCTCTCTCCCCTCACTTCCCTTCCCAATTACTGTCTCTATCCAATAATAAATAAATAAATACAAAAAACATCTTGAAAGAAAATCCTCCTTTCGCAAACTCTACTAGTGATGAGTATACAAATAAATGCTCTGGTCACCAAACACCAGCTTGTCAACAGTTCTACAATTTGCAGGGCTGGCACATTCGAATCTCAAGCAATCCTTACAAGAACTCTTGACTTGATTCTCCCCAGACTGCAGCAGAAACCAGGCCTATACAAGAGTCAGCGTTCTGCTCTACCTCGTAGCAAACAAAGTGGCCAACTCCTAGAACTGCAGCTGCCAAAGACACTGAAGTGCTGTGTGTCCCAGAGGCAGGAGTGGTTGCTGCTACATGGAGATTATGCAAAGCTGTGCTTTTCTTCCTTTTGCAACGCCAGTGACCTCTGGGCTCTGGAATTATACTTTGCAAAGTGGAGTTACTAGTTTTAGACAAAAGTCACTCCGTGGTTAACCTATGGGAACAGACATAAAAGTCAGTTGTTGGACGTCCAATTATGATAAGATCAGGTAAGAAAAGCAGTTATCTTGAGCATCAAAATGTATGACAGTGAGTACTCAAACTGTGCTACCATAGGCAGCGCCTAATTAGAAAATCGTTACTGGGCTGGGACTGTCACTATACTGATCAAACAGAAATCGGCAGACCCTTGTCTGCCTGTGTTAATCCCGGAAATCTTTGAAGGGTGTGAGAATGTTGAAAGCCAGGGTACATACACCGGACTAGTCAATTAGCATCAGGGCTTCCTGCACCCTAAGAGCCTGACCTAGCTGGGTTCCTAGGTCCCTAAATTCACCGACTGGCCTTGTAACCATGGCAACGCTCACCCCAAGGCAGCCCACCCTTGGACACACCAGCCCCTGAACTTGCACCTACTGCAGCTCAAGTAAGACCAACAAGGCATCAGCTCTCCCTAAACCAAGATCTTCCCATTTCCCCATCCCTATAGCTCACTCAGGGACTGTATGGCTGAGTGCTTTTCTCTTCTTTCCACTTAAGGGAGGCGAGTCCTGAACTAGGGCCACTTCTGCCCCAGGGGATCCTTGTCTGTAACATTGGAAGGCAGGTGGCTCTCCTTTTCTTTCTGCGGGAGTGGACCTCTGAGACTGATAACAGGACACACACACACACACACACACACACACACACACACACACACACACACACACACACACACACACACACAGGCAGTTGCCTAAAAAGGCAAACACGCTGATAGGATCTAAATAACTTTCCAGCCAACATCTCGTAGCCTGTCAGGCAAGCTCCGTTTTGCCCCTGCAGGCTAGGGTTTCTGGAGCCAGACAGCTGTTTTACACATCTGAAAAATAGTAATAATAAAATAAATTGCACAGCGTGAGCAACCACCATGCTGCAGAATGGCTTTGCAGCTCCAGCAAGAAGCCCAACGAGCAATTTTGTTTTAGCGGCGGGGGTGGAGGTGGGGAGGGCTCGGGAAATCAGCGAGGGGACGCTAACTCGGGGTGTGCTAGGGAAGCAGCAGCTGAAAGTCTAGGGCAGCACAGAGCAAGGAGGACGCGCCTCCTACCCTTTGCACACACACACACACCCATCCCCGGAACCTGGGCAAGAGCAAAAAAAAAAAAAAAACACACACACGCCAAAAATAAATGCATTAAAAAAAGGGGGTGCTGGAGAAAACAAGCAAAACTACAGTCGCAAAGCCACTTTCTAACTGGTCGCAGAGCCCCTGGCAAAGCCTCCCTCCTCCTGGCCTCCTGGTCCCCGCGCTGCCATTAGTAAAGATGGCGGCCGCACAGCCAGCCGCTCCCTTCCAAGAGCCGACGGCGGCCCCTCTAGCCACGACCCTTTACGCAGAGCCCTCCACGCCCGCCGCGGCTTGACGCATTGCAGGTGTAGCGCAGCCAATCAGGCGGCTCGACTCTTTCCGGCCAACCACTGCAGGGTCGCGCTGGCCTATCAGAGCACTGTTATCTGGCTGAACGAGAAAAAAGGGTTCCGCAGCGCCAACTAAGCAACAAGCGACGGAGCACCCTGTGGGACGTGTGCTCCTCCGCCGGGAGATATAGTGCCTGGCTCGGGCCCCGCCCGCGCGCGCTTGAAGGGTTGAGGCGCGACGCCTGCTCCTTCCCTTCCGCATGGCTCCTTGGGCTTTGCAGTGTCCCTGAAGGCAGTTTCCACGTTCTTGAGCGATCCCCTACATTCTGGCTCTTGGAGACGCTTAGCTGTGCCTCCCTCACGTTTTGGCAAAGCAGGAGGAATGAGAAAAACCTCTCCTTATCACAAAACCACAACTGAACCGCCCGGAGAGACCCTTCCTGTTTTTGAGCTCAGGCCCAGCGTCCAAGAAGCTCCTTGTTTCTACTCCAGCGCCCAGTGGTTTCCTTATCTGCTGGGGCTCTCCAGCCTGGGGTTTGCAGCTCGGTCCCCCCTGCAGAAGGTGCAGAGGGACTGCAAGGCAGAGAGGCCCAGTGACCCCCCTGATGGATTCGCTTTGGGGTGGGTGAGGATGAGGAGAAGCATCCCGGGTCCTTCCCCAGGGGAAGCCCCTTGGTATTTCTCTGTGGCCAGATCTTTCAAAACAACAAGGTTTAGTGCAACAATCTGTTGTGCAGGTTTACTGCAATAAACTCTCATGAGAGGCCAGGTCTGGTGCATAGCCTGCCTTGTGCGGTGAGAACATCAGAGACCCAGGAAGGGCAATGGACACGCCTGCAGTCACTTAGCAATTGAGTAGCAAAGCCCAGGCTAGAGTCAAGGCTGGTTGTGTTTCCAAGCCTGTGCTTTTCTACCAGAGCGATTCCTTATCTAGAGCTAATGATGTAGTTGTGAGATGGCTCAGTCAGCCATCGGTTGCATCACCAGAAGATGGGGGAACTGAGGGTTGCTCGATGTAATTTTCAACCAGAGAGTAACTTTCAACCAGAGAGAAGCAATGAGGGGAGAGGAGAAGAGGAAGAAGGAGGAACCAGAGCATCATTTAGCCACTTGTGGTGTTGGGACCTCGTGCTTGAGAGCCCAACACTTGACCCACTCGCGCCTTATCCGTCTCCCAGGCCACTGTTACTTGGTTATTATCACAAGAGTCTCAGACAATGAAATCTGGTGGCACGGCTGGAATTACCAATTTCTTTATCACTCTCTTTATCTGTGACTTTGACACAAGACTTGGGTGATGTAAGAGCCCATGTTTTGTGGTTGAACCAGCCCTGTACTCACATCTACTGTTTAAGATTATGTGATGAATGGTCTTCCCCAAGGTTTTACAACCACTGGTGGTCTTAGCCCTCTACCCATGGAAAGACTGTTCTTTGAACTAAGGTCATTGCTGCCAGTTGCTGTTTATTTGCTGCTGCGTAAACTCTACTCAAAGCCTTGTTCAAAAAGGAGCAAACTGTAATTTTTATTTTGGCAGGTGGGTAGTAATCTTCAAAAGTGTCTACCAAGTGAGCGAATATCTGAAATTCCAAATGAATAGCTCACCATAAAGATAGTTGCCTAAAGAAACAATGCTGATTTCTTTTTCCGGATTGTATGAAGTATGTGCCATTGCTTCTTTTTAAGTCAGATCCTAATGTGAGAAAAGAGATCTGACTATGCCTCTGACAGATTAGGAATTCTTGGCTAGTCCCTGTGCTCTTGGGTCATTGGTTTTCTATTCTGTAGAAAAAGAGAATTAGATTATTTCCAGATTTCCTTCCAGTGGTAGTATTTGATTATGTCATGAAGTAGCTGGCCCTTAATCATATTGTGTTGTTGTATCAAGGCTAACCTGCTTCTGCAGGTGGGCAAGTCCCTGATTTCAAAGAAGCTAGGTTTCTTACAAAGTCCATCCCAGGTTTGCATAAATGTGAGTCAATGCCACAAAATATTCCTCTGTGTGTATTGCTTCCATTCTAGCACACAGAAAACCTGTGGCTTTTTTGGATGGTCAGCAAATTAACTTTGAGTTCTGTAACAATAAGACATATTCAGTTTGTCTTTTTAAGTGAATTTTGCTTTGTATTCCAGGAGCTTAGTGAAGATGTATTGGAAGGATGAATGAATAATCGTCAGGATGTTGGTACAAGAACCGAGTTCCAAGAAAATGAACCAGTCAACATTTATGGAGAGTCTGCAGTATAGAAAGTAGTTTCCCTTTTCAGCATCATGAATTTTCTTCTCCATTTGAGTTGTCTCCACTTTTTATTTTTATTTATTGATTTTTTACTTTTAAATTAAGAAAATGGCTTCATTATGAGACATTTAGTAACATCTTAGCTATCAGGACATCTCCTAGTTTCCCTTTGTATGTATTCTATCACATTCTTTGAAGAATACAAAGATTCAGAAGAAGAGGATTTTTAAAAATCTGACTCACTGAAATAAAATTGCTCATTTTCTGCTTCTATTGTTGCTTTTGTAGTCTTTATAAAGAGATAATGTTCTCTACCCAGATTTTGATCATGATGAGAGAGAGAGAGAAAGAGAGAGAGAGAGAGAATGAGTTTTGGAAATGAATGTCAGTATTCATCAGTCAGTGTGAGTAGCCATGGCCTAGTCTATCCTAAGTATTTAATAGAATATCATTCAACATAGCAAGAATTCTATAGTGATCTTCATTTTTAAAAAGTTTTCTATTATCCTTACTTATTGGATAGAGATAGTCAGAGATGGAGAGGGGAGGGCGAATTAGAGAGGAAGAGAGGTAACTGCAGCCCTGCTTCATCACTCATGAAACTTTTCCCCCTGCAGGTGGGGATTGGGGCAGGAACCTTGTGCATTGTAACATGTGCACTCAACTAGATGCACCACCACTTGGCTCCTTGATCTTCATTGTGTGTGTGGATTATAAAGTGTCGTGAATGACAATTCACTTATGACCTTAGCTGTATTTATACCCACATCTCTGGGGGGGGGGGGTGTCTCTTAATTACTAGGGTATTCTGTACAAGTTCCTTATAAAATTCACATGTTAACTGTTCAAAACCATAAAAATCTAAAGCTGGGAAGAACCACAGAAAGTTTTTCTGTCCCCCCTCCCTTCCATTTTGTGGATAAAAAATAAATGTCTTTGCTTGTTTTCTTCCGTGGTTATCCATAGGGCTCTTTGCTGTTACAATTTCAAGGCTCCTAGTGGACTCTTTTTGACAGAAGGTGAGTCAAGGATGAAGGGAGATAGAGAAAAAGAGACCACAGCACTGTTGCATCATTTGTGAATCTTCCCTGTGTAGATGTTCCTATGAGAAGTGACTCTTTAGGGACAGAACAGGCTTTAGAATCATTACTAAAAATGCTCTTTCCTTTGAACTTTGAAAGCATTTTAGTCAAAGTTTAATCATAATAAAGGGAGCCAAGAAACGTTATCTTCTACAAGGCCTCTGAGTGACTGGAAAATCTTGAGATGACTTTTCTTTGGACTTTGTTATTCCATTTAAGGATAGGCAGTCCTGGATTATTCCCTATGCTAGCTAGGCCTTATCTATACAACTTATGTAAAATCTTTGACCTTCATTTAAATTGCTTACACTTTTCTGTTGCTTAACCTTGTCAGGGTTTCTTTACTTGTGTTTTCTTCAGGCTAGTAGTGTTTCCTTCACTATTTCTCAAAGAAAAAAAATTTTTTTTTCACTAGAACACTGCTCAGCTCTGGCTTATGATAGTGCCAGAGACTGAGCTTAAGACCTCTGAGTTTCAGGAAAGTCTGTTGCATTAACTGCTGTGATATCTCCCTACCCCGAGAAGTTAAATTATTGAGATGAAAATAAAAAACCAATGGAAAAGAATGTAATTAAGAAATTATAAACCAGAGCACTCCAAAGCATTTTTTAGAGCATTGCAAAACTACCAAAAAATAACCATAATTATGTCTTCACTACTCTTTATGCAACTTTTAGGCTGGCTTCTAAAAATCTGGTTATTCTTTATAGATTAAAACAAATGGTAGGGGGCTGGGGAAATAACACAATGGTTGTACTAAGAGACTTGCATGCCCGAGGCTCTGAGACCCTAGGTTCAATCCCCCGTCCCACCACAATTCAGCTAAGCAGTGCTCTGCTAAAATAATAATAATATTAAAAACAAATGATTACTTAAGTTTATAGAAAGAACACTTGATTGCATGGTTCCAGCTGCACTCACTCCCTCACTTAGATGACTGTCCAGCAAATGTTCACAAAGTGCATTTTAGAATGTATGAGTGACTGGGTAGTATCAGCAAACACCCAAGTGGAAAAGCATGCTCAAGCCTTAGAGCACCCCAGGGCACAAGCTTGTACAGGTACAAAGTGCTGAATAGTTTTTACAACTCTCCTTCCTTCCCCGAGTATCAGAAAATCAGAAATGCCTCTATTAGACTCACTGCATGAGTAGGCTTTCCAAATGTGGTTTATATCTCTTGCCACTGTTCAGTTTTCAGAGACTTCAAACCTGGTGTGAAGCAGGTGCAACTGTGAAAGTTTATGTGTCGGGGAAGAGCTAGAGCAGTGAAACATGAAACGATAAATCAATTCTCTGAGTCATGGATCTGTTGAGCTGTGCTGGAAGATGGTGATGACTCAGCAGCATTCCCCAAGAGTGGCTGGGTGTGTGTGTGTGTGTGTGTGTGTGTGTGTGTGTGTGTGTGTGAGAGAGAGAGAGAGAGAGAGAGAGAGAGAGAGAGAGAGAGAGAGAGACTACTAAGGACTCTTTGCCCCAGGCACTAGCCTGCTGGGGGCTCCAAACCTGGGTCACCGTCTGGGATCAGCCCTCTGACCTGCTAGCCAGCCTGCCTCAGATTCCTGCACCCGGTCTGAACTAGCTTCTGGCCTGACCTTTGTCATATTGAGTAGACTGATGCCTTAAAAAGTATTAGCAGCCACACCTTTTATTTGTCTAGGGCTTTACTGCCTTCAAAGTAATTCGACATATTTTTCCCTCATGTAGCCCTCACTGTAGCCCTTGAGGTATGTTATGATTATACTCATTCTATAGATGAGCTGGCTGAGCCTGGAACATATGATTGTGGAAGCTGCCATTTAGCCTATAGCAAATAGCATTCCACAATATTGCTCTCTCCTTGGGGAGTAGCTGTCTCCTTTGTCAAAACAACCAAAATAACAAGTGTGCCCATTAAAATAAGACATAATTTCAATTCTTCTTCTAGCGTTTGCCAAACTATAATTTTGCCAAATTATAATTTCAATAAAAAAAGACACAATTTCAAGCTGTCTTTCTAATTTATGGAGAAGAAAGTGAGCTGTGAGGGAGTATACCAGTACACAGCCACAGAACCTCCAAACCTTCTAGAAGGAGAATCTTTTAGTGACCAGATAATCTGATCACCCTGTCGTGATGCCTAGAGTTGGTTTATTAGCTCATGACTCAGAGTCTCTACTTAGAATAAATAAAACTCAAGAAACATCTTTGCTGGACTTAAAGACAGTCCCAGTTTTTTTCTGTCCAGGAGAATTTGCCTTTGACCAAACTTTGCTCATTCCAGGAAGCAGGGAATTGATTTAGTTATGTGAAAGCAGGGAGAGAATCGCCCATGAAGGCCAGGTATGTACTTCCTCTACGCCTTGGGAAGAGACAGATGCAAGATGAAATCAGGAGCTGCCCAGAGGGTCCCTAAGGAGGTATGGACTGCCACTCAATGTAGGAGGACTGGCTTCAGGTGGTAGTAGGTCAGCATTAAAGCAAAGAACTTCATCATCTTTTTCATACTGTCTTAGAAAATGCCTGTCTAAAATTCTTCCCCTGTCTTAGGAGTGAACTGAACTCCATATGGATTTTTTTTTTTTTTCTTCACTAGAGCGTTGCTCAGCTCTGGCTTATAGTGGTGCCAGGGATCAACTCAACACTAATCAATTAATCTGTTGGTGTTTATTGAATCATTTATTATGCTGAATTCAAAATGTATATGATAATAACCTTTGCCACTATCTGGTTGAGGAGGGAAATATGCTAAAGGATAATATGAGGTAGAAACTGCTAAGAGGTATAGCAATTCTGGGCAGAGCAATTTCCTTTGGAGTTACAACAATCAGAAGAGTTGGAAAGTTGTAGGGTTTTTTGAGAGAAGTGGGGAATAGACATCAGGATACTGGGAGTGGCATAGGGGATATGCAGGAGACAGAAAGTAAATCAGTTTGTCTGAAGCAGAGAATTCATATTTGGGGTGGGGGTAGATAACATAATGGTTATGCTCCAGAAGGCAGGACAAAGGTTAGTTGTTATGATTCAAAACCAAACCGCACACTTGGCAAACTAGACCTTAACTCTGATGGAATTGGTGAGGCACATTCTTTGACATAATCCATAATAAGCATCAATTTATCTGATTTATCATTATAGTCCAGTTTTCTGCAGAGCAAGACCTCAGAACAAGGACCAATTTGTGTCAATCACAGACTCTCCTCTTCAGGCCAAACTGAGTAACCCTAAGACCTATCATTTCAGTTTACCACTGTAGCCCCAGGTCCCTTTTCTCAACTGAACAATCACTGCATCAGTCACTTGTATACTGCCAACTGCCAGTTGTTATATGGACAAGTCTTAGACCTGCTCTCTGATTTCCACCTTAGTATATGTGGTTGAAATGAGAAATTGCTGGATGCTGATCAAAGTCAGCCCTATGCTTGACTTTTAGGTTAATGAGGAAAATAACGATTCAAGAACTTCCAAAATAGAGGTCCAGGAGGTGGCATAGTGAATAAAGCGTCGCAGTAGAAAAGGAGAGATCCTCGTTGCCAGGCTGTGGTGCACGGGGTTAAGTACACATAGTACAAAGTGCGCAAGGACTCTCACAAAGATCCGGGTTCGAGCCCCTGGTTCCCCACCTGTGTGTGTGTGTGTGGGGGGGAAGGTATCCTTCAAAAGCGGTGAAGAAGGTCTGCAGGTGTCTTTCTCTCTATCTCCCCCACCTCTCTCAGTCCTATCCAACAACAACAACAAAATGGAAAACATGACGGCCAGGGGCAGTGGATTTGTAGTACAGGCACTGAGTCTCAGAGTCCCAGCGATAACGCTGGCGGGGGGGGGGGGGGGGGCCGGGGGGGAGGCCTAGAAAAAGAAAAGGAGAGATCCCAGGTTCAGTCCCTAGCATTGCATGTGCCAGAGTGTTACCCTAGCTGGCTCCGTTTCTCATAAATAAATATTACAAAAATATTTTCCAAAATAACTGATCTTAGAGAAAATATTGTTCAGTAGCTCATCTTCACTAAAAGCAAACCGGGTAGGTTGCAGAAGGTGAAACACCTGGTTGAATGTGCATGTTATCATGCACAAGGGCCCAGGTTCAAGCCCCTGGTCCTCACCTGCAGGTGGGGAAGTTTCTTGATTGGCAGAGCTATGCTGCAACTCTCTCTCTCTATTTCTCTTCCCTCTCTTGTTTCTAATAACAAAGAAGTCTGAATTTCATGTAAACAACTTAAACACACACACACACACACGATGGTTTTATTCCATTGGGTACTTTAGAATCTGAACTGCATGTTTGATTTTCTAAGTCTTTAGAATTATTGGCGGCTTGTGACTTAGGAACTAACTAAAGCATAGAATGAATAAGTTCCAGGCCATGGGTCCAGTCTCTCCGATGGCTATTGCTTTGTTTTTTTTTTCTCTGTCCGTGACCCCAGCTTCCTGTGTAGCACATTCATGACCTTGGTCACAAGAGTGACCCAGGCCAGAGAGGGAATAGTGCAAATCCATCACCACAGCTACTAGCAAACCAAGCACAAGCCTGTGAATGGAAGAAACGAGATGTTCTCTTTGCACAATGACAAGTGTTTTATGTAAAGAGAGGGGGCACATGCTTGCAGGGTAAATGGTGCTGCTTGGAAATACTGCTCTTATGCCATTAACTAAATATATTAATGAACACTGTGAGCTGGAACACACAGCAGGACATTTAGCCTGGTTATAATTCATTTACAGTTATGGGACGATAAATGACACACACTGCTGAAATTGGCAGTGTTTTTCCTATGGCATGAAGTTCTGGCTTGCTTATTATGTTAGTATGTTTTCAAATGTAAATGTGATGGTTACCCATATGTGAGTTCTTTGTAAAAGATTATAGAAAAAAAATCATAATAGTTCTGCCTTAAGACCCTTATGCCTATGGCTCAAGTTCCCAGGTTCACCTCGTAGCATCAGAGCCAAGCAGTGCTCTGGTTTCTGTCTTCCTGTATCTTTCTTTATATATCTCTTATTAAAGATAAAATAAATATTTTTTAAAAGATAGTGACAAATTTTTTTAAATTTATTATTATTTTTTAATTTTCCCTTTTGTTGCCCTTGTTGTTTAACATTGTTGTTGTTGTTGGATAGGACAGACAGAAATGGAGAGAGATGGGGAAGACAGAGAGGGGGAGAGAAAGACAGACACCTGCAGACCTGCTTCACCGCCTGTGAAGCGACTCCCCTGCAGGTTGGGAGCCGGGGGCTCGAACTGGGATCCTTACGCCAGTTCTTGTGCTTTGCGCCACCTGCACTTAACCCGCTGTGCTACCGCCCGACTCCCGTGACAAATTTTTAAATGAAAACAATGATGTAATTTTCTGATTGAGATTGTAAATATATATATATATATATATATATCTCCAAGTATAGCATTTAGTAAAAAGTAAAACCACATACAAACCGTAAGAAGTTATTCTGGCTATTAGAGATGATTCGTGAGGTAGAGATTCCCAGATGGCAGGTAATTAGCAATGTCTAATTAAACCATGGGATAGAGGAAGTAGAAAGTGGTGGAGATGGTGGAGAGGGAGAAGACAAGATTTCCTTCCTGTGAAAGCTCAGAAGAAGGAACCCAGTTGGGATTACAAAATTCCATGAGGAAAATATTTAACTATTATAGATGGCCCATCCATCAAGGTACAGCTAACTATAGTTAATTAGACTGGTTGTTTGTACATCAAGCAAACCAGCTCCCCGCCCCCAATATACACATAGTCATTTTCTCAAAAGAATGTAAGCTCTATAAAGGCACAGAAATGTCTCTTATCTATCTTCCTGTCTATCTACCTACTACATTCACAATGCCTAAAAGAATATTGAATACCCAGGGCCAGATGGTGGTGCACCTGGTTGGGTGCACACATTATAATGCATAAGGACCTAGGTTCAAGCCTCTGGTCCCCACCTACAGGTGGAGAGAATCTTCACAAGCAGTGAAACACTATGACCCACATAGTCAACGACTGCCACCTCTCCAGATTCAAAGGAGGTCTCAAAACTTTACATCAGGCTCAACCTGACGCTGTTGACTGGCTATGGAAGAAGGGCAAACGCTAGAAGAAGAAGCAGTGAAATAGTGTTGCAGGTCTCTCTCTCTCTCCCTCCCTCCCTTTCTCCTTTCCTGTCTCCTCCTTCCTTCTAGATATATATATATGTATGTATATATTTATATTTATATATTTATTTTCCCTTTTGTTGCCCTTGTTTAACATTGTTGTGGTTATTGATGTCGTTGTTGTTGGATAGGACAGAGAGAAATGGAGAGAGGAGGGGAAGACAGAGAGGGGGAGAGAAAGACAGACACCTGCAGACCTGCTTCACCGCCTGTGAAGCGACTCCCCTGCAGGTGGAGAGCCGGGGGCTCGAACCGGGATCCTTACACTGGTCCTTGCGCTTTGCGCCACGTGCGCTTAACCCGCGGCGCCACCGCCCGACTCCCTCCTTCTAGATTTCTGTCTATCCAAAAAATGAATAAATTAAAAAAGAAGATATAGGGAGTCGGGCGGTAGCGCAGCGGGCTAAGCGCAGGTGGCGCAAAGCACAAGGACCGGCATAAGGATCCCGGTTCGAGCCCCGGCTCCCCACCTGCAGGGGAGTCGCTTCACAGGCGGTGAAGCAGGTCTGCAGGTGTCTTTCTCTCCTCCTCTCTGTCTTCCCCCCCCTCCATTTCTCTCTGTCCTATCCAACAACAACAACAACAATAATAATAACTACAACAATAAAACAACAAGGGCAACAAAAGGGAATAACTAAATAAAATAAATATAAAAAAAGATAAAAAAAGAAGATATAATACCAAAAAAACATTTAAATTAAACCTTATTCTGGCTGCCTGGAAGGTGGTACAGTGATCCTGAATTTGATTCCTAACATCATAAGTGCCAGAGTGCTGTTCTGATGTTCTCTCTCACACAGTAATTAATAAAACTCTTAAAAAAAACGCCTTGTTCTGAAGCAAATCTAAACATATAAATATATTCTCTGAGTATATGCTAGTAACTACTAGGGTCATATTTCTGGTTTGTATTAACTGATGTCTTAGTCAGGTTTTGCTCTGAAGACAATTTTGTAAAAATGAATTCAAAATGCCAACTCCTGAAGATATAGAATAGCACAGGTGTGAGATTAGAGAACCCTCAGCCATAGTCATCTCACTCAATGAAAGCACAGAGTCCTCAAAGCTAGGGAGATAGTTATGCAAAAGACTTTCAGGCACCAAGGTCCCAGACATCACCATAAGTCAGAGCTGAGCAGTGCTCTAGTATTTGAAAAAAGCAAACAGAGTTCTCAATTGAATGTTTGATAAGTCTCCTTTAAATGTCATCTGCAAAATAAGGCTTGTCCTTTATTGATTGAAAACCCCCTCAATGCACATGTATTTTATTTTATTTTTTATTTTTTGGTCTCACAAACATTCTGTGTGATTCTTGTGTTACAGATACAGCTATTACTACATTCCTATAATTTAATTTTAAAGCCCATAGGTTCAGAATCAAATCTTAACCTCTTACGCTCTTCCCCTCAAGTTAAATTAAACATATATCTTATTAAATTATAGAAGTTGTTTACATGTGATGTTTACACACTTAATCCTCTGAGTTTGATTTTTGGGTTTTATCAGTTCAGCTCGGCAATCGCGGCTTTTCTCAGTGAGCCAGTTTCTTTAGAGGCTCATTATCTCACCTGTGTCAGAGGAAGGACGGGTGTGGGGATAATACACTTAACACAGAGTCTGGTCATAGCCGATGCTTGGCAAATTCTATTTTAACTTTTTTAAGTTTTTGTGTTTCTCCATATGCCATCTTTATCTTCAGTATCTGTATATTTTTATATCCACAACTCCCAGCATAAGATTTTAATTGCCAGGAAGAATTTATTTACTTATTTAGTTAGTTTAAAATTTGTTTTTGACCAGACCACTGCTTAGCTCTTGCTTATGGTGGTACAGAAGGTTGAATCTGCAACTTCTGGCCATGAAAGCATGTTGGGTAAACCACTATGTTATTTCCCCCACTGCTAGAAAGAATTCATAGATCAAGTTCAACCGTATTCCTTTATTCATGATTATGTGTAGTTATCTTTAGATTATATTTTATTTTAATGAGAGAGATACAGAGAGAAAGTTAGGGAGAGACCAGCCGCATTGCTCAGCTCTGGTTTATGGTAGTATATGGAATTGAATCTGGGACTTTGGAGCCTCAGACATGAAAGCCTTTTGTAGAACCACTGCTATTTTACTCACTCAATATGCAAGTGTTAAATATGTATTTTTTTCTGTCAGACTCAGGGAGTTGGAGTGATCTGGCTCACGACAAATACCATCTTCAGTCCTGAGTTTCCTGACTTGGGGTTGCATTCTTGCCATTATGCTTCCACTTAACGGTCTTGTTTTTTAATATTTATTTATTTATTCCCTTCTGTTGCCCTTGTTTTTTTTATTGTTGTAGTTATTATTGTTGCTGTTATTGATGTCGTTGTATTGGGTAGGACAGAGAGAAATGGAGAGAGGAGGGGAAGACAGAGAGGGGGAGAAAAAGACAGACACCTGCAGACCTGCTTCACCACTTGTGAAGCAACTTCCCAGCAGGTGGAGAGCTAGGGGGCTCAAACTAGGATCCTCACCTGGTCCTTGTGCTTTACGCCACCTGCACTTAACCCACTGTGTTATGGCCCACCTCCCAACATTCTTATTTTTAAATAACGACCATTTCCTCTTAATATCATGGCATATTCTATAGACTTTGGGTTCTTGGTAAATTATATCAACATAATGTAGTTAAAAATGTTTTTTGGCTGAATAAGGGCAAGAGACTGGCATACTTTAATGATGACTCTTTAGTCACTATCAGGCCATTCCACCAGCTGGGGCCCTAATCGGGATATCCTGAGATTCCCAAACAGACTTGATGGGCTTAGTACTCGAATAAATCCCTCTCTCCATTGGTACCACTCATTTCTATCAGGAACAACACAATACACACCCCTTTGTGGGCCCCCATAGGACCTTGCCCTCAACTTGGATCAACAATGGTAGAGAATGTTCCATCCTCCGAAGGGAGGTTGGATAACATATTCTATGCTACACCTGAGGAAGATGAGTCAATACTGGGGCAGCTTGGAATGTTCCTACTTATGATCACAGAATGTGAGCTCAGATCTAGAGGGATGCAGAGTTCACACAGGCTCCTAAGCTAATTATAGGCCTCAGATCACATCAATTCGATGGGGTTTACAGTCAACAATATTTATACCTCTTTCCCATATTAGGGAGCTACTCTCTTCCCTGATCCAGCTTTCTGGTCCTTTTCCCAGCCATGACATCATCTCCCCAGACAATAACTTGGATCCACCTGCATATCAGATTTCAGGCTCAGGCAGAAAACAAACAAACAAACAAACAAAAAAACACTAGTATAGCTACAGGCCCTTTGAAATATAACTAAAATATGCCTGCTAGCTATCTACAAAACGGAAGAACCCCCAACACTTCATCTGCACTATTCCAGCCTTTAGGTCCATGATTGGTCAACAATTTGTTTGGCTTTGTATGTTAACTCTCTTTTCAGCCACTAGGTTCCAGATGCTAGCAGGATGTTACCAGACTTCCCTGGACAGACAACCTGCCTTGGAACTCTGCTTCCCCAGAGCCCTTCCCCACTAGGGAAAGAGAGACAGGTTGGGAGTATGGATCGACCTGTCAACACTCATGTTCAGCTTGGAAGCAATTACAGAAGCCAGACCTTCAACCTTCTGCATCCCACAATGATCTTGGATCCATACTCCCAGAGGGGTAAAGAATAGGAAAGCTATTAGGGGAGGGGATGGGATACGGAGGTCTGGTGGTGGGAATTGTGTGAAGTTGTACCTCTCTTATCCTATGGTTTTGTTAATGTTCCCTTTTTATAAATAAAAAATTAAAAAAAGATAAAAATGGTTAAAAATGTTTTTGATAACAAGGTTATTTTGGTGGGGCTCAGTGCCAGAATGATGAATCCACCACTTCTGATGACTGTTTTTTTTAATTGAACAGAGAGAAATTGAGAGGGGGGTGGGGATAATGAGGGAAAGAGACAGACATTGTAGCACTGCTTGACTGCTCATGAAGCTTCCTCACTACAGATGGGGACCAGGTCCTTGTACATGGTAACATGTGTTCTCTACTGGGTGAGCCACTGTCTGGCCACCCCCAGCATGGTTTTATTTTCCTCATAGCTAATCTCGCCATAAACTGGGAAGTTCGTTCACTCAAAGGAGTTTATCTGATTCATGAAATCCCAATGATCATCAGGGTAGCAAGACAGAAGGGTCTGCTCTGTAAAACAGGCAATCCCTCCACATTGTACATTTAAATGGTTCAGATATTGATTCCACTAATATATAATCTAATATTAGAGGCTCTGGGCAAAGATTCATGCTCTATTTGATGCTCCATCCCTGACTCACGGTAAGATCCTGGGCAAGTCACTTGACCTTCTTATATTTCAGTGTGTCAAACTCACCATAAAGTAGAGTAAAGCATGACCTCATTATAAAGCCAATACACTTGAAAGCTAAGATGTGCTTTGATACATGAAAGAGCCACCAGCAGAGAACTTTAGCTGGTAAAATAGGAAGAACCAGGAAACTGAATTTGATTATAATGATGGAGAAGGCTCAGAAATGTAGTTTTTAGCAAGTCAAGTCATGAAAAGATTTCAAAGTATTTTATTTGGGTGAAGTAGGTTAAATAACCGAGGGGGAAATATTATTTTAGGGAATACTTGACTTTTCAAAACCAGATCACAGCAACTTAGCCAAAATAATTACAAGGCACAGAAGACTACTAGGAGCTAAAGAATCCTTAATAATTAAACACACTTCAGTTCTAAGCCAGTATCCCCACCCCCACTTATATAATGTATAACACACTTACAAATGTATTTAACAAATTATTCTATGGAAAGCCTGACAAAAGAATACATAGCATTTTAATGTGTTTGGCCCTCCAGACTTGTAAGTCACTGGATTACTGGAGGTTCTAGAAAGCGACATTACATTTGTCCCTTCTATTTTATTTCCAACTCTCCTATTCATGTACGTACTCCCCCAGTGCCTGCCCTCCCCTTCAGGTTTTCCCTCAGGAGCATGGAATGCCAATAGCTTTGATGGTGATGAGTGATAGATTTGTGACGTGCATACAGTCCTTTTAATCTGCAGAGAGGCAGCAGCACCATTCCCTGGCTTGCTGCTGCAGCCTCTTTTTTAAATGGACAGCAGGTTCCTCCTTTCTGCAGCATTCCAAGAGAACAGTTCCACAGATGCTGGTCTGAGGTGAGCCCAGAAGTGCTGAGGCATCTGCAGTGTACCAGAATATTCTTCCTCCTTCTGAAACCTCTTTCACAGACTTCGTCAAAGCTGGAAGCATAGCCAAGCAGCAGAGACCCTTTCTAGCAGTGCTTACCCACCACATTTTGCCACTTTCTCTGAATGGTAACTTGCAACGGTTGCCAGTCCTGTAAACACAAGATCAGATTCTCTGTTCTGCTTTGGCAAGAAAAGAAACTGCAGCATTCTGTCAAGGCATTTTTGAAAACAAGCTCTGGTCTTCAAGCTAATAACTGGAAGTGACCTTTCTATACTAGAGACAAACAGAAAAGGTTACTAAATTCAAAGCTTATCACACTACTTAAAAAGGAAAATATTTAATTATAGGATAAATTTATGCTTTGTGTTTCAGCTACAGTCTAGAGGATTCTAAGTTATGATACTTGCCTTCTTTCTACAAATTTTTGAAAAGATATGCTCTTTTTCTGGACCAGGAAAACCTGAAACACGGGATATACGTAGTAGAAGACCAACAAGCATATAATCATTAAAACCAGTGCCAGAATGAGTAGCTTTTTCCATGGGTGGGGCGCGGGGGGGGGGGGGTTAAGAGAAGATCAAGAGCAGTATGGGGAGCGATCCCATACAGGCATATACATCCTCAATGGAAAGGTAAAAAATTAAAATAAGACTGCATAAGAACATGACACAGATTCAGCAACTGAGCATATGCAGTCTGCCTCAGTTACTGTTTTCCAGCCCTTCCACAAGGAGAACTCTTGCCCCTTCCAGATTCTTCTGGGCAGCTGAAGGGGTGCGGTGCAAGGCCAGCTGGGGACCATGGGGCAAGGGACCAGTGGGGCCAGCTTGCCCCAGCGCAGTACTGGAGATACTGGGGAGGGGGTGTCCCACAGATGGGAGTGGAGCTGGGGTGGGGGTTCCCGAAGCCCAGAGCCCCCCGAAGCGGTGACTCCGCGCTCCTTCTGGCCCTGCACCGAGGCACCTTCCCCGGCCCCTCCGGGAGCTTCTGCAGGGCCTGGGGCCCAGGCGGGTGGCGCGCGGGGGGCGGCGGGAGGCCGGGCGCGCCGGAGGGCGGGGCCAAGCGGGGCCGCAGGCGGCGCGGCGGCGGAGGGATACGGAGCGCCGTAGCCGTATATATAAAGCGCCGCGCAGGCTCGCACTTCGGCAGTGGTGCTGAGAGTCTCGCGGGTCTCTTACCGTTACTCGCAGTCGGCAGCCTCGCGGCGCAGGCGGCAGCGGCTCCGGCAGCGGCTCAGCGGCGGCTCAGCGCGCAGCGCACCCAGCGCCCTCGCAGCGCCAAGACCAGCAGCAGCAGCAGAGCGACCGCCCGAGCCAGCCCGCCGTCACAGCCCCCGCACCGATCCAGTCGCCTCGCTCCCTCCGAGCTTTCTCCCCTCGCCCGCACCATGGTAGGTCGGGAGTGGCTGCCCCATATCTCAGCTTCTTTTCTTTCCTTTCCTCTTTTGGCGATGGCAGCAGGGTTTGGGGCTCTTCGCCTTTCCGGGTGTTACGCAGCACCTGCGGTTAGGAAAGCTGCACCCGGGATTTGCATTTGGCTCTCCAAGGCCCGGGATCCTCATGGAAATGGGTCCCCTCCGCGAAGCTGGACTGGCCAGGGACCTCCCGCACACATCCCAGCCCCGCTGCACGCCGTGGTCGGGCTGCCCGCAGCGGCCCGGGGGTGGGGGACGGAGGATCGGGCGGGGCCGGGCCCTGGGCCCTCCCCCCCCCCCCCAGTCGCGCCGATCGCGGCGAGAATGAATGGGCCGGTCGAGCCGGTGGCGCACGGGCGGGACCCGGGTTAGAGGCCGGGGTGACCGACCCCGGGGCGTGCGCTCCCCCGCCGCCCTGCTGCTCCCAGACGAGGGGCTCGGCACGGGCGTGGGCTGCAAAGGAAGGAGCCGGGGAAGGGTGGTGGCAGGAAGGCGCGGGGCGGGGGGCGGCGAGGGCGGAAGCCGGCGGAGGGTGGGGCCGGGCGGCGTGGCCAGGGCGCTCGCCCCGGGCTCGGGCGCCTCCGCAGCCCCCCGCGCCCGGCCCGGCTGCACCCCGGGGCCCCCTTCCCGCGGGAGGCGCTCGGCTGGTGCTAATTGGGGCGGGATGGGGGCGGGGGAGGAGGGAGCTGGCGCGCGGCTGGTTTCCAGGAGAGACGCGAAGTTTCTGCACGGGGAGGAGGAGGCCGCCTGGGGGCGCCGAAGCAGGTGGGAGGCGCGGGGCGAGAGTGGGGGAGGCGGTGGGCCCCGGGCCGGGGAGGGGCGTCGCCCCCACTCCCCGCGATCGGAAAGACCCAGCGCACCCGGTGGTCGCAGTGCCCCCGCCCCCCAGCCTCGGCCACTTCCCGGTCCTCGGGGAGCTGCCTGCACGCTTCCGCCCAGGCCAGATGCGCCTGTGCTCGCCGCTTCTCTGCAAGGCCCCTTCCTCCCTCCCTCCTGCGGGCGGCGCTGACATCACCCACTGCATTTTCTGACATGGCACACTCGGTTTCAGAGCACCCTGTACCTCGAGGGTGCCACCCCCCACCTTGGAGCGGTGCCTTTCTTGGTGGAGGCAGGCTGATGGCTCACAGCCCCTCCACGAGGGTGGAACTGCGCGCCTCATCAAGGTGACAATTCGTCTTGGCAAGGTGGCGCAGCGCTTCCTGTTGTACAAGCCAGACACGTTACATAAATTGTGTCTCCTTCATCTGAGAAGAGAAAGGCAACTTGCAGGGACTAGGGTGTGGAAAGAAAGGGAGGTGTGTGTGTGTCCGCTCCCCCCCCCCCCCCCCAGTTCTAGTTTGAAGAAAATACGCTACCCCCATCAGTATATGGGAGCTGCATTCCTCTTAAGGAAGTTTTCTTGTAAAAGTAGGAATGAACTCTGAGCGGCCAGCTTTCCATTTTGTAAGTGCTTCATTAGGCATCTTTTCATTAAAATGAAAATTCACATTAGCACTCCTGGAGCTCTCCAATTCCCTTGGCTGCAGGCACAAGTTCGGTTTGCAGAGGCCAAGCAATGCAAGTGAGAATTAGTTTGCCTGGTCGTTACCACCTCCAGCAAAGGCTGTTTATTAGGAGCAGCTCTTACAACCATCCTCGTGGCGGGCAGGGTATTTCCTCCGCCCCCCCCCCCCAGGTCCATAGCTGCTTTCCAGAAAAGAGCAGATAAAACCTCATAAATACTGTGTAGCTTTCCATGTCCTTAATTTTTGCATCTTTGTGACAGCTTGGTTGTTGGTTGCTTTGCCTACAGGCTCCCCACCAATACCTGTCTAATTTCAAAATTGGAGAAGACTCATTCTACAGAAAGAGTTGGTAGGGTGACCCATTGCTCCAGACTTATTTTTTTTCCTCTCTACTTGATGTGTACCTGGTAAAATAGATGTGAAAACCCTCCAGCTAGCCTGATGGTATTATGTAATGGCAGTTTGGAGATGGGGGAGCACCCGCAGCAATGCGCAAGTTGCTCCCAGAGCCTGCCTGGACCCAGTCCTGGCTGCTGTTGACTGCAGTGACAGCCACACCAAGCTGTGGCCTTGGATGGAGAAGCAGGAACTGCGGAGTCTGTGGCGCAGTAGGTGGCGCTCTGCTCTGCTCTGCTGCTGCTGCTGCTGCTGCTGCTGCTGCTGCTGCTGCTGCTGCTGCTGCTGCTGCTGCTGCTGCTGCTGCTGCTGCTGTGGAGGCTCCGGGCTGAGCCCCCTGCAGCCTTCTGCCACTAGAGGAGCTATTTTTCAAACAAGGAGCTGACCCTCTCTGGTCATGGAGGCACAGGAAAAAAAAAACAACAACCCAAGGCCAGATGCCACTTCCTGGTCCTCCTTTGTTTGTGGGGTGGCAGGAAGCCCTTATTCCCACTGTCTTCACTAAGTGGAATCTAAGGAACTTCTCCAGTGAGAATTGCATTGTAACCTTCTCTTTCTCCATGCAGGCTGATCAGCTGACCGAAGAGCAGATTGCTGGTAAGTTGACTTGAGGGAGTCCCCACCCAGTAGGTCACAACTACATACAACTTGGGTGACTCCTGTCATACCCCCACCCCCAATTATCTGAACAGTTCCTCAGAATTTCCTTAGAAGATTAAGCAGAAGTAATTAGGTCTGATGCCATTCCTTGCCGGTATTTTAGAGCGAGTAACAAGGAAAAGAAGTGTAACTGCACTTTGGAGTAGTGACTTTGCTTCACTGTTGGTGAGGCTTTGTACTCATCAAGATTATACAGGCCTACTATTACAGTAGGTAGTTGAGAATTTTTTAAAAATATGTATGTACTTTGGATAGAGGCAGAAATTGAGAGGGCAGGGGAGAGAGAGACACCTGCAGCACTCTCATTACTTGTGCAGCTTCCCCCCTGCAGGTGGGGGCGAGGGGATTGAACCTGGGTCCTTGCACATAACGTGTGCTCAACTGGGTGTGCCACTGCCCAGCCCTGAGAATTTTTTTTTTTTAATTGGGAAATCAGAGTGCTGCTTCACCATTTATGTAACTTTTTTTTTTTTTTCTCATGGTGTCAGGGAGTCAAACCCAGGGTCACATGAATAAATCCTGAGCTCTGTGGCTCAGCCACACCCAGATGCGGGATTTAGAGGAACTCACCGCAGAAACTTGTGCTTGTAATTCTAAAACAAATTGGAATGGGTGGAACACACTAACACTAATGATTAGGAAAGGAGTTTGGGTTTTGGTGCTTTTTTTTTTTAACTTTTTAAAAAATATATTCATTTATTCCCTTTTGTTGCGCTTGTTTTATTGTTGTAGTTATTCTTGTTAGTTATTGTTATGGTCTTAGTTGGATAGGACAGAGAGAAATGGAGGGAGGAGGGGAAGACAGAGGGGGAGAGACAGACACCTGTAGACCTGCTTCACTGCTTGTGAAGCGACTCCCCTGCAGGTAGGGAGCTGGGGGCTCGAACCGGGATCCATACCCTGGTCCTTGCACTTTGCGCCACCTGTGCCTAACCTGCTGCGCTACTGCCGAACTTTTTTTTTTTTTAACTTAGTTTAGTGAGAGAGAGACCTGAGCATTGCTCAGCTCTGGCCTATGACAGTGCCAAGGGCTGAACCTCAGGTACTAGCTTTTTACCTCTGGAGGACATTTTTGGGACCTGGGGCCTTGCACATGCCCCATCTCATTGCTCTGGGTCACTGTTCCTTTTTCCATTATGCAGAGAGGAGGAGAGGGGAGGGGGAGTGGAATCACAGCTCTGTACCTTTAGTCATTGCCATAGCACCTCACTTGTAGTGTGGAGATTTGCCTGGGTACCCTACCCTGAGAGCTGTCTCTCTAGCCTCCTGCAGAACTTTTTTGAGATGGTTTCTCCTATGGAAGCCAGGATTGCCTCTGAAATAGTCTGTGTGCCCTGTAGGCAGCACACACCAGTTGCCTGGGGACTCGTGTTTGTAGCTAGCTCTTCACAGGGCTGTAAAGTGAAGCAGAGTGTTCTCAGGGCAGTGGAAGCCTTCACGGGGAGCGTGTGGCCCACTCTCTGCTTGTCAGATTGGACTAACTTAAGTGTGTCCTAGCTTAGACTTCTCTAAAAAGCCTGAGAGTGTTGTGATTTCATGGAACTGGTTACTAGGAGCCATGTTTGTTTTGGGGGCTGTTTCATGAGAGGCAACTATTGCCTTTGTTTCAGAAGACAAAGACCAGGCAGTTTCTGATCACTTGTACAGCCTGGGTATCTTGCTGTAGCAGGCCCTGGGGACTCTGGCATAGGGGCTGGGTTTGAACACAAGGCTTTCTTTCTAAAAGCATGCTTCTGTTTCCAGAATTCAAGGAAGCTTTCTCCCTATTTGACAAAGATGGTGACGGCACCATCACAACAAAGGAGCTGGGCACTGTCATGCGGTCACTGGGTCAGAACCCCACAGAAGCCGAGCTGCAGGATATGATCAATGAGGTGGACGCCGACGGTAAGGGCCCCGGGACGGTGAATGAGTGCAGACATGTGGCAGGGCCGCCTCTCAGGTCCCCAGAGCACAGCTTGGGGTTCCCAGATCCTCCTCTGCGGTTGCTGCTGACAGTTGAGCTAGAAGCCTGTGAGGCTTGCCTGAACACTTCCTGGATAGGATCACTGGATTGTTCTTTTTCTATTTGCCGTGACCCACAGCTCCATCTTCCTCCAACTGGCCCAGGAACCTGCCGGAGTCCTGTGGGAGAAGTAAAAATAAATAGCCTAAAAAAGCTGCTTGTCTCCAAATGAGGCAGGTGACGCCACGCTGAGAAGCTCATGGAGACGAGGCCGGTGCAAGCCAGGGGTGGGTGTGTGTCTCACAGGCGTTTTGCAGATGGTGCGAGGCTTAGAGCTTGGAAGGGGGCATGTTGCCTGGAGGGTACCCCTCCCACTGAACTGACAGAGCAGACAGTGGTTCTTTTGTCACTGACTCCCATCAGTCAACAGTCTCTAAGCATCCTCCAAAAATGTCTGTCTGGGAGCCATGTCTACGTGCTAATGTGCTATTAAAATACTATCAAGTGTGATTTTAAAAAAGGTTTTAAATGAGATAAGAATAGTTTGAACATCGAATAGTTTAAACACTTTCGGGACCATTGACTTTGTAGCTGCCATTTTAAAATCCAGTCCAGGTGAGAACATACAACAGACAAGTCAGCACCTACATAGAAGCAGGGGTCTGGGTTAGTTCTTAGAAGTTTCGTCCCCTTTGTGCTCCTGAACATGGTTTTTAATCCTTAGATTGGGGAAAAGAGACTATCCATAGTTTGCTCTAGCAAGACCGCTAAGATGAGGGATTATCTGGGAATGTGAGGGCTCCCTCCTGCTGTGCGTGAGCCCGGGGAAACTGGGAGTGGGGACACAGTGTTTAAATTCTCATGATATGAAAAGGACTGCAGTGGAGTGGGTGGGGAGAACCTCATGTTTTCAGTGAGTAAATATATAAATAGAATGCCTAAGGCCACCTCTGTATGACCAAAACAGCTCTCCAAAAATTTTATTCTGTATGACTGCCACAAGTGCTTTAAAACTTTGGAGACCAAAAGAACCTGGAGGTAGCTCTTGATTATTTCCGTCCAAAGGCACTACTTTAATTTGTTTTAAAATATTTACTCATCAAGAAGAGAACTCGAGCTTCATTCTGGCACATGGAATGCTGAGGATCGAATTTGGGACTTCATGCTTGGGATTTCATTGTGTCACTTTCTAGCCACTCTTAATATATTAAAATACATATTGAAAGCCTTTTGCATAGTCATACTGTCTCCCCTGCTCAATTAAAGTTTCTATTTAATTCAAATTATACTATTAATCTGGTGAGTTTTGTTTGGGGGGGGGGTGTTCCTTTATTTGTAGGAAGAAAGGACTTCTTTTCTCTCTTTCTCTTGCTTTAAACCTTGCCCTTAATGGGAAATAAAGATACTGAGTTGGGGAGAAATTACCACCTTTTTATAATGTCGCTGAGAAATGCTGCCACTCCTCTATCCCCAGAAGACATAATACTTTTTCGTCCTTGGCATAGCAAAGTTATTCCCTCTTACAGGAGAGAGGAAGTTTATCCTTTGAGAGTGGGAAAACTCAGGCCTGAAGTGCACTGAACTCTTGTGAACTATGGTCAGGAAACCATAAGTAGAGTTTCCTTTGCATTGTTAAGTGCTGTCCTAGGCATTGATGGTTAATTAGAATTTTGTGAATCGCCTACTGGAGTGCTTATTTCACACGTACTTTCTGTTTTCTGATTTCAGGTAATGGCACCATTGACTTCCCAGAGTTTTTGACTATGATGGCTAGAAAAATGAAAGACACCGACAGTGAAGAAGAAATCCGTGAGGCGTTCCGAGTCTTTGACAAGGTAATCCTGCACCACTTGCATTGCAGACTGCACTGAAATAGGAAGTACTGGCTCTTGTTTCTAAAAGCTATAACAGTCAGTTCTAGTTACGACACCAAGCTCACATCCTGAGCCTGCGACGTCTCCCTTTCAAATGTCCCAACTTACTGCAAGTAATCTTAACTGACTGAGCCTAAGCATGATAGAAACATTTGAAAGAGTATTTTTTTTGGGGGGAGGGGGTATTTTTTGATTGTTCCTTGCACTTACTGTTAGCTTCTGGAAGCTCTCTGCTTCTTGCCTACCCTGACAGCACCCATCTAGAAGGCAAGGGAGGTGGGAACTGGATACGAGAGAACTGGCAGTAACTCGAGAGGCTGTCATGAAGCCAAAGCCCTACTTGTCTACACTCTAGACCACTGTCAGTAACAACTGCTGAATGTTTGCAGGATGGCAATGGTTACATCAGTGCGGCAGAACTCCGCCATGTCATGACAAACCTAGGAGAAAAACTAACAGATGAAGAAGTAGATGAAATGATCAGAGAAGCGGATATTGACGGGGATGGGCAAGTCAACTATGAAGGTAAACAGTCCGCATCTCAGTTCTGTTTTCAATAATCTCTCCTGTTGGAGCTACCAGACAACCCCTGAAAAGGATATTTTTTTCAAACATGGAGTAGAGATATTTTGTCCCTTAGAGCTGCTCTTAAAGATAACTGCAAGTTATGATTGTTTGTCTTTTCAGAATTCGTACAGATGATGACTGCAAAATGAAGACCTGCTTTCAACTCCTATTTCCCCCTCTAGAAGAATCAAATTGAATCTTTTACTTACCTCTTGCAACAACAACAAAAAATTCATTTACTCATTCTGTTTCTATATAGCAAAACTGAATGTCAAAAGTACCTTCTGTACACACACACACACACACACACACACACACACACACACACACAACCTGCATGTATTGGTTGGTGGTCCTGTTCCCTCAAGATCCAGCTACACATCTGTTTTACAGTATAAATACTTGTACTACCTTAACGATAAGGAAGCACTTAGCGGACTCCTTGCAGTTCCATTTGCTAATGATTACTACACTGTTTGGGCTGGCCAGTTTTTCATGCATGCAGCTTGCCAATTGAGCACAGGCAGGCATTTGTATTAAAAAAAAGGAAAATAGAAAAAAAAAAAAAAAACAACAAAATTTAAAAACTCCCCCAAATGGATTATTCTTATTCAATTTGTTAATATAAATTAGTCATGCCTCATTGATGGAAAAAAAATATTCAAAAATTGGTTTCACTTTATGATATGCTGTACAGAAAAAGAAGAAAGAATTTAGTGATGTATAAAACACTCTAGCTGTAGCCCCCACACTAGCAGGATGGTCCTCTTGTAACTGCATCCCCCACGCCCCTGGGGACAGTGACACCGCCAAGTGACATGCCTCAGCATGTGGTTGTAGTGTTGTTTGAGTTGTACTAGAAGGAAATAGGTGTCAGGCTGTCAACTGCTTACACACACACACACACAAAAAAATTTTTTTTTCTAAAAGAAACTTAAGGGAGCATCTTTGGACTCTGTTTTTAAAACCTGAACCATGACTTGGAGCCAGCAGAGGTGGCTGTGGACTCCAGCATAACCATCACCATTGCTGTTCAAGAAGTTATAATTTACGTCCATTCCAAGTTGTAAATGCTAGGTTTTTTTTTTTTTTTTTTCCAATAAAAAGACCATTAACTTAAGGTGGTGTTACATACTTTGTAAAGCTGAGATCCAAACAGGGACAAGGCAGTTGAAGTGGGAGGCCAGCAAACCCTTTATATGCTCACAGCCCCCAGCGTTGGGGTTCCCTCCCTCCTGATAACCCTAGCACCAATTTCTGAGCCCCAGACATTGCCTGACACCAGGCAGATAACCAACTACGTCACCCTAGCTGTGGACATGTAGGTTTACGTGTGTTTTCACTCAAGGGGAGGGAGAGGACAGGTGACTCCTATTAATTAGGAAATTTAGGCAGTAGAATTGAGTTGAAGGAAAACCACTTTCCAAATATGAATTTAGGAGTTGTCAATTGTGCTGCCGATAACCTGTTTTATGTAACTACTTGAGACCATCTGCAAGAGACATGACCTAGTGTGTAATTTGAGCCTCACTGCGTGTGGTTGAAGCAGTAGTCAACTTGCTAAGCTATCCTCTTCTGCCTAAAAGACACTACCAGTCACCTGTTCAATGATTACGTTTTTTTCTTTAGATGATACCTTGATTTCTTTTGACACTTTGTTCTACCCCCCCCACTCCAGTTGACTTTCTTGCTTCCTTTCTCCCAAGCTAGACCCCAGCTCAAAAGTAAGACTCCAGCCCAAAGTGAATCAACTTCTATAAACTAGTAGCCAGAAGATGAGAAGCTTCGCAGCCCCTTCAGTGACTTGATACAGGCTGATGGTGTGTTTTTCAGGGTGTTCACTGCCTGTGTCTTATTGGCAAGGAGGTGTGGGCCCTGGGTGTGTGCATGTGGGGGTTTTAATTTGCCAGCCAACAGTGGCAGGCCCTCTGCAGCTGAAAGGGTATATTAAGGACTGATTAAGACACCTTTGGCTTCTCCCTCTCCTACTCCTCGTCTTTCTGGTGTGGTAGCTTGTACGAGTTCCTGCCAGAGGGGTGGGTCAGAGCAATGGAGAGGACCTTCCTCTGCTGCTGGTCCCCACTGGGTCCTTCGTGGCAGTGAGGTTGGGGCACCATGAGCTAGGGCTGATTTTGATGATGCCCTGACGCTCCAGATTTGAGCACATGACTGGATGTTCTTGGCAGGCAGTTCAAACAGCCTGACCTAACCCAGTCTCAGGCCCCAGGTCAACTACCTCTGATAGTTTCAGAGAGGGTTGAGGGGTGACTTAACAGCCTGCCATATTCCCTTTCCACCAAGTCTTTTCTGGAAACTTGGGTGGACTCCCTTGTAGTGCCTCCATGGTCTTTCCTGTAGAGGACCCCTTGGGGGCTATATTTGCCTGGGTACTATTCCCCTCTAGGCCCTTACCTCAGCTACACCACCCAGAGGCTCAATGTTTGCAGTCTATTTGAATTCTTGAAATAGCTGGATGTTGGGGCCATCCCATCAGAACTGGCTAGCACCTTCCCATCAACTCTTGCCGTGACTTCTAACCGCTTTATAAATATATACATATATATTTATATATATATAAAGTGACTAGTGTAACTGACATCCTGCTTGAGCTGAGACTTGCCTTCCAACACTGCTGAGTACTTGGCAAACCCAGTCCCTGGCTGCATTTGTCACCCATCTAGGGTAGGTGCAGAGCAAAGCTGTTTCCGAGGGGCTTTCGACACAGCTACCAAAAAAGGCTTTTTCTGATCTTTTGACAAAAATTTAAAAAACAAAAAGTTGAGTTTTTGCACACTTTAATTGGCGTCTTTCAGTAAACTTAAAAACATGTTGGGGATTAGCTACTGTACATATTTTTATATTTCTAAATGCATGTCTTGACTGTACTGGTCACTGTAATATATCTGAGAGGCTGTCCAATCAGCTGAGTACTGCCGTGACTTAACTGAGAAGCAGCCTCTTAACCCTTGAGCATACTGGGAACTTCTTCCTAAACCAAGAATGTAAATTTGGTCAAGTCTGCTCTTTTGTTCACTCAATTCTTTGAAACTTTTGAGTCAATACTGTGTAGCCTAAATAACATTTCTCCTTTTGGCAGTGACTAGATTCCACGAATGTGTCTTAATCTATTCCTCCAGCTGGCAGTTAATGACTTTTTTTTTTTTGAAGCCCTTGGAATTGTCCTGCAGGAGACATTCTGTTTGTACCCTTGGAGTAAGAAGGTAGTAGCATGGTGGAGTGTGTGTGCTTTCTCCAAATCGATTACAATGGTCATTAAACATACCTGTTAGTAAAGATGGTGGTAGTTCTTTTCTTAGCGAAGTGACCCATGGCTGGTTCAGAAAGATGTACTTGAACGTTTCTGTAAATCTTGAGATAAACTGTTTGGAGATTTAGCCACCTCTCTGACGGGACCAACTCTATGGAAATTGTAAATAAGTTTTATTTATAAACCTGGCACTGTATTCAATAAACATTTCTTCAGCCTTTCATCTCTACCTGTGACCTGTGTAGGTTTTTAGCTTGCCTACCTCACAATCCCTTTAGATCAATGAACAAGATCTGCTTTGGGGCTCTCATTTCCACCCAGTCCAGTAGATGAGCAGAAGAGGCCAGAATCCCACCGACACAGCCTTGTTCCAGCTTTAAGTGGTTTGGGTGTTACTCTTAGCTGGATTTTTTTTTTTTTTAATTTATAGAGAAACACTGATAAAAGCCATAGGATAAGAGGAGTACTACTCCACATAATTCCCACCACCAGAACTTCGTATCCCATCCCCTCCCCTGATAGCTTTCCTATTCTTTAATCCTGGGAGTATGGACCCAGGGTCATTATGGGGTGCAGAAAGTGGAAAGGTCTTGTTTCTGTAATTGCTTCCCTGCTGAATAAGCTGGCATTTCTAACACGATCTCCTAGCCTACTAGTATATCCAGGGTGTCACCATGCTGAAAATTTACTCTCCTTAACTGCAATGTTCACCAAGTAACCAGGAGCTGTGTAAAGGTGTACTTTAAACAGGATGGTGTTAAAAATAACAATTGGGGGCCCGGGAGGTGGCGCAGTGGATAAGGTGTTAGAAGCATGAGGTCCCAAGTTCAATTTCTACTATCACATATGCCAAAGTGATGCTCTGGTTCTCTTTCTCACACATACTAATCAATAAAGCCAGCTGTGTACATGTTACTGTGAACAGACCTGGGTTCAAGACCCTAATTCCTACCTACAGGACAGGGCAGGAGGGGGAATACTTCACAAGTGGTGGGACAGTGCTGCCAGTATCTCTTGTCTCTCAAACAAAAATAAATGGCCAGGCTGGGGAGATAGCATTACTTCATTATGCTGTCCCCCAGGTTCTAGGTTCAACCCCTAGCACTGCCATAAAAAAGCAGGGCTGAGCAGTGCTCTGGCAAAAATAAATATAAAAATAAATGGCAGGAATAGTGTGCAGGCATCAAACCCCACTGATAACCTGGTGGCAAAAACAAATAAATGAACAAATCTTTAAAAATAAAAATGATTGGGGTGGGTGGGCATGCTAGAGTGCATTCTTCCGCATGGAAGACGCCCCAGGCACCAAAATAAAATTAGGACTTTTAAATTATGTAAGCACACAGCTGAGCCCAGGCCAGGAGCTTGGCAGCTGAGGGAGGCAGAATGTGCTGTAGCCTCCCTTCAGGAGTTAAAAACCCTTCCCTGTAAGCAGGACTCACAGACAAGGTTCTGGTTGCTCCTTTCTCAGAAAGAGCTCATCTGGGCTGCCTGGACTACAGCTTCTACTCTGTGAGAAGACCGAAGACAGGGAGCAGTCACAAGACAGAGGCTGCCCCCTCTGGCTTGAGACACTGCCGTATAATTGAAAGTGACCCAGATGTGAACACCATTATGGGGCTAGAAGCAGAGGCTGTGAAGCTGCAAGCCTGGTGCTAAAGCGCATGTCCAACCTTTTCTGGACCTCGGTTTCCTCCTTGGGAAAATCAGATTATTGGGCTAGATAGTGACTTTTGAGAATTCTGGCTGATCACCATTTGGCGTGCAAATTCCAGCTATAGCCAAAAGGGTGGGAGGGAGCACTGTGCAGGAGCCATGTGCTTTGAGATGACAAATGGCCTCCTTAAGACTCAGCAGTTTGGTGCTGAGGTGGAGTGGAGGGTGAGCTTGCTGGTCAGGCTGTGCTGCACCACAGGAAAGTGGGTCAGAGAAACTGATCAGGAGGTGACTCCCAGACAGAAATAGGAAGCCTCTGCTCACCCGTCCCCAGGAGTCAGCCCAAGTGATGTCACTTGGTTTTCTGGCTGCTCCAGTTCAGAAAACACACACACACACACACAACACACACAAAAAAACACACACATTTACAATTTGAGCTGAACTCCGAGGTCCTGGAGGCTGGAGGCCCAGTGACTCAGAATGCCTTAGAAGGAAATCAAACTAGAAGTTTTTATAGCTTGCTGCTTCTGCCAGGGAGTGGGAGGAGTCAGGGTGTGTTCCAGAACCCCAGAACCCCACGAGAAAGCTGGCTGCCTCTGACCGCACTTCCTGGCTCCTGACTGACAATCTCTGGACTTAGGTTCCAAGTGAAAAAAAAAAAAAAAGAAAGGTGGTAGCTAGCTTCTCTCGCAAGAATTATTTATGCTCTGCCCATGTGTCAGCAACCTTTGGTGTGAGTGTGTCTTTACACATTCAGATGGTATTTCAAGTATCACATTTTAGAGATTTATTTTTCTCTTTTATGAGAGGAAAGGGGAAATCAGAAGTTGCCTCCACTAGTCAGATGACTGCAGTGAATACTTCACTAGAACATGATCTTTTTATCCTGGTTGTGTAGAGGTTGCATTAAAACTCGTTTGGGGGGGTAGGGTAGTGCACTGGTTAAGCGGACATGGCACGAAGCACAAGGACTGGCATAAGGATCTGGGTTCGGGCCTCTGGCTCCCCACCTGTGGGAATGAGGCGGGGAGGGATTGTTCCACAAATGGTGAAGCAGGTCTGCAGGTATCTGTCTTTCTCTCTTGATTTCTGTCTGTCCTATCCAACAACAGCAATGGCAACAATAACAGCAAGGGCAACAAAACAGGAAACATGGCCTCCAGGAGCAGCGGATTCATAGTGCAGGCACCGAGCCCCAGCCATAACCCTGGAGGCAAAAGAAAAAAAAAAAACTGGCTTTCTTTCTTTTCATTTTTTTATTTATTTCTTTATTTCCCACCATAGTTATTGCTGGGGCTTGTGCCTGCATGACTTTACTGCTCCCATTTTACCTTCTTCTACTTTCCTCTGCACAGAGGGGAAAGAGAAACAGAGAGAGAAGGAGAGACACCTCAGTACCACTTCACAAAGCTTCCCCCTACCCCCGTGCAGGTGCTTCAATGTCTGAACCCCACGGGCTCAAATCTGGGTCCTTATTCCAGGTAATGTGATGCTGCCCCCACCAAAAGCAAACAACAACAAAAAACAGGAGGCCTACTTTTTTTTTTTTTTTGCTTCCAGGGTTATTGCTGGGGCTTGGTGCCTGCACCACAAATCCACTACTCCTGGAGGCCATTTTTCCCCCTTTGTTGTCCTGGTTGTTTTATTATTGTTGTGGTTATTATTATTGTTGTTATTGCTGTCGTTGTTGTTGGATAGGGCAGAGAGAAATGGAGAGAGGAGGGGAAGACAGAGGGGGGAGAGAAAGATAGACACCTGCAGACCTGCTTCACTGCCCGTGAAGGGACACCCCAGCAGGTGGGGAGCCTGGGCTTGAACCAGGATCCTTAACCCGGTCCTTGCGCTTTGCGCCACCTGTGCTTAACCCACTCGCTGCGCTCTTCCTGACGCCCTAGTAGGGCTCCTTCTGCCCGCCCCCCCCCCCCCGTGGATCCATCTGGAAACTTTGGGGGGCAGTGCCTTACTTGCAGGGTATAGCTTTCCCCACTCTCATGCCAGGACCCCATTTTGTGATGCCAACGTATTCCAGAAGCTACCCAGAACTGCCTTGGCCTCTGCAGCAAGCTGGAGAGAAGAGGCAAGCTTTCCGGTTACCATGGAAACCACCCCAAATTTTAAATGACTAAAACAACAGTTTAATACCTCAAAAAACCTTCTCCTTGCCCCCATTTAAAAGCACATGCTCGTGTACAAACCCCCATCATACCACTTTAGTCTGATGGGGGGATGCGAGGGGTGGGGGGTGGGGATGTGATGGTGTCTGGAGGAAGGTCCGGGCTACGCTACGGGGCACCCTCATTGCTTGGGCAGTGTTGTCCCTTCAGCTCCACGCTGTCCCCGCCACTCTCTATAGGGCTGAGGTCTCCAAAGGTTTCCCCAGCACTGTCTGCTGGCTGAGCTAGTTTTCTATTGTGGACACAGCTGGACTTCTGCCTGGACACATGTGACCTGAGGGTGTCTCCTATGATGGGCCCCTTGTTGAGGTCTCCCATGGATGACAGGATGAGTCTGTGGGGACGCCCCTGTGGTGCTCTTCTGGGCACAGCTCCCTGACTACCCCTCCAGGAATCTCAGGCTTGTGGTTTGTGCAGGACCTTCCCAAGCCCCTCAATTCCAAGGGAACCTCCCAACCTCTCCCTACCTCCCTACATTTTCAGAGGAGAAACCTGCTTCTCAAAGGAACCCTTTGAGGACCAGCAAATGGCAGGTAATTTGATCTGTTCCTGAAAAAGAAAATAATAGTTCAAACTGGTGCAGATGTCAGCCCCTGGACTTGGCCATCAAGGCCTGCTGGAATCTGTTCTTCCTTCCGTGTTTCTCACCTAACTGCTCTGACTCCCTGCTCAGCGCACTGCTCTGGCTGACTTTCTCCAAACACTGTGCAGACAATTCTCCCTTCAAGTGGGTGTTTCTAACACTCTCCTAGCTGAAGCATCTGCCCTGCTAGTCCAAGTACTATCTTTCCTGTCTTCTCTTTCTGTTTAAAACCATTTTTTTTGGGGGGGATATAATAGCTTACAGGACAGTTATTGGCACATGGGTACAATTTCTTGTCTCCCTGTGACAGAGTCTGCACCCCACTCCCACTACCAACTCCAGTTGTTCTCCACCATTGTGTACTGGGTTCCCAACACCCCGTCTACCCACCTGCAGTCTCCCCCAGTGTCCTTAGTTTTCCTGCAATGCACAACCATTTGTCTAAATAGTACTTAGCACCATTCAGGTATTTAATACTGAGTAGTACTTAGTACTACCTAAGTACTTAGTACTGAGTGGTTCTTGAGTCAGCCAGACTGGATTAGTACCAGGTACTGAGTACTACTTGTCTAAGTACCGATTTACCTTCCAAGGTCTTGCTTTCTCTTCCAGGAAGGCCTCCTTGGATGCCTCCTCTGGCATTCTGCCCTGATGCTCAGGCTTCTCATGCGGCCCTTGTGCAATCTATGGGCTCCCCCCGCTGGTTCAGCAACTGTGAGTGTCATCCCTCAGATTGATTGAAAAGTTCTTACATCCTCTTCTAAGATCACAGGACCACCCCAGTGAGGGTCCTGTCCCTAAGGACACTTGTCCCTAGGCCCTGCCTGTGCCTGCTGAGAAAGGAAAGGCATTACCTCTCTCTCCACCTGGACTCCACAACAGCCCCAGAGGAGAACAGGACCTGGATACTTGGGGCACTTCAGTGACTTGTACAGGGGGTAGACCACATCCCTGCATGAACCCATGTCTTCCAATTCCCTTGTTCGTTTCTCTACCAAGAGAAGGGGCCCTGAGGGCTGTGTGTGCCTTCTCCTTGGCCCTGCGGAGCCCAGGGGTGGCACCTGCTCCCCCACACTGTCAACCCTAGAGCCCCTGGATGGCGGTGGTCTCTGAGTGGCCTCATCCTAACCATCTCCAGCCCTGGGGGGAGGGGCCTCAGTGAGCCCATCCTCCCCTGATGGGCCACATAAATTCATGGAAATGTTTTCACAAGGGCGTTTTTTCCTCTGCTGGCCTCCACTTCCTTGCAAAACATAGACTTGGAGGTAAACAGGCTTTGCTGTGGTAAAGCAGCAAATCCAGACTTCCTTCCCCTGCCAACCCTTGACAGCCCTGCTTCCTCCCCTGCCTTCCAGTACCCCTCAGAGAGAGGGTTGGGCACCCTGCACCCCGGTGTCTCTGTCCCCCAGCATCCAGAGTCCTCCTACCCTCTCCCCTCAGATGGGACCTGCTGCAAAAGGGGGGCGGGCTTGCCTGAAAGGAGGGGTGCTCTCTGGCCACAGTGGAGGCTTCCTGCTGATGGGAAAAATAACCCATGTCCTCCAAGCAGGCTTTCTCCTTGATTCTTACTCTGGAATTTGCTTGCAAACAACACATTGTCAGCCTGATCTTCAGCTTCTGGAAACTCAACACCCATTAGGAAGGGTTTGATGATAGAGGGCAAAGAGAAAGGAATTACTGTCTTTTTGTTTACACTCTGCATTTTATACTTGCAAAATGCTTCAAAATAAGTTTCACATTCTGCCTGGGCGTGTGTGTGTGTGTGTGTGTGTGTGTGTGTGTGTGTGTGTGTGTGTTTCCCTCCACCACCACCACCCGCCCCAAGACCCTGGTAGGGATGCATCCTTCTACAGATTCTTGGGTAGAGACTGGAGGGAAGCAGCCTCGGCCCCATGGTCGCTGTGGCCTTGGCTAGAAACTAGCACGTATGGCCACTTGCTGCCGGTTGAAGCATGACTTGAGATCAGTTTGAAGGTCATGAATGTGGGCTGGAGAGATGCTCAGCCTGTTAGAATAGCAACTCACCTGTCTGAGGCCCCAGAGGCCAGGGGCTCTATACCTTATTTTTAATTTTTTTAAAAATATTTATTTTATTTATTTATTTATTCCCTTTTGTTGCCCTTGTTGTTTTATTGTTATAGTTATTATTGTTGTTGTCGTTGTTGGATAGGACAGAGAGAAATGGAGAGAGGAGGGGAAGACAGAGAGGAGGAGAGAAAGATAGACACCTGCAGACCTGCTTCACCGCCTGTGAAGCGACTCCCCTGCAGGTGGGGAGCCGGGGTTCGAACCGGGATCCTTATGCCGGTCCTTGTGCTTTGCGCCACCTGCGCTTACCCCACTGCGCTACAGCCCGACTCCTGGCTCTATACCTTATACCACAGGTAAGCAGTGCTCTGGTATCTCTCCTTCCTCTTTTTTTTTTTGTCTCTTACCACTAGGTGAGAGAGACCTGCAAGATTAGTATGGTGGCAGGGATCACTGGATACATTTCTCCAGCTCCTTCTGCCCAGGACATACCCACACCTTACTTCAAAGGCAGAGTAGATTTCTCCATCCCACTGATTTTTAAATAAAGATATATTTTATTATTTTTTGTTTGGTCAGTAGATTGAGAGAAGAGAAAAACAGATCATTATTCTGGCACATTGTGAATTAAGGGTTCAAACTTAGGGCCTTATGCTTGTGAGTTCCATACTTTCTCCATTATGCCCTTAAGCTGCTAGTTTTGTTTTGTTTTGTTTTTATTTATTTATTATAAGAATGAGATAGAGAATGAGAGAGAAGGGTGAGAGACCAGAGCACAGGTCAACTCTGGTATACAATGGTGCCAGGGATTGAGCCTACAGCTTCTGGGGCCTCAGACATGTGACTTTGGACTAGTTCAGCATCTAAGAGGCTTTACTATCTCTCCAGCCCACACTTGTGGACCTTCAAGCTGGTCACATGTTGTACTCTGGCCAGTGGCGAGTGGACACAAGTGCCGGTTCTCAGCCAAGGCCATAGACACTACTCTCACACCTGTGGTATGGGGGTGAAATGAAAAATCCATCGGCTGCTGGTGGACCCTCACTTTCACATTCCAGTATCCCGAGTGGCAGTCTCTGATTGTACCCAACCTGCTCTCATTTTTATTGTCAGTATCTTGATGGACTCTGTGCTGCACCCTGTTTGAAACAAATAAAAGCTGGGTACTGCAGTACAAGTGTGTGCAGGTCTGATAGCTAGTTCCTAGCTCCTGGCTCCTGGCTCCTGGCTCCTGGCTCCTAGCTCTTAGCTCCTAGCTCCTGTACACTCTTTCCACTAATGTGTTCCTGTAACTTCCACACTGTCATGCCTCAGGGAAGGAGCACAGGGTTTGGGGTGAAGACTTGGCTTTGAATCTTAACACTGCAGTGTACCAGCTGTGTGACCTCTAATGATGTCTCAGTGTCCCCATTCATAAACCCGGGACAGTCTAGGCTACTCTCACAGAGCTACTGGGACAATCTTATGAACACAGAAGAGAAATTGCTTTATTATTTCCTTATTAATTGATTTAATAAGGGCTTATCACATGTCGGGGCATATTTTCACTCATATGCATGTGTGTGAAATTCACCACACACCTTCCACCAAAGTTCCAGCGTCGCGACACCAAGGGTCCTCTACTACATCCCACTTCACTCCCCACTCCCCCAATAACCAGAATAGTCTTCCAAAGTGTAAGAGTTGGTTTTGTTTTATTAGTTCTTTGGGAGTTGATCTGTTTTTGTTATTTGTTTATTTTATTATTATAACCTGAGCACTGTTCAGTTCTGGCTTATGGTGGTGCAGGGGATTGAACCTGGGACTTTGGAACCTCAGGCATGAGAGTATCTTTACATAACCATTATGCTATCTAGATTCCACATCTGAGTGACACTGTCTGGTAGATGTCCTTCACTTCCTTAATGATTTCACTTAAGTGTAATCACCTCCAATAGCAATTCCACCTATCTTTTTTTCCAGAAAGAGACAGTGTTTTGTTTTGTTTTGACCAGAGTACTGCTCAGCTCTGGCTTATGGTAGTGCTTGAAATTGAACCTGGAACCTCAGAGCCTCAGGCATGAAAATCTTTTTGCATAACTATTGTATTCTCTCCACCACGATGTCTTTTTTTTTTAACTGACCAAGATGTATTTCTTTAAGTCTATAGCTTATAATTTCTTTATTCAATCACCTGTAGGTGAGCATTGAGGTTGAGTTTATATTTTGAATATTGGGAATAATATATTCTTTCAAAATAATGGTTTTGCATCCTTCAAAAGAGTGGTATTTCAAAATGGTAATTTTTTAGTTTATTTTTAAATGTTTTTTAAACTAATTTATTTCAGTAAAAGAAAAAGATATAAAAAGGGAGAGAGATGTATCAGCACTGCTCAGCTCTGACTAATGGTGGTGCTGGGGGGTTGAACCTGGGACCTCAGAGCCTTAGACATGAAAGTCTTTCCATAACCACTGTGCTGTCTCCTCAGCCCCATTTTTAGTTTTAAATGAACTCTCCATACTATTTTCCATTAGGGCTGCATTCCCACCAACAGTGCACAGGAGTTCCCCTCTCTCCACAACTTCTCAGGTGCCAGCCTTTTCAAGGCACAGAGGTGCTAGTTCATGGTGGTTTAGACTTGCGATTCCCTAGCAACATGTGGTCTTGAGCCCTTTCCCATGAGTCTGTGTGTCATCAGCTTGTCTTCACAGGACAAGAGTCTATTCAGAGCCCCTGCCCACTTGTGGGGAGACAATTGTGTCTTGTCTCAGTGTGAAGGTCACTTTGTGGCTCTGCCTTCTTGCTGGGCTTGGAGCGTGTCCCCGAGTGGGCAGTTAAGGCTCAAAGGCTACCGGTGGCTGACAGCAGCAAGTCACTGCTTCCCGGGGAGAAGATAATGGCTCCTCTCCTTCTCCTAGGCTGAGAGCAGAGGAGAGGACAAGAAAGGGGGATGAGCAGGCAGGGCCTTTGCACAGGAAGGGCTCTGCCCTGTGATTATTGGGCTCCTGGTTCCAGGGATGCAATTAGCAAGAGGGCAGCAAATGTGAACTCAGAGCAGGCAGCTGGGTTACTGCCAAAATAAATAAATAGAATAAAAATAAAAGAGTGAGGAACATCAGAAAAGAGAGAGAAGAAATGACAGGATCCGGGGAGTGACAGACAGAGAAGTAAGTCGAGAAAGACTAGGATATTCAGAGAGACATGTACAGAGGCACAAAGGAAGACGGGATGGGAACACTTAGATGACAGAGACAGAGGGAGGACAGAAATGTCTAGAAAATGAATTGTTTATTTTGTTTATTTATTTATCTTCCCTTTTGTTGCCCTTGTTGGTTTTTTATTGTTGTAGTTATTATTATTGTTGTCGTTGTTGGATAGGACAGGGAGAAATGGAGAGAGGAGGGGAAGACAGAGGGGGGAGAGAAAGATAGACACCTGCAGATCTGCTTTATCGCCTATGAAGCGACTTCCCTGCAGCGGGGGAGCTGGGGGCTCGAATCAGATCCTTACGCCAGTCTTTGCACTTTGCGCCACGTGTGCTTAACCTGCTGCACTACTGCCCGACTCCTGAAAATGAATTTTTATAAAGGGAGGGGGTCAGGCAGTAGTGCACCTGGTTGAGTGCACACGTTACAATGTACACGGACTTGACTTCAAGCCTCTGGTCCCCACCTGCAGGGAGGAGCTTCACTAGTGGTGAATCAGGTCTTCAGGTTTCTCTCTTGCTCTCTCCCTCTCTATCTCCTTTTCCCCTCTTAATTTCGTTCTGCTCTATCAAATAAACACATTTTATTTGATAAGTAAAGTTGGATCACCGGAGAGGGTAATTGCTTTGCCATGCACGTGACTCACTGGGTAAACACCTTTGCGTACCCCTTTCTCTCCCTCTCTGAAAAAGTCAGCCTAGAACTGGCCTAGCAACAACAGAAAGAACAAAAGAAGGGGACAGGGAGCGAAGAGAGGAGAGTGAGAAAGAAAGAAAAAAGTGGGAACAGGAGATAGTTTGCTTAGCAGAATGCTAGTAGTTGCTTTAACATGTGTGAGATCCTGGGAGTGAGTTCTCACACCACATGAAGCACCCTGGCAGCACCAAGGAAGTTCATGGAATCATGCTGTGGTGTCATTCTACTCTCTCTCTCTCTCTCTCTCTTTCTCTCTCTCTCTCTCTCTCTCCATATTTATGAAAAAAAAGGCCCTGGGAAGCTACACATTGGTGTCACAACTGTGACATTCTCAGTTCATTGCCTACTGCCACATGAAAAGATAATTAAGGGGCCAGGTGGTGTCACACTTGGTTGAGCAGACATGTTATCATGAGCAAAGACCTGGGTTCAAGCCCCTGGCCCCACCTACAGAGGAGAAAGCTTCAGAGTGGTGAAGCAGGGCTGCAGGTGTCTCTCTTTCTCTCATACTCTCTCTGTCTCCCTCCTCTCCTCTCAATTTCTCTGCCTCTCTCCAATAAATAAAAAAAATATTTAAAAAATTAATTTCAGAAAGATAAATAAAGCACTGAACACCTGGTGCCCAGTACTCAGTGAGGATGAGGTGAGTTAAGAAAGCATGGGGTGGGGCTGGGAGACAGCATAATGGTTATGCAAAAACACTTTCATGCCTGAGGCTCCAAGGTCCTGGGTTTAATCCCCAGCCCCACCATAAGCCAGAGCTGAGCAGTGCTCTGGTCTCTCTTTCCTCTCTCTGTATCTCTCATTAAAATAAATAAAATGTTTTTTAAAAAGAGAGAGAAGAAAACATAGGTTTAAGTGTACATGGTGTAAAGCACAAGGACCCGCGTAAGGATCCCAGTTCGAGCCCCCGGCTTCCCACCTGCAGGGGGGTCGCTTCACAGGCGGTGAAGCAGGTCTGCAGGTGTCTGTCTTTCTCTCCCCCTCTCTGTCTTCCTCTCCTCTCTCCATTTCTCTCTGTCCTATCCAACAACAGTGACAGCAATAACAATAACAGTGATAAACAACAAGGGCAACAAAATGGAAAAAAATGGCTTCCAGGAGCAGTGGATTCGTAGTGCAGGCACCGAGCCCCGGCGATAACCCTGGAGGCAAAACACACACACACACACACACACACACACACACACACACACACACACACACACACACACACACACACACACACAAACCTGGGGTGAAGAATCCCAAGGCCTGACCTCCTCTTCCCTCTTCCCCTAACCCAGGTGACCTCCCTCTTCCGTTGAGTATGAAATAGCCACTACAACAAATGGCTCTCCAACTATTCTGATGTCAAATCACAGAGACCAAGATTTCCTCATTGCAGTGGAGACTCGGTGCTTACGCAAGTGCAGCCAACCAACAGCTCAGCTGTTTCCTTCCTATCCTGTTGTTCCAGGGCCAAGGTCTTCGTTAATCTTGAGACAACTGGAGCATCTTAACTGCTCCAGTTCAAACTGGTGGAGCACAGGACTGGCATGCCTGAGGCTTCTAGCTTGCTCCACCTGTAATAAAAATTCCATAATAGAGCTCAAAAGTAACCAAAGAATGAGACCTGAGGCCACATGGAGGGCAGGGAGTTACATTTATTTTACGTTAGTGGCTTACAGGCTGATTCCATGTGCCAACCCCCAGGTTTGAGCCCGAGTATCACAGGGGACCAACATAAATGGCACTGGTGGTGTCTCTTCTTTCTGTCCCTGCCTCTTTCTCTCCTTCCTCTTTAAGTAAAAACAAACAAACAAAATAAGTGGTCCTGGGAGACTGCTCTGCGTTAAAGCACAGACAGGAGGTCCTGGGTTCATTCTGCAGCATTAAAAACAAACACACAAAGAACAAACAAAAAACTACCCATTACAAAGTGGGTAAAGCAATGACATAAATTCTAAAATATTCAAAGAAAGCAGAATTGAAAAAGCAGGATAAAGGGGAGGGGTGTGAGTAGGAAAGGGCACTGGTGTGGTGACATCATTTGTTCTATCTTGATCTGGGTGTGTAGTGATGTGGGTCTTTGCTTTACAACAGCTGCAATTACTTGTTACACTTTTCCTCTGTTTCTGTGCTTTTCTGATTTATTTGTTTGTTTGTTTATTTATTTATTTCCAGAGCATTACTCAGCTCTGGTTTATGGTGGTACAGGTGATTGAACATGGGACTTTAGAGTCTGAGGCATGGGAGTCTCTTTGAAAAACCACTATGCTATCTACCCCCATCCTTTTCTGTATTTCTACTAAGAGAGGGGATGCATTGGATCGACCTTCTCGTGGTGCATCCCGTGAGTCCCCATTCATTGGGGAAACTGACGAACCTTCCTAGCCGACTGAATCCACATGGATCCCAGTCACTTTCAAAGCCAGCAACAAGCAGCTCCTGACAGCTTTCAACCTGACGCTGTTGACTGGCTACGGAAGAAGGGCAAACGCTAGAAGAAGAACTAAGAGAGTCATGAAACGAAAGGAGAAGGAGGCAGAAGAAGCTACGAAGAGCTGAAGGAAGAGGAGGAGGTAGATAAGAGATGACTTCATGTAAAGAGCCTCATAAACTGTAAAGTTCTGTGCATACTGAGACTCATGGAAAAACCTCTTTCTTCCCTGTACCTGTCCCTTTTATCTAGAAACTTCACAATATGGAATGTTCCAGCCAGAAAAGACATTTTCCTTTGTTCCTCTTGGTTCCCATTTCTCAGAGGGGTAGACTGAGGCTGGGGAAGGCCGAGGAATTCCCTCCTGCCCACACGGGGTCTTGATCTCTGAGACGCACACTCTCCTTGGCACTTCTTCCTTGCCCTGAGCAGCTCGTGTGCTGCTCCAGCTGCTGCAGAATTAAGAGCCAACAGAGCCTTTCTTCTCCTTTAGAAACTATTCCAATGCCCACCCCATCCCAGGCTGGGGAAAAAAAAATCTTGCAATTTCCTCTCGCCCACACGACTCCCCTCAGAAGCGCTCAGCTTTGGGAGTAGTAGAGGACTTTATTATATTTTGAAAAACCCTTCTACACCCTCCAGAGCTCACATAAGCCAATGCGAGCAGCCTTCTGCAAGCTTCCTTAAACCGATAGAAGCTGGACTGGGGGATGGGTGGGGGGGCCATCGGGGGCTGCAGGTGCAGCTGAGATGTGGCTTAAACATTATGAGCTTGCCGGAGGCTCCCTGTCTCCCCATCATCACCACAGATGCCGCCTTGATTTCCCTCTGCAGAAACTGCCTCCAGCCTGGAGCAGCCAGGTGCTTTGCAAGTCGTCTTCTCTGAAGGCTGGTGGTTCTCCAGAATTTGGCAACAACTAAGAGATGGCAGCTCTCTCCCCCACCCCCCACACCCACCCTGGGTGCTGGGGAGCAGCAGCTTTCATGCTCAGGCGGTTCTTTCCTTTTGATTTTATTTGCTACAGATAAAGGCACAGAGAGTGAAAGAGACCCCAGCTCTGAAGCTTCACACTGAAGATGTGGTAAGAGCTGGGTTCGAACTTGCGTCAAGCACATGGCAAATCAGTGCACTATCCAAGTGAGCTATTTTGCCAGTTCAAGGTGTTCTGTTTTTTTTTTTAAATTTATTTATAAAAAGGAAACATTGACTAAACGATAGGATAAGAGGGGTACAACTCCACACAATTCCCACTACCAGAACTCTGTATCCTACCCTCTCCCCTGATAGCTTTCCCATTTTTTAACCCTCTGGGAGTATGGACCCAAGGTCATTCTGGGATGCAGAAGGTTGAAGGTCTGGCTTCTGTAACATGGGTGAACATGGGTGTTGACACTGAACATGGGCATTGACAGGTCGACCCATACTCCCAGCCTGTCTCTCTCTTTCCCTAGTGGGGAAGGGCTCTGGGGAATCGGAGCTCCAGAACACATTGGTGAGGTTGTCTGTCCAGGGAAGTCTGGTGGGCATCCTGCTAGCATCTGGAACCTGGTGGCTGAAAAGAGAGTTAACATACAAAGCCAAACAAATTATTGACCAATCATGGACCTAAAGGCTGGAATAGTATGGATGAAGAGTTGTTGTTGTTGGTGGTGGTGGGGTGTCTCCGTTTTGTAGATAGCTAGTTAGGCACATTTTAGTTATATTCCAAAGGGCCTGTGGCTATACTAGTTTTTTTTTTTCCTTCTTTTTCTTTTTTTCCCCTGAGCCTGAAATCTGATAGGCAGGTGGATCCAAGTTATTGTCTGGGGAGATGATGTCATGGTTAGAAAAAAGACCAGAAAACTGTATCAGGGAAGAGAGTAGCTCCTTAATATGGGAAAGGGGTATAAATATCGTTGACTGTAAACCCCATCGGTTTGGTGTGATCTGGGGCCCATAATCAGCCTGGGAGCCTATGTGACCTCTGCATCCCTGTAGATCTGCGCTCACATTCTGTGGTCATGAGTAGGAACATTCCAGGCTGCCCCAATATCGACCCGTCTTCCTCAGGTGTAGCATAGAGTCTGTTGTTCAGCCTCCCTTTGGAAGATAGTTCAAGGTGTTTTTCCTCATAGATCCTGTGTTTCTCCTTGTTCCTCCCCTGCTGAAGAGGTACAGTTGACCTACCTGGACTTTTATTCCTCTTCTTTGATTCTCCCTTGTCTCCCTCTCATCCATCTTCCAGAACAAGAAAGAAACAAGGATGGTGGTGGAGGAGGAGGATTAAAGGCAGTTTTCACGGCCTTGTCAAAAACTAGATGTTTTTCCAAAGACTGCTGAGGTCTTCCCAGTCCTCTCAGATTCAACGGGAAAGGGCACTTGGGTTAGTAACCAGTCCTCCACCAGATCCAGGCCATATGTGCAACATACACTCACCTGGGACATTCTGGATTTATGAGTCTTCAAAGAAAAAATGACAAGTGGGAAGAGAAGATTATTCATGAGCTCTAGTGTGTGCACAGCCCTTTACAGGTGACAAACCTCTTTAAACAGACTTCTCATTTCTTTTTTATTTTTAATTGTTTTTATCTTTATTTATTTGTTGGATAGACACAGCCAGAAATTGAGAGGGAAGGTGGTGATAGAGAGAGGGAGAGAGAGACAGAGAGACACCTGCAGTCCTGCTTCACCACTTGTGAACTTTCCCCCTGCAGGTGGGGGCCGGGGGGCTCGAACCTGGGTCCTTGTGCACTGTAACATGTGTATTTGTGCACTGTAACCAGGTATGCCACCACCTGGCCCCAGGCTTCTCATTTCTTCCTCTCCTAAGCAACAGTGTTCTTCTCAATTTCTTCCTTAAGAAAGCCTTGGTTTTTTCTCCTATGTGTTGCTCCCAAGGCTAACACAAACACATCACACAATCAAAGCATTTCAGAGCAGCACAGAGAACTAACTCTGCCAGCTCCTGCCTGGGTGATTGCTCTGTCTTCTTCTTCTTTTTTTTTTTTTAACTTATTATTTTTTTATTTGTGATTAACAGTGGGTTACAAAATTGTAAGATTACACACCACACCCACCACCAAAATTCTGTGTCCCACCCTCCCACCTCCCAAAGATAACCACCACAGTTCTCACAAGTTTTAAAACAGTTTGTTTGCTTCTGGGTTGGTAATTTTTCTTTTATTTCTTTTAATTTTTTCCTGAAAGGTCATTTGTTACCTAGATTTTACATGTGCGTTAAACCTCCTGGTGTTTGTCTTTCATCTGTTTGCTAATTTCAGTATCACCACCTCCAGTTCCACCCATTTAGCCTTAAAGAACACAATATTCTCTCTCCCTCTCTCTCTCTCTTTTTTTTTTTTGCCTTCAGGGTTATTGTTAGGGTTCGGTGCCTGCACTATGAATCCACTGCTCCTAGAGGCCATCTTTTTTCCATTGTTGTTGTTGCTACTGTTACTGTTATCATTGTTGTTGGATAGGACAGAGAGAAATTGAGAGATGAGGGGAAGACAGAGGGGGAGAGAAAGATAAGATACCTGCAGACCTGGTTCACCACTTGCAAAGCGACCCCCCTGCAGGCGGGGAGCCGGGGCTTGAACTGGGATCCTTGCACCAGTCCTTGCGCTTCATGCTATATGTACTTAATCCGATGCACTACAACCCAGCCTCCAATATTGTCTTTTTTTGATTGCAGAGTATTATTCCATGGAGTATATGTCCCATAACTTCTGTAGCGAGCCATCTGTCGATGGGCTGCTCCCACTCTTCGGTGATTGTGAATAATGCAGCTATGAAATAGGGGTGCATATGTTCCTTTAAATTAGTGTTTGAGTGTTTTTGCATAAACCCCTAGGAGTGGTATTGAGCAATTGTTCTGTCTTATGGCCCTGCCTTTGTCCGGTCCCTCAGCTTCATGCCAGAGACCATCAGAGGGGGACTCTGGGCTGGGGAAAGGAGACAGTGAAAGAGGAATGACTAGAGAAAGTGGGGTTGGCAGAGTTCAGGTGTGGAAATGAGGATGGAACTCAGGGCGGCAGAGTGGGAGACACAATGCAGAGGTCCCAGGGTCTGGGGAGGACAGAAACATACACAGTCCCTGGCCTAGGAAAGATTCCTGGGGTGCTTTTGATTCAGTTCTCTGGCTGCTTCCAGGAGGGTACAGAGCTTTTTCCTGGAAGCCTCTAGCCTCAGAGCTGGAAGTTGAGGAGCCTAAGAAATGTATAGGGTGCTGTTCTATGCCCTCCTCCATATTAAGTTGTTTGAGGCTCACAAGGACCCTCCAGGTCTCATCTGGCATCATAATTTGTCATAAATCCTTTTTTGACAGATAAAGAAACTGAGGCACGACACGGTTAACCAGCACACTTAAAGTCATTCAGCAGTGGAGCCAGAGCTAGTGTCCTGGCACCTGACCTAAATAGTTTTTTCTCAAGGTTGAAAACAGAGGGGGAGGGGAGGGGTGAGGAAAGGGACTTCGAGACAGAGTGGCCCTCTCTGTTTTTCATAATGGCTGATCGTCTTCTCTGCCAAGAGCCTGGGCTCATGCAGGAACAGAACACACCTGAGGGGAAACAAATGGCTTTATGAAAGATGAGGCTGTCAGGCTAAACTGATTTCTTTCCTTGAGATCTTGAGATTATAGGTGAATGACTGCCCTGTGGCCGTGATGGAGCTGTTGTTTGAGCTGCCCCTGCACACCGGGAAGTTGGTGCTCTAACAGAGTGAGCTATCTGCATGACCCAACTTTGCAACATTTTATCTTGTAGCAATAGCCAGTTGATACACTAATTGGTACCCAGAAGCAGGTGCTGCCCCATCAAAACTTAAAGATTGTATTTATTTATTAGCAGAAGAGGAAGAGATAGAAAGAACAAGAGTATCACTCTGGCACACATGATGTTGGAGATTGAACCCGGGACCTCATGCTTTTAAACCCAACACTCTAGCTGCTGCGCTATCAAATTAAACTATGTGTCATTGGTTTGGGGTTCTGGGTGGTGGAAATGAATAAAATCTTTGGGAAGGATGACCAAATAGCAGGAAATTGCTATTGGAAACTGGAGAAGTGATAACATTAAGCAGTGGTGCATCATTTGGTGAAACTGTTGTCTCTAGTAACTTGGGAAATAAAAAGTATAGCAAGCACACTCTCTGATGTAGGCAAAGAGATTTCTGGGCTAGATATTGGAAGCATCAATTGAGTTTTATTACTGTGTCTGAAAGGTCCACAAGATAAAAAAGAAAAAGAGAGAGAGAGTGAACGAGAGAGATGAGCTCAGAAACTAACTGCCCAGTTCTCAAATAGTGTTAGAAGGACAATGGAAAAGTCACAAAAAGTTCTATTTCTGTGACTTTTGGCACAGGGTCTGGAATGAAATAGGGTGCCCACAAAGATTCTAGGGAGAGTGGCCTTGACCACAGAACACCCAATAGAGAGACTGAAATGTACCTCTGTGTGGGGAACAATTTGATAGCCAAAGGAAGGGATGTATTCTATCTGGCCTTTAGGAGTGGCCAAGGAACATTCTAGAAAAGGGAGGTCATCTTAGAGGCTGGGGCAGAAAGCGTGGACAACCGTGGAGAGGAAGACCTGTCACAGGAAGCATTCTTGGGGCTAGGCCAGGATATCAACCAGTCCCAGGCATGCACTAGCTGGCAAGACTTTCCCAACAGGACTTCAGGATGTCTGTGGATCAGAGAGTGCCTGCTTTGGCCTCCCCTGCTTTGTTGCTTGAATGGCTGGCTGTGCACGTGCCAGGTCTAGTTCACATTGGGTGCTGGGGTCCTGGGAGATGAATAAGTTACCCATTGGCCTTGGATCAAGCAGAGCTGCCCCTGGCTCATAAGAGGAGACTCTGAACAGTGTGTTCCCAACAGAATTTCATATTAGGAATTGTTTGAGCAAGTGGTAGAGAAATGAAGACGTGAAAAGCAAATACTAGGTTAATAGGAGCAAACTCCATCACTCCCAGGTCAGGACCCTGGGGAGGAAGTGGAGTGTTCTGAGTCTGAAAGTTGGGCCCTTGCAGGACTGGGACCCAGACTTCTGAGGTGGGGCCTTGCCTGGAAGGCGCTGTACTGCTGAGCCTCCTTATTTGTTTGTTTATTATTTACCCAAACACTGCTCATCTCTAGTTTATGGTGGCATGGAAGATTGAACCTGGGACTTTGGAGCCTCAGGCATGAAAGTCTTTTTGCATCATCATTATGCTCTCTCTCCAGCCTGTGAGATTCTTATTCTCTTACCATGTGGATAAAGTCAAGGACGTGTAAGGACACAGTTGACTGGTTGGGATGTGCTGGATAATCCAGCCTGGAATCTTCCCTGTACTCTAGGACACCCCAGAAAGGAATAAAACACAGAGCATCAGGAGATGGTGGGGGGAGGGGGGGGGTCGGTGGCTGGGAAGTGGTTCAGAGGCACAGCGCCTGCCCTGCATCTATAAGGCCCTGGACTTGACCTCTAGTAAAACATGAGGGCGGTATAAACAAAAGAAGTGGAACTTTACAGGTGGAGACTGGGGTGGGGAGTCAGCTCAAAGGGGAGAGAGTGTATTACCAAGCACCAGTCTTCCTAATAGAAAAGTGGTACCAGGAATGTTCTAAGCACTTAACATGGACTTGTCAGGGTCTCTGACCCCACCCCCCAATTCACAGGTTGATATCCTAATCTCCAAGAAGGAGGAAGGGATCTGGGGAGGTGATAAGGTCAGGAGGGTGGTTTCCTCATGAATGGGACCATGAATGGGACTATTGCCCTTGAAAAAGAAACTCCCGTTTTTTGACTGGCATAGGAGGGTGAAGTCAGGACAGGTATGGTTGGGGGCTTAAATATGCTTTGTCCTCTGTAGCAGTTACTAGTGCTAGAGCTGAAGTGGAGCTTTCAATTTAATCTTTTTTTTAATTTTTAAAATATTTATTTATCTTCCCTTTTGTTCCCTTGTTTTTTGTTACTGTAGTTATTATTGTTGTTGTTACTGATATTGAAGTTGTTAGATAGGACAGACAGAAATGGAGAGAGGAGGGGAAGACAGAAAGGGGGAGAGAAAGACAGACACCTGCAGACCTGCTTCACCACCTGAGGAACAACTCCCCTGCAGGTGGGGAGCCGGGGGCTCGAACCAGGATCCTTACGCTGATCCTTGTGCTTCGTGCCACGTGTGCTTAACCTGCTGCGCTACCGACCAACTCCCTCAATTTAATCTATTACTGTGGCAATAGGGAGCCTATTAGATCCCTTGCACCACCAATAGCCAGAGCTTAGTTGGTGGGGGGGAGAGGGAGAGGACGAGCTTCATAGGGCTGGCTGGTGGTGTGCAGGGCTATTATGTGCTGTTGTGTCTTGCATTCACAGGGACAGAGGAGACCCAAAGGAGTCTCTCCACAGGCACTCTTAGTCCTGTTGCCTCACTTCCTGCTATACAGAGGGAGAATAAAAATCAACAAAAACTTTAGTCCTAAACTTCAGGAGTCTCTCTCACTCAGCCCATTAAAATCATCATCATCTGTTTATCTGGAACCAGAAAAGACCTAGAATTGCCAAAAACAATCTTGAGAAGAAAGAACAGAACTGGAGGCATCACACTCCCAGAGCTCAAATTGTAATATAGGGCCATTGTCATCAAAACTGCTTGGTACTGGAACATGAATAGACACACTGACCAGTGGTATAGCATTGAGAGCCCAGAAGTAAGTCCATACACCTATGGACATCTAATCTTTGACAAAGGTGCCCAAACTATTAAATGGGGAAAGCAGAGTCTCTTCAACAAATGGTGTTGGGAAAAAAAAATGAGTTGAAACATGCAGAAGAATGAAACTGAACCACTATATTTCACCAAACACAAAAGTAAGTTCCAAGTGGATCAAGGACTTGGATGTTAGACCAGAAACTATCAGATACTTAGAGGAAAATATTGGCAGAACTCTTTTCTGCATAAATTTTAAAGACATCTTCAATGAAACAAATCCAGTTACAAAGAAAACTAAGACAAGTATAAACCTATGGGACTACATCAAATTAAAAAGCTCTGCATAGAGCTTTTGCACAGCAAAAGAAACCACTACCCAGACCAAGAGACCCCTCACAGAATGAGAGATCTTTATATGCCATACATCAGACAAGTTTAATAACCAACATATATAAAGAGCTTGCCAAATTCAACCACAAGAAAACAAACAACCCCATCAAAAATGGGGAGAGGACATGGACAGAATATTCACCACAGAAGAGATCCAAAAGGCATGAAAAAAAAAAATGAAAAAATGCTCCAAGTCTTTGTCAGAAAAATGCAAATCAAAACAATGAGATACCATTTCACTCCTGTGAGAATGTCATACATCAGAAAAGGTAACAGCAGCAAATGCTGGAGAGGTTGTGGGGTCAAAGGAACCCTCCTGCACTGCTGGTGGGAATGTCAATTGGTCCAACCCCTGTGGAGAGCAGTCTGGAAAACTCTCAGGCTAGAAATGGACCTACCCTATAATCCTGCAATTCCTTTCCTGGGGATATATCCTAAGGAACCCAACACATCCATCCAAAAAGATTTATGTACACCTATGTTCTTAGCAGCACAATTTGTAATAGCCAAAACCTGGAAGCAACCCAGTTGTCCAACAACAGATGAGTGACTGAGCAAGTTGTGGTCTATATACACAATGGAATACTACTCAGCTATAAAAAATAGTGGCTTCACCGTTTTCAGCCTATCTTGGATGGAGCTTGAAGAAATCATGTTAAGTAAAATAAGCCAGAAACAGCAGGGTGAATATGGGATGATCTCACTCTCAGGCAGAAGTTGAAAAACAAGATCAGAAGAGGAAACACAAGTAGAACCTGAACTGCAGTTGGTGTATTGCACTAAAGAAAAAGACTCTGGGGTGGGTTTAGGGGTGGTGGTGGTGGAGAAGATGACTGGTCCAAAAAGGGTGGCAGAGGACCTAGTGAGGATTGTCTTGTTATGTGGAAAACTGAGAAATGTTATGCATGTACAAACTATTGTATTTACTGTCGGATGTAAAGCATTAATCCCCCATAAAGAAATTTTAAAAAATCATCACCATCATCACCATCACCATCATCATCATCATCTTAAACACAGTGAGTGACTTCCAGAGTAGAGGCAAGTCCTGGGCAGTTTGGGGCTGTAGGCACTGCCTGAAGGGAGGCTGAGCCCTCTTCCCTGCAGGCACTGTCTCTCGGGCTACTGGGCAGGTGCTGAGCCTTCACTTAACCTCAGGGATTCATGAGCCCACAGACGCCAAGACGCTGGCAAGGCCCCTGGAGGTGATGGAGTAGAGTGTTTAGACCTAACTCTCCGAGGTCTCCCTGGAGGCTCTGCGCTCCGTAAAGGCTGCACTGGCAGCGGCCAGCTGAAGATCTGCACCAAGGACCCTGGTCTTTGGGGTGGGTCCATGCTCCCCTCCCCCACCTCTCCTGCTGCAGTGATGGGCCCCGCCTAGGAGCCAGCGCCGGAGAGGCTGGTGGGCAGCCAATGACAGTGGAGGCAGAGCATTACATCACCACCGTGGCCTCCCATTGGCTGGGATCCCTAAATCCCCGCAGAGCATCCCAGCCCTGATATGGACCCCCTCTGTGGCCAGTGCTCTGGCCCAGCTTTGCAGAGAGAAAGTCCGGGCAGGCCGAGTGCCAGCCAGATGGAGTCGGAGGGCTAGGCTCTGCCGCTAATGAGGGCTGAGGCCAGCTGTCTCCTGGCGTTAGTGGAGGCTTCCAGCTCTAGCGTCCTTCCTGAGCACCCCGGAACCAGGTTCAGCTCCAGCTCTGCCACCACCACTCACCCACTGCAACGCCCTGGAACCCACCCCTGGGCAACAGGGGGAGGCAGGGGTCTTTCTGTCTGGCTCTGCTTTTTCAGAACTTGGCAGCATGGGGACAGCACAATAGTGACTAGTGTTAGGGGAATGTTTCCTGAAGGGCAGACACTATGCCATATACATGCTAATATATCGTATATACACATAAATAAATAATGTATGTGGTTTATTAATGAGAAAGAGAAGGAGAAAGGAAGTGAGAGCCATCGCATTACCCTGGCACATGCACTGCCAGGGACCTCGTGCTTCAGGGTCCTACACTTTATCTGCAGTGCTGCCTATCTAGACCCAGATTGGTCTTTTTAAAAATTTAATTTTATTTATATTATGAACATCAACTCTCTACTGACATTTTCAAAACTTTTTTTTTTTTTTACCAGAACACTGTTCAGTTCTGGCTTATGGTGGTGTGAGGGATTGAACCTGGGATGTTGGAGCCTCAGGCATGAGAGTCTGTTTGGATAACCATTCTGCTATCTACTCTCCAGCCTAAAAAATTTTTTAGAAAGTAAAAAGAGAGGCCTCACAACAGTGGCACACTGAGTTGAGCAAGCACACTGCTATGCACAAGGGCCCAGGTTCCAGTCCCTGCTCCACACCTGCAGGGGGAAGCTTCAAAAGTGCTGAAGCAAGGTGTCTCTGTTTCTCGCTGCACCTTTATCTTGCTCTCCTCTCTCGATTTCTCTGTCCTATCAAGTAAAACGAGGGGGGGGGGAGTGGTCACCAGGAGCAGTGGATTCATCATGCTCTAGCAATAACCCCTATGGGAGAAAAGAGAAAGAAAGGAGTAAAGGGAAGAAGGAGAAAGAAAAACAAATGTTTGCTTTGGAAGTCGGGAGGTAGCGCAGTGGGTTAAGCACAGGTGGTGCAGAGCGCAAGGACCAGTGTAAGGATCTCGGTTCGAGCCCCCAGCTCCCCACCTGCAGGGAAGTCGCTTCATAAGCGGTGAAGCAGGTCTGCAGGTGTCTATCTTTCTCTCCCCCTCTCTGTCTTCCCCTCCTCTCTCCATTTCTCTCTGTTCTATCCTACAACGACAATAACAATAACTACAACAATAAAAAACAACAAGGGCAACAAACGGGAATGAATAAATAAAAATTATTTAAAAAAATAAATGTTTGTTTTATTGTAATGAGAGCAAGACAGAGAGACCAGAGCACTGCTCAGCTCTGGCTTAGGGTGATGCCAGGGATTGAACATAGGACCTCTGGATCACAGGCTTAAAGGCCTGCTATGCAATCCTTGCACCATTCTGCTGGTCTTCCCCACTGACATTGAGGCTGGGCAGGAATAGCTGAGTGCCCAAAGTCACAGAACTGGGGAGCTAGGAAGCCTGGATTTGCAGCAGAGCAGGCTGCCCCACCACCCTTCATTCCAATGCCAAGGCAGGATGGATCAGCTCTCACTATAGGCCCCGACTCTCCCCAGCCAGACGGACAGCCTTTGACAGGAGCATCCCTAGGCTGGCTGGTTCCTCTGAACTGTTGTCAGCGAGCCCGGATGGTGACAGGGAGAAGCTGTTTTTGTGCTTTTCTGAGCTCCATTCTGAGAAGGATCTCGGCTCCTCACTCACCCCCTGGGGATGGAGACAGAGAAGTCATAGTGAGCAGCATATGTTGGGTCAGTTATGTTCTCGCCTCTTCTCTCTGCCTGCCTCCTCCCCTCTCTCCTCATCATTTGTGGCTCTGTTTTGAGCTTGGCAGTCTCTCTGAGTGATCTTGAGAAAGCTGGACTCTTCTCTAGGCTTTGTTTTCCCCCAAATCTGAGACAGCAAAGGGTGGGGGGCTATTTTCACACCTAGGAAACCTGGAGGGCTCAACTCATACCCCTCCCCCTGCTGGCATCCTGGTCTGTGCCCCACAGTTTTGGGCCCTGGGAGAGGGGGTGCTGTCCCAGTGGGACCAGGAAGAGGGTGCGGGGGGGGGCAGCATCTCTAATCTTAGGGAAGCTTCTGGGGGCCAGGTTTGGTGACTTAGAAAACCAATGTCTGACCCACTCCCTCCATCCTTTGGTGGGTGCTTCAAAGAGGGGAGGTGGAAAGCAGGGTGGCTGTGTGCATGGAGTAGCTGGCAGGCTCACAGAGGGTCCCTGGTGGAAGTTTCCAGTAGGGGCAGACCCCTTCTATTCCTCAAGAAGAGATGTGAAGCTGTCACATAGGATGGAACTTACTGAATCCAGAGGAATACAGGCAGAGAACTTTCATGCCTGTGTCAAGACTGGCCTATTCAGGGTTGTGCTGAGTTTGGGTATGCAGAATTTCTGGACATGGTACTGGGTCACAGCAGTACTGCTGGTGAGAGTGGGGTGGGGATCCACAGGGAGGGAGTGTCTGTGTCTGCCTGGGAGGTTAGAGGCTGTGCTGAGGAAGATGGAGCAGCCCTGTGCTGAGCCCTAAAGTGGACTGAAGTGTGTCAGGCAGCCAGAGACTGGAGAGAGGGCATCCATCCATCCATCCATCCATCCATCCATCCATCCATCCATCCATCCAAGTTGTTATTCTCAATTATATACAGAAGAGTAGGTGGCAGAAGAAGCATCGGGGAAAGATAGGATTGGAGGCTTTGGGACTCAGAGTGACCAGCCTTCTGAATTTTTACCTTCTTAGCAGTTAGAATTAATCACTATAAAGAAATGCTTCTCAGGGAACATTTCTCCAGCTCCATGGACTCCAGGGGGAACCTGCAAGTATGTCCATGGAGTGCTACCCTTTCATTCAACTCCCCTCTGTACAGCTAGCCCATCTGGGGTCTGTGAGCCCACTCCAAAGGTGGTGTGTAAGGAAACTCTGGGAGCTTGTATCCTAGCAACAGGGAAGCTGCATCCACAGGGCTGGGCCCAGGCTCAAAGTGCTGTCTCATTCCCCAGGCTTCCACTGCTCTTAGGGGCATAGAGGCAGGAAGGGTGGCTCTCAGCTCCATCCCTCTCTGACAACACAGCTGGCAGTAGGGCAGGAGGGGAGACAAGAGGAGTTCACTAACTGAATATGTCACCTGCCTGTCACCACAGCCAATTTTCAGCTATTTAGAATAAGATGATCCCAGGCCAGTGACAGCCAGTGTCACAAAATGACAGGCAGCTGGAAGTGATGTTCCTCCAGAGGAAGGACCACAGCCCCTGCCTGTGACGCCTTCCTCTCACATAGCAAACCCGAGTCTCATCAAGCCTCCAGGTCCTGGCAGTGGGAAAGTGGTACAGGTCCCATGGTCAACAGAGGGTAGCGAGAAAAAGAATACAGGAAAAAAAAATCCGAATAAGATAGAAGGGGACTGACAGATGAACACAGTATCAACCAATTATGATCTGTGCTTTTTAAATCTCTCTCTCTCTCTCTCTCTCTACACACACACACCCACACACACACACACACACACACACACACACACACACACGTAGAGAGAGAGATTGATTGAATCCAGGGCACTTCTCAGCTCTTGCTGATAATGGTGCTGGAGATTGAACCTGGGACCTCAGAACCTCAGGCATGAGAGTCTTTTGCAGAATCATGATGCTGTCTCCCCAGCCTCTAATCTATGTTCTTTATTTGGCTCTTGATTCTCACTAGCAGACTGAAACAGCAGCAGCAAAATGAGAAGACATACAAGAGACTACTGGGGGAAATTTGTTTAATATTATCATGGAATCACTTTTCAGTCTTGAGGAATGTTAAAATGGTAGTGGGATTATGTTGGAAAAAAAGTACAGGTTGCTGAGGGTACACACTGGCTTGCTTATGGAGAAAATAATAAGATGTTTGGAGAGTGTGTTAAACAAATCCAGAGGCTTCAGGTAGGTGACTCACCTGGTAGAGCAGAAGCTTTAACATGCACAAAGCCCTGACTTTGAGCCCTGGAGCCAAATGGGAGTGCCATGGACAGCCATTGGGAAGAGCTCCCAATGGCAGTGAAATAGTGTTTTGGGGTCTCACTCTTCCTCTTTCTCTCACTCATTCTAAAATAAAGACTAGAAATTGGGTTGGGGAGGCCACTCAGCAGTACTGTGCATGTGTGAGGCCCTAGATTCCTTCTCTGATGCAGCATCAAAGCATCCACAGGCACTAAGGAAGCAGCTTCAGTGTTCAAGGTTGAGCCCCCAGCAACACAGAGAAGCAAGAAAGACAAAAAATATCAAAGATGACAGGGTCAGTGCTCTGGTCTCCCTCTCTTATACACACAGAATAAAATACACTTAACATGATCCATACTAGAGAGGAAAGCGTGGAGGTTTAGAGGACAGGATATTGGCCCTGAGCTGGCACTTGTCAAATGGATGATGGCAGGGCACACAGGGCCACATACTGGACTGTTGGGTCACATTTGCCACTAGGGTTATCACCGGGGATTGGTTGGTGCTTGCACAACTCAACCATTCCCTGTGGTGATTTTTTTTTCACAGAAGGTGAGAGACAGATTAATATGGGAGAGAGAGGGACAGAGAGAAGGAGAGACACAAGCAGAAACCAGGTCCTTACATTTAACTTATGCACCTTACCAGATGAGTCACCACCTGGCCACTTGATGTGTCACTTTAAACACTGTATTAATTTTGTTTTAATGAGAGATATAGAGAAAAAGCTAGCTAGCTATCTAGCTAGATAGGTAGGTAGGTAGATAGATAGATAGATAGATAGATAGATAGATAGATCGATAGATAGATAGACAGACAGATAGGGAACACAGCTCAGTTCTGGCTTATGGAGGTGGTGGGGGCTGAACCCATGACCCTGGAGCCTGAGGCAGGAAAGTCTTTTTGCATAACTATTATGCTAGCTCCCCAGCCCCCTGTGTCACTTTTAAGTGTTGATATTCAACCTGGTTTGTCTTTTTAAATGGCAGCTTCATATAGGCAAACGAATCTTTTGGTATTTGATATTTTTCATAGTAAAATGATTCTTTAGGACACAAAAAAACACTTTCAGCCTTACTGCACGAGAAAATGTATATCAGGTTGGTGCTAAAATCTGCAGGAATTTCATGAAAAAAAGCAAAAGCAATTTTTAGAGGCTTCTGTAGCCTGTAGGATTGATTTCTGCTGAACTAACAGTGCCAGTAATAACAGTAATGTATGCATCACCAGTGTTCAATGCCCATTGATTTCTGAGTGTGTTTGAGCAACAGAAGAGAGTTTCATTGATATGTTAATTGCCCATTAAATAACAATATAAATTAAATTCATCCAGTGGCCAGCCCAGGAAGTGGTGCAATGGATAAAGTGTTGGACTTGTAAGCATGAGGTCCTGAGTTTGATCCCAGGCATCACATCTTCCAGAGTGATGCCCCTGGTTTTCCCCCTTTTTCTCATTAATAAAAAAATATACTTAAAAACAATTCAGGTCACTGAAACCATCAGTAAACAGGGCATTGAGTGGAAATTCAGTAGCATAATTCTACCTCTCCTTGCTGACACTTAAAGGGTGAGAAATATAAATGGAGAGAGAAACAGAGAGAAGAGACAGCATTGCTCCACCACTCATCAGCCTTCCTCCATGCAGGTGCTCCCATGTGGTAGCCAGGAGCTCAAACTTACATTCTTATACATGGTAAAGTGTGCACTCTACTGACTGAACTATCTCCTAGCCTCCAGTTGCCTAATTTTTGAAACAACAGCATTCACCTCCTGTTTTTAATGCTTGGAATATTGGTTTCCTAGACCTGAGCAAACCCCAGGCCATCCCAGTTAATTTCCTTGCCTAATTCCTGCTTCTATCTCAATGCCTGTTTAATCACCGGGTTCACCAACAAGGTTTTATTTGTTTGTTTATTTTCAAAATGTTCTCTGAGTACTGAGATGGATGCTTGAAATGGCAAGGCTTCTAGTCTCTCCATGCCCCTTCTTAGCAGCCTTGTGACTTGAGTCAAGCATTTGAGCTCTAAAATTCTAGTTCCTTACCTGCAAATTGAGAATAATGAGAATTGCTTTGCTAAATGGAAAATTTTCAACTCATATAAGTTAGGGGAGGAAAAATGACACCTGCCATGTTGTAGGGCTCAGGGAATGGTAACTATCAGTACCATTATCACACTAAGCCGTGAGGTCTAACAGTGAATATAGGCTGCATGTTTCCTATGATGTGAGATGGTAAGTATCCCAGGAGATCTGGGACTACATCTCAAAGGATAAGAGAACCAGGAACTGCTAAGTGCCCTTTCCATATTCACTCCCTCCTTTTCACCCCTGATTAGAGCAAAGCTGACACTAACTTTCCCTGGCAGCTGACATTCTATTGTCTTTGTGACTTTGATTATTCTATTTATTTATTTATTTTTATTTAAGAAAGGAGACATTAAAAAAACCCATAGAATAAGAGGGGTACAATTCCGCACAATTCCCATAACCCGATCTCCACATCCCACCCCCTCCCCTGACAGCCTTCCCATTCTCTATCTCTCTGGGAGTATGGATCCAGGGTCGTCGTGGGTTGCAGAGGGTGGAAGGTCTGGCTTCTGTAATTGCTTCCCCGCTGAACATGGGCGTTGACTGGTCGATCCATACTCCCAGTCTGTCTCTCTTTTTCCCTAGTAGGGTGGGGCTCTGAGGAAGTGGAGCTCCAGGACACATTGATGTCCAGGGAAGTCTGGTCAGCATCTTGCTGGTATCCAGAACCTGGTGGCTGAAAAGAGAGTTAACATACAAAGCCAAACAGATTGTTGAACAATCATGGACCTAAAGACTGTTATAGTGCAGATGAAGTGTTGGGGGTATTCCCTGCATACTCTTGTGTACTTCTGCTTTCAGGTATAGATTTTTCCCCTAGTTTATGGGCACGGGTGAACCTATGCTCCATCTCAGGGGACTTTGCTTATTCTAACTACCTCATCTAAGTGGAATCATTTAGTAGTTGTCATTTCACGAATGGATTGCTTTTACTTAACATACTGTCCTCAAGAGTCATCTTTGCTAGAGCATGTACTAGAAATCTCATCTTGTTCTTTTCAAACCATTTTTTGTTTGTTATTAATAATGGTTTATGCAATGTTAAGATTACAGGGTATAGTTTCACACAGCACCCACCACCAAAGATCTGTGCCCTCACCCTCCCAAACATAATCACCACGGTTCTCACAAAGTTTAGAGACAGATTGGCCACTTCGGCCTTTTTTCCTTGTGTCTTTCATCCTAAATTTTAGCTAACTTGAATATTGTTGCTATGAACACAGGCATATAATGCTTTGTCAAACTCCCTGCTTTTAGTTCCCTTAAGCATATACCTAGAACTGGAACTGCTTAATTATATGGTGACTCTACCATTCATTTTTGGAGGATCTACTATACTGTTCCTCATAGCAACTGCACCATTTTATTGGGTTGTCAGAAAAGTCCAAATGTATTTTACTTTCTATGCAAAAAAAAAAAAAAGTCATGACTTTTCTGACAACTTGATACTTTCCCAGCAGCAGTGTATAAGCATTCTAATTTCTCCACTTTCTTGCTGACCCTTGTTGGTTTCTGTTTTTTTTTTTCTTTTCTTTTTATCAGAGCACTGCTCATCTCTGGCTTATGGTGGTGCGGGGCTGGACCTGGGACTTTGGATCTCCTAGGCATGAGAGTCTGCATAACCATTTTCTATTTACCTCCACCTGGTTTCTGTTTGGCTTTTTTTTTTTTTTTAAATGATAGTCAAATCCCAATAGGTCTGAGGTGGTATCTGGTTGTAATTTTGATTTGGATTTTCTTAATGATGTTGAGTACCTTTCATGCATATGTTGGTCATCTGCACGTTATCTCTGTAAAAAGAATATTTTTTAAATGTTTTATTTTTTTATTAGTGATTTAATATTGATTCACAAGTTTACAAGGGGTAATAAGGGTGTCATTCCATACAGTTCTTGCCACCAGAGTTCTGTGTCCCATACCTTCTATTGGAAACTTCCCAATTCTTTATTTCTCTGGGAATATAGACCAAAATTCTTTTTAAGGGTGCAGAAGGTGGAAGTTCTGGCTTCTGTGATTGCTTCTCCGCTGGACACGGGAGTTGGAAGATTGATCTATACCCCGCAACCTGTTTACATCTTTCCCTATTGGGGTAGGGCTCTGGAGAGGTTAGATTCCAGGAAGCATTGGTCATCTGACCAGGGAAGTCAGGATGGAATCATAGTAGCATCTGGAACTTGGTGGCTGAAATGTAGTAAGGTGGAAAGCAGGGAAAAAATGTCTAATAAATAGGAACTATAAAATAGGAATTTAGCATATGAAAGTAGGGACCTTAGGGTAGAAGGAAGTCTGTGTTAAGAATGTTCCTGGGGGGCGGGCAGTGGTGCAACTGGTTAAGCAAACATATTACCAAGCAAAAAGACCTGGGTTTGAGCCCTTGCTCTGCACCTGCAGAGGTCAGCTTCACAAGCCTTGAAGTATGTCTATGGGTATCTATCTTTTCCTGTCTCTATCTCCCCATCCTCTCTCAATTTCTCTCTGGCCTATCTAATAAAAATCAGGAAAAGGAAAGGGAAAAAATGGCAGTGAATTTGTAGTGCTGGCACTGAGCCCCAGCTAATAATCCTGGTGGCAATGGAAAAAGAAAAGGGGGCCAGGCAGTGGCGCAGCGGGTGGAGCGCACATGGTGCGAAGTGCAAGGACCCACTCAAGGATCCCGGTTTGAGCTCCTGGTTCCCCACCTGCAGGGGAGTCGCTTCACAGGCGGTGAAGCAGGTCTGCAGGTGTCTATCTTTCTCTTCTCGTCTCTGTCTTCCCCTTCTCTCTTGAGTTCTCTCTGTTCTATCCAACAACAATGACAGCAATAATAATATAATAACAACAATAACAATGACAATAAACAGCAAGGGCAACAAAAAGGGAAAAAGTACCCTCCAAGAGCAGTGTATTCAGTGCAGGCACTGAACCCCAGTGATAACCCTAGAGGCAAAAAAAGAAAGAAAGAAAGAAAGTGTTCCTAGGAGCCTATGTCTTAATAATCTTTGCTTGAGCTTGATAGCTGACATGGGGGTGGACCAGAAGTATTGTGTAGGAAGATGGTGTCAGCACTGAGAGTAGACCTAGAAAGCAGAATTAGGGGAGTCGGGCTGTAGCGCAGCGGGTTAAGCGCAGGTGGCGCAAAGCACAAGGACTGGCATAAGGATCCCGGTTCGAGCCCCCGGCTCCCCACCTGCAGGGGAGTCGCTTCACAGGCGGTGAAGCAGGTCTGCAGGTGTCTGTCTTTCTCTCCTCCTCTCTGTCTTCCCCTCCTCTCTCCATTTCTCTCTGTCCTATCCAACAACGACGACAACAACAACAATAACTACAACACTAAAACAACAAGGGCAACAAAGAGAATAAATAAATAAAATAAATATTAAAAAAAAAGAAAGCAGAATTAGGACAGAGAGTGGCTCACAAACTTGAAGAAGATATATAAAGGCAATGAACTGTTTACCACAATGAGCTAACCCAGGGCTCATATTTATTCCTATTAACACCAGAGCCTGTACAACCTTCGAGTCCCTGTCAGACTGAGCTCACAGTCTGTGGTCATAGCTGGGAACATTCTAGGCTGTGTTCATTTCAGAGCTAGTCTTTCTTGAGTGGCAGGTAGACTGAATAGAGAATATTTCCCCTGCCCCACTCTCTTTATCTGTGTGTGTAGATTATGAGAGAGACTAGGAGAATATCACTGGGAAACATCAAACGTCAAATAAATCAGATTGCAGAAGCTTGTGGGAAGCAGATGCAGAATTCTTGTGCATTTATTTATTTGCCTGTTTGTTTTACCAGAGCACTGCACAGCTCTCGCTTATAGTGGCACTGGGGGTTGAACCTGGGACCTTTGGTGCCTCAGGCATGAAAGTCTTTTTGCAGAACCATTAGGCTATCTCCCCAGTACAGAAATCATGAATTGGAGGCAACAAAGAGCCGTTGTGGGTTGTGGGGGCAAGCAAGGGATCAGACGACCACTAGGAGTGAGGAATCTTGCCCCTTATCAGTCACCATAACCATGTAGCGAGGCTTTCTCAGTAGTCAGGTAAATCACAGGGTCGCCCAGATTCAAGCATCGGTGCTAGCATCGGTGCTGGTTTACTGGGAGGAGTATCAAGGTCATGGTGCAGAAATGCATGGGGGCACGGGGGCTGCTGCAGCCACCTCTGGACACCAGGAGCTCTTTCTGCTCAGCACCTGTCTTGTCAAGCAGTCCCTTGGAAGGATGTGCCCCCAAGCCCCAGCAGCTCTAGTTTGTCCCAACGTATGAGGAAGCCCTTGCTGTCATCTAAGTGGGAAACACAGTATGCTCCTGTATTATTTATGGAAACCGGCTATATCTTTGATGGAAAACGTCCAAGAAAAAGCTGAAGCAGTGAACTAATTAGCTAATGTAATTGAAAGGGAGGGAATAGTTCAGGCTCTAAGTATGACTCAAAATAGAAGAGAGATGGATTTTTCAGTGGGAGGTGATATAGTCCCCATCACTTTCCAAAAATTACTGCCTTCATGAGTCATTCATTTAGCCAAACTTCCTGAGTGCCCACACGGTGCCAAGCACTGTGTTAGGACCCTCAAGCTCCTACCTATAGGGTGCTTGGATGTAGGAAAGGAGATGAGAAAAGGTGTGGACTATGGGTGTGCTAAGTACTCTGAGGGAGAATTTAATACATGTTTAAGGGACAACAAGTGATTGGGTTCAAGGGCACCCCTTGAGATAGGTTTGGAAGGAGCATGAATACCAGAAACCCAGTGGTAAAAATGGACAAGGACTTTCCAGGAGATCCTCAAACTTTCCTGAAACTGGATCTTCTCAACCCCATGACTGAAAGCTGGTCTGCTTCAAGATCATACATGTGGTTTCTGGCTTGCACTGTTTTTTTAAGGAACTTTAACAATTCTATTTATTCTATTTATTTATTTATTGAGATAGAGTGAGAAACTGAGAGAGGAGGGGAAGATAGAGAGAAAGAGAGGAGAAGCATATGTATTTTTGCTTCACTACTCATGAAGCTTCCTTCCTCCTCTGCAAGGTGAGGACATGTTTAAACCTATGTCCTAGCATGTGGTAACCTGTGCACTCAATTGGGTTTTCCACTACCCAGCCCTCCTCACTATTTATTTTTGATTTTTTTTCTTTAGAGCCAGGACTTTATGCATTCACAATTTTACCACTTCTGGCTGCTTTTGCATTCAGATACTAAGAGACAGAGAGACAGACAGCACAGTAATGACACATACCCCCAGGGGCATAGCACTTCCTGTGCAGTACATGGGAGGCACACATGGCAAGACATGTGCCCAGTGCAGTGAGCTGTCTCTCTGGGCTTCACTGTGGTCTTAACATGAGCAAATGCAAGTCAGAAATGCACCCGAGACCAATTACACAGCAATATGTAGTCATTCGCTGAATGGACAGTCCCAGTCTCCACTAGCCCAGAGGGAATTGTCTGATTATATGGAGGCCTTCAATAAATGATGCTCAGAATTGTGAATCTGGGTCACCCAAGTTTAAATGCAGTCTTAGAGCCATCATTTCTATGAGGCACACAAGATGATCACATTTTCGAGGTTTGTATCTTAAAGGAAAACCAATCATCCTTATATGCATTTGCAAGCAACTTTGATGCACACCCTTGAATGTAATTTTCCTGACAGGCCTACAAGGGAATTCATCTCCATTTTCTTGATAATGCCCAGAAAGGCCCAGGGGCTCGTTCAAGGTCATGCAATTAAAACCAGGGATGGGGACCCTTTAGCAGGTCTTATTTTACTGGGTCATTAACTTATGCAGAGTGGCTGTTCCTTCATGAGGCCAGAGAAGTGACAGGTTGAATGTGATCGATCATCACTGGGGTGGGGGCAGGGAACGATGCTGTTTTATAATGATAAAACATTTGGATGCCCAGGGCCACTCAGCTCATGTTCTGCTGGCCAGAGGAGAGTGGGGAGGCTTTCTTCACTTTCACCTCCTTCTACATTTTACTGGCCAGACTCAAGGTCAGGGTGACTGGCAATTATAGTGGAACCATACCTTACTCCCCACCCAAAATATCCAAAGCACATAGTTTTGGCTATCAGTTTTTTATTTTATTTTATTTTACCAGAGTACTGGCTTATGGTGGGGCAGGGAATTGAACCCAGGACTTAGGAGTCTCAGGCATGAGAGTCTCTCTACATAACCATTATGCTATGTACCCCCACCCACTATAAGTTTTTTTTTTTTTTTTTTATAATTTCACTCCATTTTTGCCCACTGGGGCTTCATATCCACAATAGAACAGTCATTTGACTGTTAGGGATGGATTTTCCAGTTGCCTGTCACTGGCTCTGCATAAGGATGGGGCTGGATTTGAGAAGGACTGCAGTTCTGTCTCTCCATTAAAAAACAAAACAACAGAAAGGAGACCACCTGGGACCATAAGAAGACAGGACTAGAATGACTTCAGGAACCCACCAAATCACTAGTGAGTGCAAACACATGTGGCTCATGGACAGAGAGTGACTGGTAACAGTCCGGCAGATATCCAGTTGAGACACCACCTCCAGTCTGTTTCACCAACAAAAAGACAGCTGAAGGGAGGAGAGGACTCCCCTAAGACTCACCAAATGCAACTGGGAGTCTCCATTGCTACTGTACTCAGAATCTGGAACAGCAGGGGCCAGGGGGGAAGAGGCCCTGTGCTGACACCAGGCGACAGAGAACTAACGATGAAACTCAGGAGAAGATCTCTACCTCGGTGGCCTAGCAGTGGGGCTGTGAGAGTCTCTTTGCATAACCACTGGATTATCTCTGCCCCACCCTGCTTTATCTCTTGGTCAGGAGTCAGTGATTAAGCTAAGAAGCCTACTTATAGTTTAAAAGCCATTAGGCTCCCATAGCCTACAGGGAAGAAAAAGAACAAAAGAGGCTTTTAAGCCACTGTGCTCCAACTCAGGGATTAAAATAATATTGAAAAAACTGTCAATTTCAATATCAAAAACTGTGAACCATTTAATTACCTTATTCAGATACAAGTAAATCCAGGCAAGAGTGATCAGTAATTTGAAAAGTACTGAGAGAGGGACCTCATAACTTACTATATAGAATGGTTAAACCAACAAGGAGAAATATTGGAGAAATGAACCAGGACAAGAGTCCAGCTAAAAGCCTCCCAAAGGTTGTAGAACAAACTAATGAGGTCAACATCCAAACACTAGTTAAGGAAATAATCACAGGAGTGAATAAAGAGTTTGAAAGAATTGTAATCAGAAATGCAGAAACAAAAAAAGAGACACTGGAAGAAAACACTAATTATCTCAAAGTTATTAGAGAGCTGAAAGCTGAGACAGCTGAGCTAAGAACACAACTAGCTGAACAAGCTAAAACAGTATCAGAATAGGGTAACAAAATAGATGAACTCCAGAAAACAGTAGAGGGGAGAGTGAATAGAATAAATGAGGCTGAAAACAGAATTAGCAAGATCAAGCACGAACTAGAGACAACTAAAAAAGAAGTAAGAGATCTCAAAAAGGGATTAAGAGATACTGAAAACAACAACAGAGACCTATGGGAAGACTTCAAAAGAAATAATATATGCATTATTGGCTTACCAGAGGAAGAAAGAGGGGGAGGGGAAGAAACCCTTCTGTAGGACATAATTGATGAGAACTTCCTTCGTCTAGACAACATCAAAGACATAAAGGTTCAAGAAGCCCAGAGGGACCCAAACAGAATTAACCCAGACTTAAAGACACGACAACACATCATGTGTAGAATGGAAAGGAATAAGGATAAAGAAAGGATCCTATAAACAACAAGGGCAACAAAAGGGAAAATAAATAAAAATAAATATTAAAAAAAATTTAAAAAAAGAAAGGATCCTGAAGGCTGCAAGAGAAAAACAGAGTCACCTACAGAGGAAAACCCATAAGATTAGCAGAAGACTTCTCCACACAAACACTACAGGCCAGAAGAGAATGGCAAGATATCTGTTGAGTGCTCAATGAGAAAGGCTTTCAACCAAGACTACTGTATCCTGCTAGACTGTCATTCATACTAGATGGAGGCATAAAAACATTCTCAGACAAGCAACAGTTGAAAGAATCAACTATCACCAAGCCTGCCCTGAAAGAAGTTCTGAAAGGTCTCCTATAAACAGTCAGACCACCATAAGTATGCCAACTACCAGAACACTTTAAAAATTTACAAGAATGGCATTAAAATATCTTCAGTCCTTGATATCAATAAATGTCAATGGCCTGAATTCATCTATTAAAAGGCACAGAGTAGGAAGATGGATCAGAAAACACAACCCAACAATATGCTGTCTACAGGAAACCCACCTAACTCAACAAGACAAACACAGACTCTAAGTGAAAGGATGGAAAACTATCATACAAGCCAATGGCCCACAAAAAGGGGCAGGAACAGCTATTCTCATATCTGACATGATAGACTTTAAAATCAATAAAATTTAAAAAGATAGGGATGGACACTACTTAATGCTCAGAGGAGCAGTCAATCAGAGGACTTAACAATTATTAACATCTATGCACCCAATGAGAAGTCATCTAAATACATCAAACATCTAATGAAAGAGCTACAGCAATATATTAACAGCAACACAGTCATAGTAGGGGACTTCAACACCCCACTCTCTCAACTTGATAGATCATCTAGGTAGAAAATCAGTAAAGACATGAGGGAGCTAAATGACAAGATAGATAAACTAGAACTATTGGACATTTTCAGAGTCATTCATCCGAAGAAACTGGAATACACATTTTACTCATGTCCACATGGGTCATTCTCAAAGATAGAACATATGTTAGGCCACAAAGACAGCATCAGCAAATTCAAGAGTATTGAAATCATCCCAAGCATCTTCTCAGATCACAGTGGAATTAAACTAACACTTAACAGTCAACAAAAGATTAGTAAAAGTCCCAAAATGCGGAAGCTCAACAGTACACTACTTAACAACTGCTAGGTCAAATAGGAAATCAAGGAAGAAATCAAAATGTTTTGAGAGTTCAATGAAAATGAAGACACAAGCTATCAAAATATTTGGGACACAGCTAAGGCAGTACTGAGAGGGAAGTTCATAGCCACACAAGCATACATTAGGAAACAAACAAACAAAAAAGCACAAATAAACAGCCTGATTGAACATTTTAAAGACCTAGAAGAAGAAGAACAAAGGAACCCTAAAGCAACCAGAAGGACAGAAATCACTTAAGTTATGGCAGAAATCAGTAACATTGAAAATAAAAAACCATACAAAAGATCAACAAAAGTAAATGTTGGTTCTTCAAAAGAGTGAACAAAATTGACAAACCTTTAGCCAGACTCGCAAAACAAAAAAGGGAGACGACCCAAATAAATCAGATCATAAATTAAAGAGGAGATATCACAACAGACACTGCAGAAATTCAGCATATCATGCGAGACTTCTATGAACAACTATAAGCCACCAAGCTAGAGAATGTGGAAGAATTGGATGATTTTCTAGATACCTATGAACTTCCAAAATTAAGTAAAGAGGAACTAGATAACACAAACAGGTCCATCACAGCTAATGAAATTGAAACAGTTATCAAAACCTTCCAAAAATAAAAGTCCTGGACCAGATGGTTTTACAGATGAATTCTACAAAACCTCCAAGGAACTAATACCTCTACTTTTAAAAGTCTTCCAGAAGATTGAAGACACTGGAATAGTCCCTTCCAGCTTCTATGAAGCCAATATCACTCTGATACCAAAAGCAGACAGGGACACAACCAAAAAAGAAAACTACAGACCAATATCTGTGATGAACATAGATGCTAAAATATTAAACAAAATTCTAGCCAACCATATACAGCAGTATAGCAAAAAGATTGTTCATCATGACCAGGTGGGGTTTATCCCAGGAATGCAGGTTGGTTTAATATATGTAAATCAATCAATGTGATCCATCACATTAATAAAAGCAAGACTAAAAAGCACACGGTCATTGAATAGATGTAGAGTGTTTGTATGCTTCCAATTCTGCTTCTAAAAACCCTTCTGTTTCATTGGTTTAATCCCCCCTGCTTAACACTGTATTCTATTTACATAACCACTGTTAACTAAGCACCACCCTGCCTCCAGGGCATTGGTTTAATCCCCACTGGTTCACAATGTCTTTTTGCTCTGCCCCCTCTCCTAGTACACCCTGATTTCCACCAGTCTTTTTTTGTTCCACCCTCTCTACGTCACATCCTGTTTCCACCCTACTTGGCGAGTATATATATATATATATGGACAGGATTGTGATTAGAGATAGCTTAGATTGCGCTGTGTTCCACATGAATAAAGAGATACTGCTTCCCAGCTCAGCCATGAGTCCCTGGTCGTCTGTCTCCCGCCGTGAAGCTAGCCCGGCAGTAGAGAAAGTCTTTGACAAAATCTAACACCCCTTTATGATCAAAACACTACAAAAAATGGGAATAGATGGAAAATTCCTGTAGATAGTGGAGTCTATATATAGCAGACCTACAGCCAACATCATACTCAATGGTGAAAAACTGGAAGCATTTCCCCTCAGATCAGGTAGTAGACAGGGCTGCCTGTCTAGTTCTTGTCATAGCAATCAGGGACAGGCTTGGAGGGCTTGCGGGTAGAATGGTTCAGGAGGGGTGAAGATCTTAGCATACAAAACTGTCAGTGGTGGAGTAGACAAGAGCCAGAGCAAGAAAGAGGCTGCAAGATGGCTAGCTTGCAAGATGGCTAGCTCGCTCCCCATTCAATTGTTTTCACAAACAGCCTTTATATCCTCAGCTGATATCAGATGCATGACATCACTGATGTCAGGTGTAAAAAGTTCCATGTGCAAAACACAGGCTTTGAGCCAAAGCTAAACACAGGCTTCAAAACAGGGTGTAACCCTGTCCTTGCGGACTATAACACATTATACTAGCGTCATCCCAATGTTAATATCTAATTGCTCAACATCACCTGGACACATCCTTGATTCCTGCTTCCCCCTCTAAAGAACCTTTTACAGTTGTTTGTGTTAGCTGATTTTTAAAAAATATTTTATTTATTTATTCCTTTTTGTTGCCCTTGTTTTATTATTGTAGTTATTATTGTTGTTGTTACTGCTGTCATCATTGTTGCATAGGACAGAGAGAAATGAAGAGAGGAGGGGAAGACAGAGAGGGGGAGAGAAATACAGACACCTGCAGACCTGCTTCACTGCTTGTGAAATGAATCCCCTACAGGTGGGGAGCCGGGGGCTCGAACCGGGATCCTTACACCACCAGTTCTTGAGCTTTGCGTCACCTGCTCTTAACCCACTGTGCTACCACCCAACTCTTGTGTTAGCTGAGTTTTACACACGTTTCACACATTGCATTTGATTGGGATGTCTTAAGATGTCATCTAGAACACATGCCCTACTTGTCAAAATGCCAGAGTCAGTGCAAAAACTCAGTCTTTGCTAATTAGAGTCCAGCATTCTGGATTTGGTTGATTGTATTATTGGTGTGTGCATGTTACCATAGCACCGCTTGCCTCTGGTTTAATGGTGGTGCAGGGATTGAACCTGGGACCTCAGAGCGTTAGGCATGAAAGTCATTTGCATAACCATCATGTTGTTATGATTATATCATAGTGATGCAGTCTGGCACATTCCTGTCTTCTCCGTTGTCCTATAAGCTAGAGATTGATCTCAAAGCTTAGATGAGTCAGGCTCGGTGTTTCGGGGGGAGTATGACTTCCTGAGTGACAGTGTGTACTTGTAAGCAAGAGGGATGGTCTATCGTGGTCTGTTTCTGCTGAGTGTTAAGACCGGTGGGTAGATGTGAGCTCAGATCTACAGGGATGCAGAAGTCACAGAGGCTCCTGTGCTGAATATGGGCCCCAGATCACATCAAATCGATGGAGTTTATAGTCAACGATATTTATACACCTTTCCCATATTTGGGAGCTACTCTCTGTCCTGATCCAGCTTTCTGGCCCTTTTTCCAGCCATGACATCATCTCCCCAGACAATAACTTGGATCCACCTGCATATCAGATTTCAGGCTCAGGAGAAAAAAGAAAAAAAAAAACTAGTATAGCCAGGCACACGCCCTTTGAAATATAACTAAAATATGCCTACTAGCTATCTACAAAATGGAGGACCCCCCCCCCCCCCGCAACTCTTCATCTGTACTATTCCAGCCTTTAGGTTCATGATTAGTCAACAACTTGCTTGGCTTTATGTTAACTCTCTTTTCAGCCACCAGGTTCCAGATGCTAGCATGATGCCGACCAGACTTCCCTGGACAGACAACCCCACCAATGTGTCCTGGAGCTCCGATTCCCCAGAGCCCTTCCCCACTAGGGAAAGAGAGAGACAGGCTGGGAGTATGGGTCGACCTGTCAACGCCCATGTGAGTGGGGAAGCAATTACAGAAGCCCGACCTTCCACCTTCTGCATCCCACAATGACCTTGGGTCCATACACCCAGAGGGTTAAAGAATAGGAAAGCTATCAGGGGAGGGGATGGGATATGGAGTTCTGGTGGTGGGAATTGTGTGGATTTGTACCTCTCTTATCCTATGGTTTTGTCAATGTTTCCTTTTTATAAATAAATTAAAATAAATAAATTTTTAAAAAGACTGGTGGGTAGATACAGCTCCTGGCAGCCTGGCCTATTGTGCATGAGTCGCCTGCCCCTTGTACCAGTTTCAGCAGCTGCTGAGCAGATTAGACCCACTCTTTGCCTTCCTCCTGCTTTCACCAGCTCAGAGCCTTCTACAAGGGACCCTTCTTCACACCGACTATTTGACGTCACGAAGATGAGCTTGCTCAGGAAAAAGCAGAATAAATGTTGGACTCTTTCTCTTTTAATGATTGATTTTCAAAATAAGGGATGTTGCCTTAGCAACCTTCAGAGGTGGTTGATAAAGTTTTTTTTTTTTAATTTTAAGATTATGATGACTAGAAGATTGTCAACAGATTTGAAGTATTTTATTTATTTGTGTTTTTGCTGCTAGGGTTTTTCACAGGGGCTTTTTCCTTTTTTTTTGTTTTGCTTTTGCTTTTGTTTTGTTTTTCTCTTGAGGTTGAGAGGGAGGGAGAGAGAGAGAGAAAGAAAGACATTGTAGTACTATACAGTATTCACGAAGCTTTCCCTGTGCAGACTGTCCCCGTGTGACAGTCAGAGATTCAAACCCAGGTTCTCAAGCGTTCACTGCTTGTGAATTGTGATGTGTGTACTCTGCCAGGGGCATCCCACCCAGCCCTCATGTGAACCTCTTAAAAATATATTTCTAGTTTGCCATTTTCCCACGGTGCTTATTTTTTAATGGGAAAACTTATAAAAACCTATTTTGCCTAGGAAATTTGCCATTTCCCTTCCTATTGCTTCTGGATTTCTAGTCATAGACAGTATTTTTCCAACCCCAGGTTATAAAGGATAATGTACTGTTTTATTATTTATGGTTAGATTTCTCATTCAAGTGGAATTACTCCTGACACACAATGTATGACTACATTCAGTTTTTATCTTTTTCTGGATAAAAATCCAGTTTTTCCAACATAATTTATTAAAATTTCTTTTTCCTCCCTTGACTTGAAATACTGCCTTTATCATGCATTAAATTTCCATATTCATTCGTGTCTATTTCTGGGTCTTCAATCCCTGTACCATGGACATCCATATTTATGCGCCAATGCTACAACGTTTTAATTATAGAATTGAAAATATGTTTAATATCTTATAAGGCCAGAATCTCTCATTCTCTTTCTTTTTTTCTTAGCTACCCCTATTGGCTTTCTTTCCTATGAATTTTATAATCCCCTTCTGACATGCCAGGGGAAAAAACATGGCATTTGGGTAGGGGGAACCTCATTAAATCTGTGAATTAATGTATAGGACATTGACATTTTTATACTGTTTAATTTTTACACATGATCTATAAACCAGTTTGCTCGAAGACATATTTGCATTTCAGAAAGTTAATTTTTTCTTCTTCCTGTAGATTGCCATTTCTACTAAGCTAAGGTTTAAATAATTTAAGTGTTACTATTGTAGAGGCAAAGGAAACAGCTCAGCTGGTGAAGTGCAGGACTTATATGCTTGAAGTTCCTGCTCTGATCCCAGTTGCTGTATATGTGAGGTCTTGATCTGATCCCCAGAATGGTGCTATGACTTCTCTCATGAAACTCTGTAAAAAAAATAAATATAAAAATATTTGGGGCTTGGCAGATTACACAGAGGCATTGCACCAGGTTTTCATGTTTGAGGTGCTAGAAGTCCAGGTTCAATTCCATCCTCAGCGCTACCATATTCCAGGGTTGAGCAGTGCTCTGGATGCTGTTTTTTTCTCTCCCTCTCCCTCTCCATTCTCTCTCTCCTTCTCTCTTCTCTCTCTCCCTCTCCCTCTCCTTTCTCTTTCTCCCTCTCTCTTCTCTCTCCCTCTCCCTTCTCTCTCTCCCTCTCCCTCTCCCTCTCTCTCTCTCATTCATCTTTATCTTTAAAACATTGTTAAAAACAAGTGTTAACACTATAGATGGAATCTGCTCTTCTTTCTTTGTCTTTACATGATAATTCTTTATATTTATGAAGACAACGGTTTTTGCGAGTTAACTTTACTATCTATCTCCTGTCCTAAATTCTCATTCCTTATAGAAAATTTCTGTCTTTGGGGGTTTTCCAAATGCATATAACTATCATCAGCAAATGGAGTTTTTATTTCTTTCTGTCCATTCTTAGATCTTTACTAGCTCTATCTTATCTATTTTAGAGTTTACTTGTTTATTTATTCATTCATTTATTTATGAGAGAGACGGGGAGTAGAGAGAATCAGAGCATCACTATGGAACATGTGACGCCAAGGAACCGAACTCAGCCGAACTAGTACCAGTGTGTTCACTATCCACTGTACCATCACCCAGGTCACGCTTACATAATTTTTAAAGAAGATTTATTGATTGATTTTATAAGGGAGCTCTGCTTTGGCACACTATGGTACCAGGGGTTGGGTCTGGGACCTCACCTATTCAAGGCCCCCACTGAGCCACTTCCTGGTCACACTGGGATCTCTCATATGACAGTCCTTGTCTACCCACATTGACTGAACATCGCCACCCCTTGTTCAAAAGTCACAGTGTGTTATGTTCCAGTCAGCCACTAGGTTCTGCTTGCTCACATTTCCTTTCTGAGAAAGAGGGACTCTTGTTATACTGCTGGTAGACACGCAAATAGGAGCAGCTCCTTTGGAAACTGTATGGAGATTGCTCAAACAAAAATGGAAACACTGCATGATCCATCAACGCCACTCTTAGGTAAGTATTCAAAGGACATAAAAACACTAATTCAAAGGGACCTATGTACTCCTATATTCATAGCGGCATTGTTCACAATCACCAAAGAGTGGAAGCAACCTAAATGTCCATTGGCAGATGATTGGCTAAAGAACTTATGAGATATTTATGTTCCATGGAATACAAATCTGCAATCAAGAAAGACATATTGTGTCATCTGGGGTGGAACTGGAGGTGGTTATAATGAATGAAATAAGTAAAGAGATGATGGTTTCACTAATATGTGGAATCTAAAGAACTGAAACACATGAACTTGCAAAAAACAAAACAAAAACCAGAAAAAAAAAAAAAGCTGTCTGTAAGACTTTATGAGAACTATGATGGTTATCATTGGGTAGGTGGGGGCTTAGAACTTTGATGGCGGGTGTGGTATGGGACTACCCTGTAATCTTACAATTTGTTTCTTTATTTTTATTAGCAATTTGCTATTGATTTACAAAATTACATGTCAACACGAGTATAAATCCACACTGTTCCCACCATCAGAGCTCTGAATCCCAAGTCCCCCCATTGCAAACCACCCCAGTTCTCCCGAGGCTGCAGATGTGGATTAACTGTCATCTCTATAACTATGCATCTACATTTGTAAATATTTGCACCCTTTTCCTTCCAAATCCAAACCTCTCTACCCCTTCAGTCCACACATAACTCTATTACTTCATGCAAATATTTCTCTTTTTCATCCCCTCTCTCTGGGACCTGATGCCCTCTTATCCTCTTCCCCCATCACTTCTCCCTACTAGGAGTATGGATCAAAGTTGCTTTTGGGGTGCGGAAGGTAGGAGTTCTGGCTTCTGTAATTGCTTCTCTGCTGAAATAGGGCACTGGCAGGTAAATCCATACCCCAGCCTGTTTCTGTCTTTCCTTAGTGGAGTAGGGCTCTGGAGGTGAAGTTCCAGGACACACTGGTGAGGTCTTCTGCCCAGAGAAGTCAGGGTGGAATCATGGTCATGTTTGCAACTTGGTGTGTGGAAGGTGGGAGGATATAAAGTGAGACAAAATGATTCGTGAACAGGAACCAAAAAGTAGGAACAGGGCAGATGAGATTGGGGCTGTTGGGGTGGAAGCTTGGAAGTCCATTCTAGGCATGTTTCTAGGGGCCCATGACTGTGGTAGGTATTTCTTGAGTTTAATATGGAGCATGAAGCTGGACAAAAATATTGTCTGAGACTATTAAATGTGGAAAGATGCGTCTCTTCAACAAATGGTGTTGGGGAAAAAATGGGTTGAAACATGCAGAAGAATGAAACTGAGCCACTATACTTCACCAAATACAAAAGTAAATTCCAACTGGATCAAGGACTTAGATGTTAGACCAGAAAATATCAGATACTTAGAGGAAAATATTGGCAGAACTCTTTTCCACATAAATTTTAAAGACCTCTTCAATGAAACGAATCCAATTACAAAGAAAACTAAGGCAAGCATAAACCTATGGGACTACATCAAATTAAAAAGCTTCTGCACAGCAAAAGAAACCACTACCCAAAACAAGAGACCCCCTCACAGAATGGGAGAAGATCTTTACATGTCATACATCAGACAAGAGTTTAAGAACCAATATATATAAAGAGCTTGCCAAACTCAACCACAAGACAACAAATAACCCCATCCAAAAATGGGGAGAGGACATGGACAGAATATTCACCACAGAAGAGATCCAAAAGGCCAAGAAACACATGAAAAAAGGCTCCAAGTCTTCGACTGTCAGAGAAATGCAAATAAAGACAACAATGAGATACCACTTCACTCCTGTGAGAATGTCATACATCAACAAATGCTGGAGAACCCTCCTGCACTGCTGGTGGGAATGTCAATTGGTCCAACCCCTGTGGAGAACAGTCTGGAGAACTCTCAGGCTAGAAATGGACCTACCCTATGATCCTGCAATTCCTCTCCTGGGGATAGATCCTAAGGAACCCAACACATCCATCCAAAAAGATCTGTGTACACATATATTCTTGGCAGCACAATTTGTAATAGCCAAAACCTGGCAGCAACCCAGGTGTCCAACAACAGATGAGTGGCTGAGCAAGTTGTGGTCTATATACACAATGGAATACTACTCAGCTATAAAAAATGGTGGCTTCACTGTTTTCAGTCCATCTTGGATGGAGCTTGAAAAAATCATGTTAAGTGAAATAAGTCAGAAACTGAAGGATGAATATGGGATGATCTCACTCTCAGGCAGAAGTTGAAAAACAAGATCAGAAGAGAAAACACAAGTAGAACCTGAACTGGAGTTGGTGTATTGCACCAAAGTAAAAGACTCTAGGGTGGGGGGGGGAGAGTACAGGTCCAAAAAAGATGACAGAGGACCTCGTGGGGGTTGTATTGTTATGTGGAAAACTGAGACATGTTATGCATGTACCAACTATTGTATTTACTGTTGAATGTAAAACATTAATTCCCCAATAAAGAAATTAAAAAAAATAGAGTGATGCTGGCTGTTGTGATAAGTGAGTTTCTAGTGGCCCAGGGATCAGAGATGGTGGAAGTCTGTGGTTTATTCATGTGAAGATCAATGCCATAATTCCTATGAGCAGCTGACTCTTCTCTACATGGTGACAGAGGTGCGGGGCTAGAGGGAGCTCAGCCTTCTTCTGCATGGAAACTCCTCTCTCTTCAGCTGGCTTGTCTGCACCTAACCTGAAGGAAAGAGCTTGAACCCAAAGAAGTTTCTGTGGGTTTTCCCAGGAAGTGGCTTACCTCTGCCTGACCAACTCCATATGTCGACATGTGGTACATGACGACACCGAACTTCGAGGAAGAGTGGAGATACACCACCTCTATCTGTACTCAGAAAGGGGAAGATGGCTTAGGGGTTAGGGATGAAACAGTGGTAGCACTCAGGACTTGCATGCAAGTGGTCCCAGGTTCAATCTCTGGCATCATTCACAGCTAGAGTTGAGTGGTAAAGAAAAAAGAAAAGAAAAGAAAGGAAAAAGAGAAAGGAGTTGATGCGGAGTTATAACAAGTACTTGTTAGTTGTGCTCTCTCCTTCATTGTTACTCTTGTGAGCAATCATGTGAAATAAGGCATTGAATTAACATCTCCATTTGACAGATGAGGAGACTGAGACTTGGAACAATCTGACAACTAACTGAAAGCCACAGAGCTGGTAAGTGGCTGAGCTCTGGTTCCATGCTGGATGGTTCTGTGTGAGCCCAAGTCTTGTTGGCTTTTACTACTGAGCCTCTTCAATGGCCAGGAAGTAAAAAGCAGAAAGAAAACATGAGGACACTAGAAAACTGCCCGAGGATGAGGCAAAGGAAGCAAATTGGGGGTATTTTCTGAGGTGGTCACAGCAGGCAGGAGCGAAAAAGAGAGAGAAGGAAGGGGTCTTTGGGAGTTCAGGGAGACTCTTCACAGCTCATGCTGGCACTCAAGCTCAGGCCAGGACTCCACAAAGGGTTTAGAAAAAGGGCCTGGGGGGATCAGGCGGTGGCGCAGCGGGTTAAGCTCGCGTGGTGCAAAGTGCAAGGACCAGCGTAAGGATCCCAGTTTGAGCCCCAGCTCCCCACCTGCAGGGGAGTCGCTTCACAGGCGGTGAAGCAGGTCTGCAGGTGTCTGTCTTTCTCTCCCCCTCTCTGTCTTCCCCTCCTCTCTCCATTTCTCTCTGTCCTATCCAACAACAAATGACATCAACAATAACAATAATAACCACAACAAGGCTACAACAACAAGGGCAACAAAAGGGGGTAAAAATGGCTTCCAGGGGCAATGGATTCATGGTGCTGGCACTGAGCCCCAGCAATAACCCTGGAGGCAAAAAGAAAGAAAGAAAGAAAGAGAGAGAGAGAAAAAGGGCCTGGTCTGGGGAGAGAGCATAATGGTTCTGCAAAAAACTTTCATGGCTGAGGCTATGAGGTCCCTGGTTCACTCTCCAGTAACACAATAGGTCAGAGCTGAGCAGTGCCCTAGATAGTCTATTTTTGTATCTCTCTCATTAAATAAGTAAAGAAAACATTTTTTAAAAGAAGGAAAAGACCCCCCCACCATTATCATATAAAGTGTGTGTGTGTGTGTGTGTGTGTGAGAGAGAGAGAGAGAGAGAGAGAAAAAGAGAGAGAGAGAGAGAGAGAGAAATAGTGCTTTACAAATTACCATAGAGCAGCTATGGTAGGGACTGCCCCAGTCTCTGAAGGGAGGCTGGGGTATCTCAGCCAGCCAGTCAAAGAAGACGGGTCCTGCAATGAGTGCAGGGTGCACTGTTCCCAGCTGTGACCATGAGCTGCAAGGGGCTTATGGGTTCCACAGGCTCTGGGGCTAAATACAGACATGCCCTGGGTCAGGTGGACAGAGCTAAATAGTTAATTCTAAACACAGAATTTTTTCCAAGAATGAGAGTTACTCTCTGCCTTAATCCAACTCTCTAGTCCTTTTCTCTACTCTGAGAACATTTTCTCAGATAATATATTTTTTTCTTTTTTTTTTTTGGGGGGGGGAATTAATGTTTTACATTCTACAGTAAATACAATAGTTTGTACATGCATAACATGTCTCAGTTTTCCACATAAGAATGCAACCACCACTAGGTCCTCTGTCATCCTTTTTGGACCTGTATTTGGACCCTCCCCCTCCCACCCCAGAGTCTTTTACTTTGGTGCAATACGCCAACTCCAGTTCAGGTTCTACTTGTGTTTTCTCTTCTGATCTTATTTTTCAACCTGTGCCTGAGTGTGAGATCATCCCATATTCATCCTTCTGTTTCTGACTTATTTCACTTAACATGAATTTTTCAAGGCCCATCCAAGAAAATGGTGAAGTCACCATTTTTTACAGCTGAGTAGTATTCCATTGTGTATCTAGACCACAACTTGCTCACCCACTCATCTGTTGTTGGACACCTGGGTTGCTGCCAGGTTTTGGCTATTACAAATTGTGCTGCTAAGAACATATGTGTACACAGATCTTTTTGGATGGGTGTGTTGGGTTCCTTAGGATCTATCCCCAGGAGAGGAATTGCAGGATCATAGGGTAGGTCCATTTCTAGCCTTCTTTTTCTTTTCTTTTTTTTTTTTTTTGCCTCCGGGGTTATTGCTGGGACTCCGGCACTGCGAATCCACTGCTCCTGGAGGCTATTTTCCCCCCATTTTTGTTGCCCTTGTTGCTCTTGTTATTATTGTTGTTGTTGTTGTTATTGATGCCACTGCTATTGGATAGGACAGAGAGAAATGGAGAGAGGAAGGGAAGATAGAGAGGGGGAGAGAAAGATAGACACCTGCAGACCTGCTTCACTGCTTGTGAAGCGACTCCCCTGAAGGTGGGAAGCTGGGGGCTAGAACCAGGATCCTTACACTGGTCTTAGGTTTTGCGCCACCCGCGCTTAACCTGCTGTGCTACCACCTGACCCCCAGGGTAGGTCTATTTCTAGCCTGAGAGTTCTCCAGACTGTTCTCCACAGGAGTTGGACCAACACATTCCCACCAGCAGTGCAGGAGGGTTCTCCAGCATTTGTTAATGTATGACATTCTCACAGGAGTGAAGTGGTATCTCATTGTTGCTTTATTTGCATTTCTCTGACAGTCGAAGACTTGGAGCCTTTTTTCATGTGTTTCTTGGCCTTTTGGATCTCTTCTGTGGTGAATATTCTGTCCATGTCCTCCCCCCATTTTTGGATGGGGTTATCTGTTGTCTTGTGGTTGAGTTTGGCAAGCTCTTTATATATGTTGGTTATTAAACTCTTATCTGATGTATGGCATGTAAAGATGTTCTCCCATTCTGTGAGGGGGTCTCTTGGTTTGGGTAGTGGTTTCTTTTGCTGTGCAGAAGCTTTTTAATTTGATGTAGTCCCACAGGTTTATACTTGCCTTAGTCTTCTTTGTAGTTGGATTCATTTCATTGAAGATGTCTTTAAAATTTATGTGGAAAAGAGTTCTGCCAATATTTTCCTCTAAGTATCTGATAGTTTCTGGTCTAACATCCAAGTCCTTGATCCACTTGGAATTTACTTTTGTATTTAGTGTAATATAGTGGTTCAGTTTCATTCTTCTGAATGTTTCAACCCATTTTTTCCCCAATACCATTTGTTGAAGAGACTGCTTTCCCCATTTAATAGTCTGGGCACCTTTGTCAAAGATTAGATGTCCATAGGTGTGGGAGTTTACTTCTGGGCTCTCAATTCTATTCCACTGGTCAATGTGTCTATTCATGTTCCAGTACCAAGCAGTTTTGATGACAATGGCCCTATAATACAACTTGAGATCTGGGAGTGTGATGCCTCCAGTTCTGTTCTTTCAAGATTGTTTTGGCAATTATAGGTCTTTTCTGGTTCCAGATAAACATTAGTAGCATTTGTTCTAGTCTCCTAAAAAATGTGGTTAGGATCTCAATGAGGTGAGCATTAAATCTGTATATGGCTCTGAGTAGTATATTCGTTTTAATGATGTTAATTCTTCCAAATGTATTTGCACTCACCAGTGATTTGGTGGGTTCCTGAAGCTGTTCTAGTCCTGCCTTGTTGCAGCCCCAGATGATCTCCTTTCCTAGCACTACTTTTTTTTTAATATTTATTTTATTTATTTATTCCCTTTTGTTGCCCTTGTTGTTTTATTGTTGTAGTTATTATTGTTGTTGTCGTTATTGGATAGGACAGAGAGAAATGGAGAGAGGAGGGGAAAACAAAGAGGAGGAGAGAAAGATAGACACCTGCAGATCTGCTTCACTGCCTGTGAAGCGACTCCCCTGCAGGTGGGGAGCCGGGGTTCGAACCGGGATCCTGATGCCGGTCCTTGTGCTTTGCACCACCTGCGCTTAACCCGCTGCGCTACAGCCCGACTCCCCCTAGCACCACTCTTATTGGCAACATGCAGAAGAAACAGAACTTCTCACGTTCCCCTCTTCTTGTCCTCATGACCCAGCTCAAAATGCCAGCTGCCTGGTCAGTCTCCCATCTCCTTTAGCCAAATTAACAAGTCTTTCTGCCTCTGTACTCCCAGGCTCAGCACACCGCAACCCCAGGCTGGGCTACATCTTAAAAGGCAGGGAGGTGCCAGGCCCAGCACTGCTGTTTAGTAAGAGATGAGGTGGGTTTAGTGAGAAATGAGGGTCTCATAAGCAGAGGCCTCAAATACTTGTGCAGAATAAAAGCTACTGGCTGATTAGCCTGTGAAAGAGTGTGTCAAGAGCTCATTAACCTTAGGGTCCAACCCTAAGGTTCACAGTGAACGGTGGGCTGAGTTACAGCTGTGAGTCACTGCCTGGAATGGTTATTAGTAAAGGCTCCTGTTTTTACACTGGGACAAATGACATCAATTGCATAGATCCTTGGTTTCCTATTGCTTCACATTCATGCCTCAGCTCTGGCTGGGGCTGGCTGTACACCCTTGGACCACTCATTAGGGGGACACCTGACCTGAGGGTAGGTCTGGGGCAACTGAGCGCCAGGGAGCTGAGTATGGAGAAAGCAGTTCCTGGTCTCTCTGAGGTTCCATGTAGAGTTCACACCAGCAGAGCCTGGCAAACTAGTACCAAGGGCCTGCTCTCTCTGCCTCAGTCAATTCAGCCCAGCCTTCCTGCTCCAAAGTTCCCTATATTCAGGTCCTATATTCAGAAGAGATTCTGGGACAAGCCGCACGATATATATAATTTTTTTTAAAAAAAAAATGTCGTTGGATACAGACAGAGAGAAATTGAGGGCCAAGGGGAGATAGAGAGGAGAAAGGTGCAAGAGACACCTGCAGCATTATTTCATTACTATTGAAGCTCCCCCGTGCAGGCAGTGTGATTGGGAAATTGAACCTGGGTCCCTGCACAGTGTAATATGTGCACTCAACCAGATGCACCACTGCGTGGCCCCTAAAATATATTTATTGGGAGAAAAAGGAGAATCAGAACAAAACTCTGGTACATACAGTGCCTGGGATTGAACACAGGACTTCATGCTTGAGAAGCCAATGTTTTATCCACTATGCCACCTCCTGGGTCACAGGTCACACACAATTAAATTCTGGAAATATACTATCTGGCTTGGTTTTGCTTTTTTTTTTTTTTTTCCCATTTTCCATAATTATTACAGTGAGAATACTTACCTAAAACATTATGCATCCAGATCTCCTATGTGTTCTTGTCAGATGGTGGTGCACCCAATTGAGCACACACATTACCATATGCAAGGACTTAGGTTCAAGCCCCGAGTCCCCAGTTGCAGGGAGAAAGCTTAACGAGTATGCAGGTGTGTGTGTGTGTGTGTGTGTGTGTGTGTGTGTATGTATGTGTATGTCTCCCCTTCTCTCTCTCTCTTTTAGATGTGAAAATCTCTTTCTATCTTTTTATGTTTATTTATTTATTGGATAGACACAGCTATAAATTGAGAGGGAAGGAGGGAGATAGGAGAGACACCTGCAGCACTGCTTCACCACTTGTGAAGCTTTCCTCCTGCCGGTAGGGGCCAGGGGACCCAAATCTGGGTCCTTGCACACATATGCGCCCAACCAGGTGCTCCATTGCCCAGCTCCTTCCTCTGCTCTCAATTTCTGTCTCTATCCAACACAAATAAATACTATATAAATAAAGAAAAGATTTAAAGCAATACTGGAAATAGCACTACCTGACTGATTTCTGCTTTCTTTTCTCTCACATAAATTATAGTGCTTTTCTAAAACATTAAGCATCCAAATCTATTTTTCCTGGTTTATTTTTAGAGGCCCTATTTGTTGTCACCCAGGCACCTGCCGGGCCTCCTGCTGGAGGACCCAGGAGGCAAGTGCTACTCATCCCACAGCACCTAGGAAACTGGGGCCTTGGTCTCTGGGGGGAGCTGGGCCCGTCCTACAGTGTGGGCAGGTGCTAAGACTTCCCCTCACACGGGGTCGACCACCAGGGGCCAGGTCTCCACGCAGCACCTCCCCCTGGTTCCTGTGATCCTCAGGGAAGGCAGGAAGTCTTGCAAGCTGTTGAGTGTGACAAAGGGTTCTGGAGATGGGGACAGGCAGGGAGCAGAGAGGCTGAGCTGTAAGGGAAGTGGGCAGGGAGGGACCATGGAAAATGCCATCTGCGTCATCCTTTGGGCTGGGGTAGGGGGAGGTTGGAGACTTTGCAGAAGCCCAGGTGCTTCCTGGTGCAAAAAGTCGATGGGAGGGGCGGGATTGCGGCTTTGAAAAGCAAGGAGCCCCTAGCTGGTTTCAGTCTTTACCGGGCCGTTCCCATGGTGACAGTAAAGCAGAATCCTTAGCAGGCACACACTTTAGAATCAGACCCCACCCAACTCTCAAGATCCAAATCTGGGTGCCATACAACTCTTTGACTTGGGGGCAGTCACTTAACATGACTGAGACAAGAGCTGGTCCAAATTGGAAGACATGATGAAAAGGCCAGTTAGTTGAGCAACATTCGTATCCAGAGGACACAGCTGAGTTGGAGGAGTTCTCCAAGAGTTGCAGGCTGGAGGAAGCAAGAAGCAACTTGGAGCCTGAATAGAGGACTTCTGACTCCCCTCTGAGCACTTTATTGTGAATACTGGGCGCAAATAACAGCCACCCACCAGTTTTCCATTTTAACCATTTTAACCCTGGCTTTCCACCATTCATCCACAACCCACTAATTCCTCATCCACACATTCATGAAACCATCCTGTCCACCCATCTGTATGCCTGCCTGCTGTCTGTCCCTCCATCTTCCTTTCCTTCTTATTTTTTCTTTTTCATTTTTATTTATAAAAAGGAACATTGACAAAACCATAAGATAAAAGGGGTACAAATCCACACAATTCCCACCATCAGAACTCTGTATCCCATCCTCTCCCCTAATAGCTTGTCTATTCTTTAACCCTCTGGGAGTATGGACCCAAGGTCATTGTGAGGTGCAGAAGGTGGAAGGTCTGGCTTCTGTAATTGCTTCCCTGCTGAACATGGGCAATGACAGGTTGATCCATACTCCCAGCCTGCCTCTCTCTTTCCCTAATGGAGTGGGGCTTTGGGAAAACGAGGCTCCAGGACACATTGTTGGGGTTGTCTGTCCAGGGAAATCTGGTCAGCATCTTGCTAGCATTTGGAACTTGGTAGCTGAAAAGAGAGTTAACATATAAAGCCAAACAAGCTGTTGATTAATCATGAGCCTAAAGGCTGAAATAGTGCAGATGAAGAGCTGGGGGAAGGGTGTCTCCATTTTGTAGACAGCTAGTAGGCATATTTTAGTTAGATTCCAAAGGGCCTATGACTATACTAGTTTTCTTTTCTTTTCTTTTCTTTTCTTTTCTTTTTTCTTCCCCTGAGCCTGAAATCTGATATGCAGGTGGATCCTAGTTATTGTCAGGGGAGATGATGTCATGGCTGGAAAAGGAACAGAGAGCTGGATCAGGGAAGAGAGGAGCTTCCTAATATGGGAAAAGGGGTATAAATATTATTGACTGTAAACCCCATTGATTTGATCTGATCTGGCACCCATATTCAGCTTAGGAGCCCATGTGACCTCTGCATCCCTGTAGATCTGAGCTTACATTCTGTGGTCATGAGTAAGAACATTCCAAGCCGCCTCAATTTCAGAACCCATCTTCCTCAGGTGTAGCATAGAGTATATTGTCCAGCCTCCCTTCGGAGGATGGAACATTCTCTGCCATTGTTGATCCAAGTTGAGGGCAAGGTAGGAGGAAATATTTTATGGTTTTTGATTTACTCTTACCCTTACCCAAGTCCTCAGCACAATGCTGTGAACTTCATGGCAATCCACTAACCACTTTGAAATAAATTAGAAACAAAAGGGTTAGTAATAATAGTTGCAGTTTCTCACACTCTGTGACAAGCACTGTTGCTTATGTGCCCAACACTTGTTACCTTCCAATTATATGGAGAAGGTCATGGTTACGTGGAAACATGAGTAAAACAGATGAGTGGGTAGATGGATGATGAATGGGACCGTGAGCAAATAGGCAGATAAGAAATTGCTAGGTAGAAAGATAGACAAATTGGGGTCAAGGAAGTGGTGCACACTACTATGAGCAAGGACCCAGGTTTGAAACTCCCCACCTGCAGGGGGGAAGCTTCTCAAGTGATGAAACAGGTGTGCAGGTATCTCTTTCAATCTCTTTTAAAATCTCCCCTCCCCATGTCAATTTCTCTCTGTCCTATATCATAAAAAAAAAAAAAAAGAAAGAAAGGAAAGGAAAAGGAATAAAAGTAAAAAGTAGCAGGAGTAGTGGATTCATTGTGCAGACACCATGCCCCAGTGGTGACTCTGGGGGCAAAATAGAGTAAAAGAAGGAAAGGAAAGTTGGAGTAGGACACCAAAGTAAAAATCTCTGGGTTGAGGGCGATAGTGGAAGTTCAGCTTCACTGGGGGTGGTGGGGGATGGGACACAGTCTTTTGGTGGTGGGAATGGTGTTTATGTACACGTCTATTATTTTGTAGTCATATAAATCATTACTTAATTAATATGAGAGGGGAAAATTGATTGAATGTCTCAAACTTTTTAATGCACAGGCTATAGGCTGAGTCTTTGATATGCTGACTCTCTTAAAAGCTTAGACCAGGGAGAACAGAAGCAACCGGTGGCACAGCTATATACAAATAGTGGCAAAGGACATAAATTATGGTGATGTTGTGTATCATAAGGCAAATCCTAACATAGGAATTTTTCAAAGTTAACCCAATTGCCAAATAATATGATTATAGCAATAACTATCTATTGCCTTCTTAAACCCTAAGACAGGAGGAACCTCCCACTTCCTCTATAGAGCCTGTATTTCCCCAAGTCCTGGAACCTCTAAGGTGGGGCTCACTTTCCTGCATGCTTTTCTCAATTCATACCAAATGGTATTGCATCAGCCGATCCCATCCTAATCAATGCAACCAACGAGTGTGACCTCAGCATGCTTCACCTCAGACTGTGTCCAGAGACGTCAGGTGTTGAATGTCAACCCTTCAGCCTCATTACTCGGGTGAGACCTTCCCTTTCATAGGATTCTCTAATTCCATTCCAGGTGGTTCACTTCCTAACAAAGTTCCAAAACCTAGATATAGACCAGGTCCCATGAGATAGAGCATATGTTCACATGTATCCATAAATTAGGGCAAAATATATACCTGAAAGCAAAAGTACACAATAGTCTGCAGTGAGTCAGTATGAAGTTCATAATGAAATAGTGTCTACTTAGACTTAGATACCCTCATCACCTACTTCCTATTATACTTCCCTCACTCATTCCAAAGCTAACTTTATCAAAACAAAGACTGCAAAAGCTGAATAAGGGCAAGAGACTGACATACTTTAAGGATGACTCTTTAGTCAGTATCAGGCCACCCCATCAGCTGGGGCCCTAGTTGGGGAGTCCTGAGATTCCCAAACAGACATGATGGACCTAGACCTCAAATAAATCCCTCTCTCCATTGTTACCAGTCATGTCTATCAGGAAAAACACAATAGATCCCTTTGTGGGCCCCCATAGGACCTTGCCCTCAACTTGGATCGACAATGGTACAGAATATTCCATCCTCCGAAGAGAGGATGGGCAACATACTCTATGCTACACCTGAGGAAGATGGGTTCTGAAATTGGGGCAGCTTGGAATGTTCTTACTCATGACCACAGAATGTGAGCTCAGATCTACAGGGATGCAGAGGTCACATGGGCTCCTAAGCTGAATATGGGTGCCAGATCAGATCAAATCAATGGGGTTTACAGTCAACAATATTTATACCCCTTTCCCATATTAGGGAGCTACTCTCTTCCCTGATCCAGATTTCTGGTCCTTTTTCCAGCCATGACATCATCTCCCCTGACAATAACTAGGATCCACCTGCATATCAGATTTCAGGCTCAGGGGAAGAAAAAAGAAAAGAAAAGAAAAGAAAACTAGTATAGTCATAGGCCCTTTGGAATCTAACTAAAATATACCTACTAGCTATCTACAAAATGGAGACACCCCTCCCCCAGCTCTTCATCTGCACTATTCTAGCCTTTAGGTTCATGATTAATCAACAGCTTGTTTGGCTTTATATGTTAACTCTCTTTTCAGCTACCAAGTTCCAGATGCTAGCATGATGCTGACCAGATTTCCCTGGACAGACAACCCCAACAATGTGTCCTGGAGCCTCTTTTTCCCAAAGCCCCACTCCACTAGGGATAGAGAGAGGCAGGCTGGGAGTATGGATTAACCTGTCAACGCCCATGTTCAGCGGGAAAGCAATTACAGAAGCCAGACTTTCCACCTTCTGCATCCCACAATGACCTTGGTTCCATACCCCCAGAGGGTTAAAGAATAGACAAGCTATCAGGGGAGAGGATGGGATACAGAGTTCTGATGGTGGGAATTGTGTGGATTTGTACCTCTCTTATCTTATGGTTTTGTCAATGTTTACTTTTTATAAATAAAAGATAAATATATTTCCTCCTAAAGAAATTCAACCATTCAAAAAAAAATTCATGTGGGTTTGATCTTGAACTGGGAAAATAAAGAAATGAGAAAGAACTTTTTTTAGACAATTGATAATATTTGAATATGGACTACAAAATAGATGATATAGTATATTGCTGGAATGTTTGATTTCCTGAGTTTTGTAGCAGTTCTGTGATTATATAAGAGATTTTTCTTTTTCACAGGCTGTTCCACATAGAAGTACTTAGGAAAGGATTAAGCAGTGGTGCACTTGGTTAAGTGCATGTGTTATCTATCATGTGAAAGGACCAAGGTTCAAGCCCCAGTCCTGCAAAGGGAAAGCTTCATGAGCAGGGAAGCAACATTGCAAATGTCTCTCTTTTCCTTTCTCTATTTCCCTTTTCCCTCTCAATTTCTCTGTCTCTGTCCAAATAAATAAATAAATAAATAAATAATTTAAAAAGAGTCTCAAAGAAAAGTGAAGTATTTAGAAATAAAGGATCGTGACAGCTTCAACTTGGAAATAATGTCAGGAAGTTATATAATCAGTATAGACATGCAATGTATGTACATGACACTACAACATAACACTTATTTATTAATGAAATATATAAGTGTATTTGAATACATATCTACATATGCAGAGAGAAAAATGGGGCAACAATAAGCAGTTGACAATTTTGGGCCAAGGCTATAAGAGAACATCTTGTTCTGTGCTTGAGAACTGTCTTTTGGTTTGAAATGATATTAAAATATAAAGTTAACCCCACAACCCAATATCTTTCTCCTGGAGCTTGAATTAGATGAAATACCCAGGGAGAAACCCACATACATATGCAGGGGACAAAAGGGATTCATCTGTGAGTGTAGAACCGGAGGCAGGGGTGCTGGGAGGAATGGGGGGTAACTTGTGAGAGCTGCAGCTTCAGGACATGTGGGGGTGAGTGGGGACGTCTGCTACAGGTGATGAATTTGATTGTCTTTGAATGATCAAGCATAAAGATGGCAATGGCTTAAATTACTCCTGGATTCCCATATGCCTTTGGGTGCTTCTTCATGCAAAGACTGCTTCACAGGGAGCCCTGCCTTTTACTCTAATTACAGACCTGCCACTGTCAGTCTGTCAGCTCACATGTCGACAGAAGGGTGACCAGAAAACACTGGATGATGTCAGTGGCAGAGTTTGTGGTCTCAGTGGGTGGGCGGGGAGAGGCAAGGAAGCCTGGTGTGGGGGGGGGACCCAAGAGAGAAAGAAGGCACAGAGAAGACGGGTGGCGCTGGAGTCCAGTATTCCCTGCACTTCACTTAATACAAACTCCAGTCCTAACTACTCATAGCTCCTTCTGTTTTACAGACCAGAGAGATGCCAGCAGCACTGCTAGTGGCAGAACTAGGGGATCTATGGCTCCAAAGACCTATGATATCACCCTGCTTCAAAAGGAGCACAGGGCTGGAGGAAACAGCTGGTCAAGCAAAGACTGGTGTGGGCCTGGAGAGAATGATATTTGATTGCGAGGAGAGTACAGCCCATATTTTAGTAAGATAGATTGCTGGGTACTTCCTCACAGGGGAGGAGCCTGGTGGATGTGGGGGTTTAAGATGAGGGTCTAGGATCCACATATTTCTTCAGGCCTGACAACAGTGGTGACAAAGGAGGCCAGTTTTGGAGGACCCAACTGGTATGCCTTCAGCCAAAGTGATTTTTCTCAGGGGAGAAATGGCTCCCCTAGCCCTGGCACCAGACGTGTTTAAATTCAGAGAGAGCAATTTGTGATTCTGTGTGGGCAGACATCAATTGTGAACTTGCCAGCTGTCATTTCCTGTTCTCTCCTGCCACCAGATGGGGGGGGGTACAGAACCCCCCCCCCTTTCCTTCTTGCAGAATGGATGATGACTGGGTGCATACCAGCTGCTCAGATAGTTCAGTTTCCTTGTGCCTGATGACTGGAACTGTGGGCCTGCAACCTGGCCAGACCTGAGGCCAGGCCCTTCCAGGGTGGACAGAGCATCTGGGCATGTGACACCAGGGATGAGACTGAGAGATGGCTGGGGGCTGAGGAGTGTGGGCTTGGGGTAGGGGGAAGGGTGAAAGAGAGAGAGACAGAGAGACAGAGAGAGAGAGAGAGAGAGAGAAGAAAGTTTGGGATTTTCAGCTAAGTGGAAGAATGGTTTCCCTGACTGCTTCAGATCTTGTGTCTTTGTGTCAGCAGAAGGTGAGTCACAAGGAGGTCCCACAGGAGCCAAAAGATGGAAAGAGCCTGGGTCTTTGATGGACAGTGGAGATCAGCCAACCAACCTCTGGAATTACCTCCTCAGCAGGAGTGGGAACAGAAATAACCTTCACTGTGCTAGTACATGCTTCGGCTAATTGCTCCAGCAGCTTACTTGTTCTGACCTGTACATAGCCTGACTCACAGGGTGGGGGAGGTGTCACACCAAGAGCTCTTTACTGGTGGCTCTACCCTAGTCCACTCTGCCATCTTGTACCAGGCACTTTGTTGGGTCTCAGCTCCACCATCTATGAGAAAAAGAGGGTCAAATCTCTTGCATCCTGTGATTCTATTTCTAAAAGGTGGGCAGCGATCCTTGAATCAAACATTCAAAAACAGGCCTTACAGCACCCTCCGTGTGGGCACATGGACCCTTGCAGATTTAGGTGAGGTGGGTTAGCAGGTTGATTAATGATGTCTAATTGATTAGTGATGTCTAATGTCGCTGATTAGTTGATCAGTGACAAGTTAGAAGACTAGCGATGTGCTGCCTGGCTGTTAAAGATATATTTTATTTATTTATGAATGAGCAAGAGACAAGGAACCAGAGCATCCTGCTGGTGTTAGGGACTGAACTCGGCACCTCACGCTTGAGAATCCTACACTGTATCACTGAGCCGCCTCTCAGGTCACACCACCACCAGGGTCTTTGTGAATAAGCAATTTGAATGAACACACAGAAAGGAAGCTGAATGAATATATGGAAAACCCCAGACTGGAAGAGCTGGCTATAAATGGAGGAGAGACACAGGTCCAAAACAATCTCTATAAAGGAAGAGGCTGCACAAAGGCAACACAGGGAAATAAACACAGATAAAGTCCTGTGCCAAAAGGCTCAAGGACGGGAAAGGTTACCTTGGCTACAAGCTGCGCAAAAGCGACCCGGGCATTTTTGCTGAGCAGAGCTCCTCTGGTTGCCATGGTTGCTGAAACCCCACAGCACCTGAGGCTGCACCAGGCAGTCACACACAGGGCCCAAGTCAGACAAAAGGGGCAGATGTTCCCCCTGAAGGTCAAACTGTGCCTGGGGTCTTCTGGGACTGGGGGGACTGCAGATGCTTTGAAACCAGGGTCAGAAATTTGTTTTGGCAAAGGGCCAGGTAGTTACTTGCTTAGTGGACCAAATCATTTCTCTCAACTGTTCAGTGTGGCCTTGTTAACACAAAAGTAGATGTAGACAAAAGCCAATGAATCTGAGTATTTTTAATTAAAAAAATTTTTTTATATTTATTTTATTTATTTATTCCCTTTTGTTGCCCTTGTTGGTATTTTTAATTTTTTATATTTATTTATTTACCCTTTTGTTGCCCTTGTTTTTTATTGTTGTAGTTATTATTGTTGTTATTGATGTCGTCATTATTGGGTAGGACAGAGAGAAATGGAGAGAGGAGGGGAAGCCAGAGAGGGGGGAGAGAAAGATAGAACCCTGCAGACCTGCTTCACCACCTGTGATGTGACTCTCCTGCAGGTGGGGAGCCGGGGGCTCAAACCGGGATCCTTGAGCTTAGTGCCACGTGCGCTTAACCCGCTATACTACCGCCCAACCCCGTTACCACGTACAAGGACCAAGGCTTGAGCCCCTGCTCCCCACCTGCAAGGGCAGGGGGTGCTTCAAGGGTAGTGAAACAGTGCTACAGGTCTCTCTCTCTTTCCTTCTCTATCTTCCCCTCCCTCAATTTCTCTTTGTTCTATAAAATAAAATAGAAAGAAAAAAGAAGGGGCCAGGCAGTGGCACACCTGGTTGAGTGCACACATTACAGTGCACAAGGACCTGAGTTCAAACCCCTGGTTCCCACCTGCAAGGGAAAAGCTTCATGAGTGGTGGAGCAGGGCTGCTGGCGTCTCTCTGTCTCTCTCTCTCGTTCCATCTCCACCCCTCTCTCAATTTCTGGCTATCTCTATCCAATAAATAAATAAAGATAAAAAAAAGAAAAAGAAAAAGGGAACAAAATTACCACTCTGGGAATAGTGGATTCACAGTGCCAGCACCAAGCCCCAGTGCTAACCCTGGTGGTAATTAAAAAACAAACAAAAACCACAAAAAACAGCTTTATTTATAAAAGCAGGTGGTGGGGGCCAGATTTGACCTGAAAAAGGACAGTTGTAAATGACTGGCATGGTGAGGGCTCTGGGGACCAGGGAGAGTGTGGGCTAGTGAGAGAGCTGAGTGGGATGAAGTATGGGAGGCTGGGACACTCACTCAGTGGTCTCAGGGGGAAAACCATGGGAGGGGGGCAGAGTTCCAAAGAAGTTTGCTGTCATTTATGCCAACGATGGCCCCCCCGACAACAGCAGAGGGGCGATTCTACACCATCAGAATTGTTCACAGAAAGGTGGGGATAGATATAATTAGATTAGATCTTTTCTTTTCTTTTCTTCTTTTTTTCTTTTTGCCTCCTGGGTTATTGCTGGGGTTCAGTGCCTGCACAGTGAATCCACTGCTTCTGGCAGACTTTTTTTTATCTTCTTTCTTTCTATATTTATTTATTTGAGAGAACAGAAACTTTGTGCAGAAGCGAAGTTAAGGAGGGAGAGAGAGAAAAAACTAAATCATGCTTCACCACTTGTGAAATTTCCCTCCCCCACACCATAGATGGGGACGGGGGCTTGAATTCTGATCCCCTTGTGCGTGGTGATATCTGCACTCAACCAGGTGTGTCATTAATTGGTGGTCCCTGCTTTTTTTTTTTTTTTTTTTACATACCCACCTACCCTTAAGAACATTGCTCAACTCTCTGCTTTTTCTTTTCTTTTTCTTTTTTTTAAGATTTTTATTTTAGAGGAAAGAAAGCAATAATAGATATATGATAGATAGGCAGACAGATAATAGATAAACCTACCAGAGATAAAACAGGAATTGAACCTAGAACCTCTGAGACTTCCGACATGCAAATCCAGTGTGCCACCACTGCACTATCTCCCAGGCCTGCTGGGTGTTCTCCAATACCCAATCTTCTATGACGGTCCTGGCCGCCCACCCTCCTGGTGCCGGATTCTGAGCTGGCACATCCTGCCCACAGAGCGAGGCACAAGTAACACACAGCTGGCTATTTTTCTGTTCTGCCCTACCCTCATTTCTCCAACAACACCTGGAGCTTCTCAGATGAGGGTGACACATTACAGTGACCAAGGGTGCTGTCACAGGGAATCTAGAAAACCCCAGACTCCACCCTTCTCTGTGTCAACAGGGCAATAACCCACCTCCTTGGGCCTCCACTTTTCATCTGTAGAATGGGAGGACCACTGAATGTGGGAGGAGTCAGAGGTTTGGCCACTTACACTGGCATGGGTCTCAGGCAAGACTTAGCTTGGGCTTCTACAAAGAGCAGGGGGTTTGGGGAGGGGCCCTTACTGGGGGGTTGCAGACAAGGGAATGAAGAGGGTGGAGGGGCGTGTGGGGTCTTTCCTTGGAGCTGGTCGGAGCAGCTCATGGCCTGCTCCGGGCTGACATTTTTCCTACAGTCTTCCGTCCCCACTGCCTTTTGTAATCTCCCCTGAATTCTGCTTCCAACCCCCAGCGGTTGCCATGGCTACGGGAACCTGGACTCAGTGGAAAGTTCTCTGTGCATGGCGGCAGCACCCTGTCACCCCCCCCCCCATCCTCCCTCACCCCCACTCCTGCCTGTGTGTGGGCAGTGTGGCTCGGTTACAGCCAGGATTCAGGCCAGGGAGGCCTCTGTGGAGACCCAGCCTTCCTTGGGCAGAATCTTGGATGGGGGGCTGGGGGGCTGTGAGGCTTGGGGATTGGAGGTTGGGGGGCTGGTGGTGACTGTTTCAAGGGTTTTGGGGAGCCTGTGGCCTGACCCATTTTGCTGGTGGGACAGTGAGGCCAGGGAGTGGCTTGAGTAACTCACTCAAGGTCACCCAGGCCTGACTTCCCTGGGTTCTGTCTCCTGGGCCCAGCTGTGCGGTCCTGTGCAGGCAGTGGGGACTTTGCAGAGGACAGATGAATGGGCAGGGAACAGTGGGGTGCTGAGAACCAGCAAACAGTGGGAACCCCAAGTGTGGATGGGCATTGTCTCTGCTTCTTCCCCCAGATGCCAGAAGGTGGAATTTGTTGTGGAGCTGTGTCTTCTCTTTTGTCAACAGCCCTGATTTTCAGCACAATGTGAGAAGGTCACCAAGTCAGGCTTTAGCAGTCCCCCTCAGGCCTTTCCCAACAAGGTCCCTGGAACCCCAGCTTTGCTTCTCCTGCACATACCCCATCTTTCTCCTCCAGCAGCAGACTGAGCCTTAGTTCCCAGCCAGAAGCCAGGAATCACCTACCTTTCACCTCTCTAGCTCCTGTTGTATAGCTGTTCTGCTGTGGCATCCAGGTTTTCAAAGCTTTTGTTCTCCAAGCAAACAGCCTGCTTTGAGTAGCTGTGCATACCAACACTCCAGCCCATTTTCATCACCAAGGACTCATAGAATTCAGGCTTTCACTGCCTGCAAAGCAGACGAGCCTCATGTGGTTATGATGATGGATATATGAAGACAGTTCTGAAGAGATCCAAAAGGCCAATAAAGATGAAAAGAGTGCTCCAAGTCATTACTTGTCAGAGAAATGCAAATAAGACAACAAGATACCAGTTCACTCCTGTGGGAGTGTCATACATGAGAAAAGGTAGCAGTAACAAATGCTGGAGAGGTTGTGGCGATAAAGCAGACCTCCTGCACTGATGGTGGGAATATAAATTAGTCCATTTCCTGTGGAGAACAGCCTGAAGAACTCTGAGAAGGCTAGGGGTGGACCTACCCTATGATCCTGCAATTCCTCTCCTGGGGATATATCCTAAAGAACCATACATACCCATCCAAAAAAGATTTGTGTACACCTAGGTTCATAGCAGCACAATTTGTAATAGCCAAAACCTGGAAGGAGCTTGAAGAAATCATGTTAAATGAGATAAGTCAGAAACAAAAAGATGAATATGGGATGATCTCACTCATAGAAGTTGAAAAACAAGGTCAGAAGAGAAACACTAAGCAGAATTGGACTGGAGTGGGTGCATTACATCAAAGTAAAAGACTCTGGGGTCAGGGGGAGGGCTCAGGTCCTGGAACATGATGGCAGAGGAGGATCTAGTGGGGTTGAATTGTTATGTGGAAATGTACATGTACAAACTATTGTATTTCATGGTCAATTGTAAACCATTAATTCCCAATAAAGAAATAAAAAAGAAGAAGAGAGTTCCAAGAAATAAAAACTCATCGTCAGAACCCAGGTGATGGTCCCCAGGTTGTTGACAGTGGAATTTCTCCAGGTCCCACCTGCAGATGCAACGTGACTGTCTTGGGGGTGTGTGGCTTTGAACCAAACAAAGGTCAGGCTGGGTCATTCTACTTCTTAGAGGCCTTTTGGGGGTATCTGAAAGACTTGTAGCTGCTGCCAAGAATCCAGCTCTTGAAAAGAAGGGGCCTCCCACACCATTTCCAATAATACAACTTGGGGGACAATCCCACTCACTGGGGGCAAAGGGCTTTACAAAGGGCAAACTTAATGGTCCTGGCCACTATTACCCAAGACAAGAAACTAAGCCTAATTCCCCCTCTTCCTACTGTCCCCTTTCTATAGAATATAGGAGCTAGGAAATTCTCTTCAAAGTAGATTTTGCCTGAGTTGTGTGACTATAGGAGCATCGCTCACTTCTTGAGCCAGTCTCCTCCTCTGTAAACTGGGCTCAAGTCCTGGAGGATGGCACACTTGGATAGAGCATATATTTTACAATGTTGAAGAACCCAATGTTCAAGCCCCCCTGATTCCCACCTGCAGGGGGAAAGCTTCACAGGTGGTGAAATGCTGCAGGTATCTCTCTCAGTCTCCTCTACCCCCTCTGTCTGTCTCTATCCAGTAAATAAATCAATGAAATAGAAAAAGTGGGGCCCAGCTTCTTAACCCCTCACCACCAGGTCATATGCCTGCCTTATGAGGAAAACTCTGCCACCCTCTGGCTTTTCTTCCAGGTTTGTTCCTGTCACAGAGAGCCTGGCATGGGGGCTGAATCAGCAGATAACAAAGACCCACAAAGGTTCTTCCTTCCCTACACCACCCATTATTCATTCATTTTATCCATTGATTCATTTGTTTGCTCAATCAAATTTTACTGGTCATCACTTCTGTGCTGAGGATGCCTGTGTCAGATCCAGGCTGGGAGTTTATAATGACTGATGAGGCAGAGAAGTAAAGGACACCACATGAGCCCACCAATAGTTTTGCAAAGCCCACTTTTTCCCTAAGGAGCTGACCACTCAGCCAAGACTTTAAGGAGAGGAAGGTTTCACACAAACAAAACAACCAGAATCAGTGTTGCAGTAAGTGTGATCTGGAGGGGAAGGGGTCCCTCTGGTGTCACACAGTCTCCCTTCTCCCACCTCCACTTCCCCAAGAAGCAGCTCTCTCTGAGCAGGAACCTGTGATGTGGTTCAGCACCATGGAGAGCTTCCCAGCCGTCCTTGCCACCATTTTGATCCGGCTGATCTAAGGGACACAGCTCAGACTAAGATCTCAGGAGAGGGGCAATGTCTGGGAGTCTGGTCATCACCAGGCTGAGATATCAGAAGGAGAGTCTGGGGGTGGGGCCTGGAAGAGCCCTGCTTACCACCTTTGTAGTGAGGTGAAAGTTATAGTTACAGAAGGATCTTGGTGAGCTGGGCTCTGGGGATCCTGGGCTTTTTGATGCTCACAGAAAGGGTCAGCCTCATTGAGACAGGTGGCTCTCACCCATTTAGAGTCAGAAAGAGTGTGCTTAATAACATAACAAATATATTATATATTTGTTATGAAGCATATATATATGCTTCAAAAGGACTAAAAGCCTCTCTCCTCTACTTTCCTCATCAAAGTATGCAACAAAAGGCTCAAGTTAACAAAGTTTTGGTACAATTTAGGAGTTTTGAGTTTTTGCTTATTATCATTATTATTAATTTTGTTTCTTTTTAGTGGGCCAGAAAACTCCATGGGTAGAGTAAATAATTGGTTCAGGGTAGGCAAAATAGCTCACTTGGCTAGTGCACCTGTTTTGCCATGCATATGACCCAGGTTTGAGCCCTACCACATTGGAAGAAGCTTCAGGGCTATGGCATCATTTGCTTTCTCCCCTTTTCTGTCTCTCTCTTCTTTCTGGAAAAAAATACCCAGAGCAGTAAAGTCCTGGTGACAGCAAAACAAACAAACACAAAGAATTGATTGTGGGAAAATTGGCATCTTCCAGGGAAACACCCATTCTCTCTGTGAGTGGGGAGGAGGGAAGGTGGGTGAAGAGAAGTTGGGATTGGTCTGTTCTTCACAGTGGGAACTCATCAAATGTTTAGCCCAGAGCCTGGAGCAGGAAAGGAGCCAGATGCAATGAAAGAACTGCCTGTGTTCCAGAAGCATCAAGGAAGGAACCATGGGGAGGGAACCCTTGGGTGAAGGGGTGGGTAAGAGATAGGGACTTGGGCAGTAGCGCAGTGGTTAAGCACAGGTGGTGCAAAGCTCAAGGACCAACATAAGGATCCCGGTTTGAGCCCCTGGCTCCCCACCTGCAGGGGAGTCGCTTCACAGGTGGTGAAGCAGGTCTGCAGGTGTCTATCTTTTCTCTCCCCCTCCTCTCTCCATTTCTTTTTGTCCTATCCAACAATGACAACATTAGTAACAATAATAATAACTACAACAATAAAACAACAAGGGCAACAACAAAAAAAGTAAATACAAGAGAGGAAAAGAGATTCTAAGAATTCCCCACCTGGGGAGTTGGGTGATGGTTTAAGCAGCTGAGCACACACATTATCATGTACAAGAACCAGATAACTCCCCACCCCTTCTCCAGGAAGGATGTTACTGGAGTAGTACTGTTCGCGGCAAGTGTCTCTCCTCTGTCTCCCACCCTCTATGACAATGATCACCACAAGCAATGGAGTTGTGCAGGCATCTAGAGCCAGTGATAAACAGCTAGCAAATAAATAAATAAACAAACAAGACTTCATCACCAGTTCTGTGTCCCCAGTTCGTCTTCATACTGAGTATCTCAGCTGCCCACTCTTAAAAAGTAGTGTGGTCGAGGGTCGGGTGGTAGTGCAGTTGGGTTAAGTGCACATGGTACAAAGCACAAGGGCTGGCATAAGGATCCAGGTTCAAGTCCCGTCCCTTACCTGCAGGGGGGTTGCTTTACAAGCAGTGAAGCAGGTCTGCAGGTGTCTATCTTTCTCTTCTCATCGCTCCATTTCTCTCTGTCCTATCCAGTAACAATAACAACAAGGGCAATAAAAGAGCAACAAATGGACTCCAGGAGTAGTGGATTCATAGTGCAGGCACGAAGCCCCAGTGATACTCCTGGAAGCAAAAAAAAAAGGGGGGGGGAAAGTAGTGTGGTCTTGACTTTGCTCATACAAGTTTTGTTTAATAAGAGGCTATTAGTGCATGAGTCAGAGTATCACTGTCATGTGCTTGAGGCTAGGACTTGAGGCTTTATGTATAAAAATCTAGTCCACTTTTTTTGTGATTAATAGTGGGTTACAAGATTGTAAGATTACAGGGTATAATTCTGGTTTTTTTTTTCCTCCAGGGTTATCACTGGGACTTGGTGCCTGTACTACAAATCAACTGCTCCTGTAGGCTTTTTTTCCCCTTTTGTTGCTCTTGTTGTTTTATTGTTATAGTTATTATTGTTGTTATTGATGTTGTTGTTGCTGGATAGGAAAGAGAGAAATGGAGACAGAAGGGGAAGACAGAGAGGGGGAGAGAAAGATAGACACCTGCAGACCTGATTCACCGCCTGTGACGCAAACCCTCTGCAGGTGGGGAGGTGGAGGCTAGAACCAGGATCCTTACGCCGGTCTTTACACTTTGCACTATGTGCGCTTAACCCGCTGCGCTACTGCCCGGCCCCCTCCAGTCCATTTTTTTATGACTACAAATTAATAGGAGTGTACATAAACACCATTCCCACCACCAATAGACTGTGTCCCATCTCCCCGCCGCCCTCCCATGCTCCACGAAGCTGAACATCCACCCTCATCCTCCACCCAGGGTTTTTACTTTGGTGCCCTACTACAAATTTAGCCCAGTCCCCTCCAGTCACTTTTTAACTGTTTTTTTTTTTTTTTTAGATTTATTCATTTATGAGGGAGAACCTGGCACTACCTAGACACACACACACACACACACACACACACACACACACACACACCACAGCACTGGTGTGTCCTTCAATGTGTTAGGGGAACAGGCTCAAACCTGGGTTGTGCACATGGCAAAGTAGCACACTATACAAGTAAGCTACATTACCAGCATTTTTTTTCTTCTTTTCCTTTAAAACTCCATGCACAGAGTTTGAGTGTGCACCTTTGCACGTGTGGGATTCTGCATCTAGGAGCAACAAAGACAAAAGGAATAGAATCTCATGAAGGGCAGTGTTCTGTGCTCTTTTGCTCTCATTTAAAAAATCATTTTTCACTGGCTCAGCAGCTAGCACAGTGGTAGAGAGCATGTGTGAGGCCCTCAGTCCCATATCCAGCACTACATTTATAAGTAAGTAAGTAAATAAATAAACAAATAAATAAGAGGAGGATGACTATGGAGTAATTCACTTGAAGGAGAAACTTAAGAAACAAGAACAAAAAGGGAAGACACAAAATAAAATGTGAACTTGGTTTGGTGTATTGCATCAAAACAAAGGACTCTGGGAAGGAGGGCAGGGAGGGGATTGGAAGGTTTTGGGGTCCTGGTGCATGATGCTATAACAGGACCCAAGTTGGAGGTTGAGAGTGTTCTGCAGGTTCCTATCATGGGGATATGAGAAATTATACCAATTTGTCAGCAGCTGTACTGCAAACCATTAGCCCCCAATTTTGAGAGAACATTGTTCAGTGTTGAAACCTGTGGAGACTAGAACCAGGACCCATTACTTACAAGCTGAGTGACCTCTGGCAAGTGTCTTAACCTCTCTCTGTGCTTCCGTGTCTTCATTTTTAGATGAGAGGATGCTAACAGAACCTCCTTAGTAGACTTGGGAACCTAAATAGGAGTGACACTTGGAAAGAGCCTAGACTTAGGGAGCATGTGCTGGGGGTGGGGAGTGGGAGGCTGCCCTAGCCCAGAGCCTCAGGTGGCTCCATTTTATGGAGAAGGAAGTGAAGACTGGTTAGATCAGGCCAGCACCACTTTTCAGAGTCTGTGGTGCCTACAGGGACTGAGGAAGCTGCTGCAAAAGGAGTCTGGGTGGGAAGGGTGGGAACTGGATGCAGAGGAGACACAGGAAGTGGAAGAGGAGATTGTGGGGCTTCCCTGAGGCAGTGGAAGCTCTGGCAGCAGGCACCTGGCTGTCCTGTTCTGTCCTTTGCAGGCCCCTCATGCCTCAGCTCTCTCTGGGGCTGAGTCACCGGGATCCCTCAATTTCCTGCAGACTGGGGGGGGGGCAATCAGCAGCCCTCTATATGTCTAGCCCTGGTCAAGCAGCTACTTGGAGCAGCCTTTTGCTCTGGCTTAAGCACCGACCCTCTGTGTACATTTAGGTAACACAGTTCACCACTTAAACTCTCAGACTGGCCCAAGGAAATGGTCACCACCACAGTACAGTCTCCAGGGAGGCAAGGACACCACACCACACACACACACACACACACACACACACACACACACACACACACACACACACATATGGGGGGAGAGAGAGAGAGACAGACAGACTCACACTCACACCTCTGTCCACACCACCACAGCCACAGGACTTTCTGGGATCCTCACTGTCCTTGGGATGGTTTCTAAAGCCCTCAGCAGGCTCTGTGTGGCCCTTGGAAACCAGAGCCCTGCTTATCTCCAGCTCCTTTGCCCATCCTCTGTGCGCGCCCTGTAACTATGCTTTCAGAACCTCTCTGCTCTTTCCACACCTCTGTGCTATGCTGTGTTGTGCTATTTTGTTTTGCTTGCCACTGGGGTTATTGCTAGGGCTTGGTAACTGCATGACGAATCCACTGATCCTGGTGGCCATTTTTTCCTTTTTTTCTTTTCCTTTTCTTTCTTTAATTTCTTCTTCTAGCGTTTGCCCTTCTTCCGTAGCCAGTCAACAGCGTCAGGTTGAGCCTGATGTCAAGTTTCGAGACCTCCTTTGAATCTGGAGAGGTGGCAGTCATTGACTATGTGGGTCATAGTCTGTCTGGAGCCGCAGGGGCAGTTCGGGTCGTCTCTGGCTCCCCAGCGATGGAACATAGCGGCGCACCGGCCATGGCCTGTTCGATAGCGATTGAGGAGGGCCCGATCATAACGTGCTAGGTCAAAGCCGGGTTGGCGCTCGCAGGGGTCTATGATGAGGTGTTTGTTCTTAACCTCAGCTGACTGCCAAGTGGACCAAGTGCCAAATCGACCAAGTGGACATGGGGGCTACGGAACCATCCTGGGGCACAGTATTCTGCAGTGGAATAGCATAATGCCAGAGAGGATGATCGTAGTGTGGAAGCGCTCGCGCCCCATGAGGAGCTGGCCAGTCTTGCAATGATGTGATTCCTCGAGCCCACCTTTGCTGCAGATTTTATGAGATGTTCATGAAATGACAGGGTGCGATCGAGAGTAATGCTAAGGTAGACTGGCTGGGCTTCATGCCGGATTCTCGTACCGCCAAGCTGCACATTAAGCTCACGCGAGGCCGAGGCATGGTGTAGATGGAAAACAGATGATACCGTTTTTGCAGTGCCAGGGATTAGTCGCCATCTTTTTACAGTAATCAGATATCAGAGACATGTCTTTCGTGAGTGTTTCCTTGAGGATGTCGAACTTGGATGCCTGAGTTGCACAGCAGATGTCATTTATTTAATAAGACAGAGAAACTAAGAGGAGGAAGAGATAGAGATGGAGAGAGACAGACACCTGCAGTCCTTGCTTCACCCACCACTAGTGAGGCTTCGCCTCCTGCAGATGGGGACCAGGAGCTTGAATGAGGGTCCTTACACATTGCGTGCATGTTCAACAGGGTGTGCGCCACCCAGCCTCTGTGCCTTTGCACATTCTGTTCCTTCAGCCTGGGCTGTGCAGACACCTGCCTTGGCATGGTGCACATTCATCCTGCAGATCCTTTGAGAGTGTCGAGGGAAGCCCACCCTGAACCCTGCAGCTGACAATTCCACCGTAGTCACTCACAGCATGTAGAGAGCTCATTTCCTATGCCACCTTCATCAGGCCATGCTGTGCCTTAAGTATTTGGATGTCTCTCTCCCCTGTGAGATATTTCTAGAACAGGCTCATGGTTTATTCAGACTGAACATGAATATACATGCAAATATTTAAATATAAGCAGCACTGAGCTCCTATGGGTGTGCATAAATATGTAATCAACAAAGAGGCTGATGGGAAGAAGAGACGGGCAAAAAGATGAAGGAATGCAAAAATGGATGGATGGACAGGAGGAAGGAAAAGAAGGGAAAGAGGGTGAATAGCTTGAAAGGAAGAGGATGGAAGGGTGATCCGGAGGTGGCACAGTGGATATAGCACTGTATTCTAAACCATGAGGTCCCAAGTTCAGTCCCCAGCAGCACATGTACCAGAGTGATGTTCTCTCTCCCTCCTCTTATCATTCTCATGAATAAATAATAGTTTTTTTTTTACAAAAAAAGAAAGGAAGGAAGGAAGGAAGGAAGGAAGAAAGAGGATGGAGGAAAGATGACTGGAAGGAAAAAGTGAGGGATGCTGAAGATAAGGGGATGGTAGGATAAAGAATGATGGGGTTGGGTGGAAAGAAAGATGAATGGAAAATAGAGAAAAGGAAGATAGAGAAACGATGGATATCGATGGGTGGGGTGGAAGAATGGAAGGATGAAAGCATAAAAGAAAGGATGAAGTGTTGGTGGGTGAATGTGGGTGGCTGAGTGGATGAGTGTAAGGAAAGATAGAGGAGAAAGGTCTAGGGGAGACAGAAGGACGAGCAGACAGAGACTGAGGCAGTGGGTGCGTGCTTGGATTCTGGGGCGGATTTGGACATTTTTCTTCCCGAGGAGCGGCTCAGCTTCCTCAGAGAGAACTTTCAGATGGTCCCTGAAACTGGTCCCGGCTGCAGTCAATCTGGACAAGTTTTCTCATGTATATGAACAGCAGACAGCAAACCAATCATCTGTTCATGGTGGTGGTTAAGGAAACTAGAATACTGGTGGTCACCTAGTGCCATAAACCCACTGGACACTCAGCGTCAGGAAGAAATGAGGCTCCAGGGCCTGCCTGCTCCAGAAAGAGTGAACTTGAACTTAGCTCACCTCTTTTTCACAGCTCAGCCACTGCTGCCTGAAGGACTTGGGACATTTCTTTTCCAAAAGGAATAATTATTATTTTAATCTTCGATAGGACAGAGAAACTATGAGGGGAAAGGGAAATAGAGGAGAGACACCTACAGCGCTGCTTCATTGCTCAGGTGGGGACTGGGGGGCTTGAACCTGGGTCCTTCTACATGATGGTGTGTGTGCTCCACCAGGTCACTCGCTGGAAACTCACTTCTCAGCTATGTCTGCTTGTCCCCTAACCTAGGAAGTTTTGTTTCTTTCTGTTTTTTTTTTTTTTCTTTCCCTTTCATGGAATACATAAGTAAATGAAATAACCTCAACTTGAGCTGAGGTTGGGGAGGCCCGAGCTGGCGGTGGGAAGGGAGGGAGGAAGGATCCTTTTCTTCACCAGATGTGACCCAAGGCTTATTCCTGAGAGGAAGAGAACCGAGCCTGGATCACAGCATAGAAGGGGCTGGGGTGGGAGGTCAGTGTGCCCCTTAATAAAGGCCTTGGAAGAATCTGTGACCCTTTGTCCCCATCCCCCCACCCCATCCCCTTTGCTCGCAGGTTCTAAGGCTGAGTCTCTGGCTTATGTGCCCATCCTTACCTACTGCTCCAATGCCATCACAATCACCGGCATGGGTTTTATTATAATTATTATTATAATTAACATCCTACATATAATTAATTAACATCCTATATAATTACCATCCTATATATTATTTATTTTGAATAGAGACAGAGAGAAGTTGAGATGGGAGGGGGAGGTGGAGAAGGGAGAGAGACACCTACAGCCCTGATTCACCCCTCATGAAGCTTTCCCCCTGCAGGTGGGGGGGCCTAAGGGGCCAGAACCTGGGTCCTCATGTACTGCAATGTGTGTGACTGCCCAGCCGAAGCACAGGCTTTATTGATGAATCTTCCAGAAGGTGATAGGACCCTCAGAAGGTGCTAGGACCCTTGTGCTGTCCACATGCACTGTCCTGCACCTATATATTCTCTGTGTGAGAATCCTGTCTGTGGTGCCATTTTGTTCCTGTGATGCTTGGAGGTCACTTCACCCAGATTATCCCCCTTCACTCTCATGGTCTTGGGTTACCTACTTCATGGACAGGAGCTTAGGTAAAAGAGAAGCCCACAGCTAAATTACCTAAGCACTCCAACTCCAGAAGCTTCTGGAAGCTTCTAGAAGATTCCAGAGAGGTAAAGACTCCATGTTATTTTAGCTTCTCTGCCTCATTTTATAAGCCTTGCTGTCTTCTTCCCTCCAGAAGCTTGAGGACAAAAATGCTTTTTTAAGGCACCATTTCAAGTGTTTTCTTTTTTACTCCCTTTCTTCCCGGGGAACAATTCAGGGCTTTCTTTTCATGCTTTATGACCACGGTGACTGCAAAAAGCCCTCTTGCTTTGGAAAGCCTGGGGAGAGTCCAGGTTTCCTGAGGGTTCGACCCATTGGGGCGGGCTGTGGGCTTTCTCATCCTCTCTGGTGCAGTCAGTCAGGCCCCACCAGCAGCGCCTGCTGTGGTTTTTAATGTTGTTACTTCTCTGAGTTAAGAATCAGTGGCTTTTAATTGTCCTTCACAATACCACCTGGCTCCATTCCCAAATGTGGTTCTCCTGGCCAGGGGAGCCAAGAACCCCAAGGTGAGGCTTTTGGCTCTGTCATTGCAGAAAATACACAGAGCTTGGGGTCCTCTGCCAGAGAGCAGAGAGGAAGTCTGATCTGATCTGATCTGATCTGATCTGATCTGAAAAGATGCTTTTGCAACTTTCATGCTTGAAGCTTATTGCTGCGGCTCCATACCTGCAAGATTCCATTTCTCTTGGCAGACTCTAACAGATACATCTTTAAGACAGACAGACAGACAGACAGAGAGAGCGAGAGAGAGAGGAGAGACACCATAACACTGCTCTATTGCTCATGAGGCTTGCCCTGTGCAGCTGCTCCTTGTGGTAGCCGGGGACTCACACCCAAGTTGGTCCTTGCACCTGGTGAAGTGTACACCCCACTGGGTGAACCATCTTCCAGTCTTGGAGTTTTGCATTCTTTAAGATAGTCTGTGATCTTTGTCACCTTGCCAGTACAACATGTTTGCTATATTCAATCAGTCTGTTTGAATAGTGTTGTCATGCTCAGAGATCCAAGTTCAAGCCCTTGGTCCCCACTTGCAGGGTGGAAGCTTCGCAAGTAGTGAGGTAATGCTGCAGGTATCTCTCCTTTCCTCTCCCTCTCTCTTTCTCTCAGTAGCAAAACAACAAAGACCATACACTTTAGGACACAATGGATGCAACTGGAGGTAATTAAGTTTAGTGAAGTGAAGAGGTGAAAGACAACTACAAGATAGTTTCACTCATATGTGGAATATAGATAATTGAAATGTGTGAACCTGTAAAAAAAAAAAGCAGGCAATCTAAGACTCTGTGAGAACTATAGTGGTTATCGTTGGGAGGATGGGACATAGAACTTTGGTGGTTTGTACTGCATGAAACTGTGACCTGTAATCTTAGAGTCTTGTAAACCACTATTCAATCACTAGTAAAAAAATTTTAAATGAATGTTGAGGGCAGGGGAGATAAGCATAATGGTTCCGAAAAAGACTGTCATGACTGAGGCTCTGAGGTCCTAGGTTCAGTCCCCTGGTACCACCATAAACTGAGTAGTGCTCTGGTTAAAAAAAAAAAAAAAAGAAATAGTGAATGCATACATACATATTGAGAGAGAAACACACACACACAGAGAAGAGGTCATATAGTCTGGGCATGCACGCAATGGTAACACACAGGACTTGCATGTGTGAAATCCCAGGTTCGATCCTTGTCACTACCAATAGCCAGAGGTCAAAAACAAAAACAGACAGAAAAAAGAAACAAAACTGTAGGACCAGGGAAGACCCTCCCTTTCCCCCCATCCCCATGCTCCTGCCCCAGGTGGCAGGGTCCTGTGTCCCTCTCAGAGCATGAGCTCCTCTGAAGGAGCAGTGCCAGCTCTCAAACTACCCCAGGGACTTCCCAGAGCTCTAGACTCACAGGGGTGTCTCCCCAGACAACCTTCCCCAAAGGACTCCAAGGAGAGGCATAGGGCCTCTTTTTTCCTTCTATTTTTATTTGATAGGACAGAGAGAAGCTGAGGCAGGAGAGATAGGGAGAAAGACACCAGCAACACTGCTTCACCACTCATGAAGCTCCCCCCTTGCAGTAGCTTGAACCTGGGTACTTGCACACGGTTATGTGGGCGTGGAGCGCGGGGTGGACCAGCCAGCACAGATCTAGGAGTTCATCGGCATATGCGGGTGGGTGGGTGGTCACGGGCCTCTCTAGAACACCCCTGAATCCCTTCTTGGAACAGGAAGCTCAGGGAAGGGAGAGGCAGAGGCAGTGCTGGTCTCTCCCCAGGAAGGGAGCCAGACAACAGCCCTGTCTGCCTCAGGCTAGACTGTCCCCTGGAGGCCTGTCTGGGCAGAGGACCTCAAAGGTCATCCTGTGACATTCTCTGCCATGGAGATGATGGCCCCAGGCAAGGCTAAAATGTCTGCAGAGGGAAGGAAGTTCATTTTTCAGCCACCAGGAGAACTGGCGGTGCCTACAGACTGAACTCTCCAGCGGGTTTGCGGCTGCCTGATGAGGAGGCCCCAGGCTGGGGGGTGGGGGCATTCGAAGTGTCCATTCCTTTACTGCCAGTATTCCAAGAATCACGGTGGGGGGAGGTGGCTCAGAGGGTGGAACACAGGACTTGTCTGATCCCCAGCACACAGAACTCTTTCTCCCTCTTGGAGATAAAAAAGATTTTTTTCTTCTATTTTTATTTGATAGGACAGAGAGAAACCGAGGCAGGAGAGATAGGGAGAGAGACACCAGCAACACTGTGTCACCACTCATGAAGCTCCCCCCCTTGCACTGTCTCGAACCTGGGTATCTGCACACAGTTCTTCACACAGTGTACTCAACCAGGTGCACCACTACTCAGCCCCACAACATGATTCTCGAAAAAAGAATTTGAGAGGTGAGACAGAGAGGCAGAGCAGAATCTGCCGGCAGGCTACGTCTCCCTGGCCCCAAATTATGATTTTTGAAAAATTCTTTCCACTCCTATCTTTATATTTATTATTTGGATACAGACAGAGAGAAATATAGAAGTGTCAGACCAAGGGTCAGGCCAAGTATCAGGCATCGGTGGCTGAAGAGAAGGTCAGTGAAGTGAGGCTCTTAGCACACAGACAGCAAGAGAGCCCTTAGCACATGGAACAGCAAGAGAGGGAGAGACTGAGCCCTAGGCCCCTGTCAGGGCCTGTTGTTCTTTTTATTGTTGAGGGATGAGGCTGCCAGGCCAACCCCTCTTTTGTGGGTTTTCATCTCCTTCCATCTGCTCTTCTTTCTCCAAACAGCCTTTATACCTTTGGCTGGTACCACAGCATTGACATCAGGTGTGGAAGGTGTCGAACACAAAACACGGGCTCTGAGCCATAGCTCAGTGTGCTTTGGGTCAGGGCACAGCCCTATTCCCACATGAGGTAAAGAGCAGATTGAAAGGGTGAAATAAAAACACCTGCAGCCCTGCTTCACCACTATTGAAGCTTTTCCCCTGCATGTGGGAACTGGAGGGCTTGAACCTAGGGCCTTCTTCTTCTAGCGTTTGCCAACCTAGGGCCTTGAGCATAGCAACACATATGATCTGTGGGTTGCACCACTGCCCAGCCTCATGCCACAATTTCTCCAAGATTGATTAACATGTGCGTAAGGGAGGGAGGATCAGAGCACCACTCTGACACATATGGTGCTGGGGGTAGAACTCAGGACCTCATACACGGAGTCTAGTGCTGTACCCAAATGCTCCACTTCCCAGGACCTCAGATTTCCAGAACCTTCTTTTGATTGTCTTGTATTGGGAAGACATAGAGAGCCTTCAACATGAGTGCAGTCTAGGCTGGTCTGTGCCTCTGGAAGCCTGGCCCTGGGGGGCTGTAGAGTGAGCCCCCCACCCCCAGCCCAGGATGGCAGGAAGGTTCAGAGGCCTCAGGACTAAATCACAAGCCAGGCCCAGTGTCTGAGGGTCACGTGGGCCCCTGCCACCAACCAGTCCCCAAGCACGGACAACAGTGCCAGCTGCCTGTGTCACCTGAGGTCAGGGACCCTCTGGTCTGAGTTCAGTGGCCCACCTGAGCCATGGTGACTGAGCTGATGCACTGCCTGGAGAGGGAGCCCCTGTCCTGCAGGGAATCACCCCAGCGACCTAGGGAAGGAGAGCAAAGGCTCTCGGGGTTGTCATAACAGAGCGGCCTCCAGGCACCCTCCTGTTTATCAGTCTGAGTAAATACGGCTGAGTCCTAGCAACGGGCACAAAGGGGCCTTGTGTGCTGCCTCCCATCAGCCCGGCTGGGAGCAGGGCCTGGCCTCACACCAGCAGGTGACAAGCTGGTCTCTGGGGCCTTCAGGGAGCCCTGTCACTTGTCAGTCAGAGGAAGGGCAGGAGGAGCGAGGCACCCCTGCCATCTCAGCTGCGAACATGCTGGCCCCATAGGAAGCAGCTCTGAAAGGGACCAGGCTGTGGTGCACCCAGTAGAGCACACACACTAAAATGCAAAGGACCCCAATGCAAGCCCCTGCTCTCCACTTGCAAGGGGGAAGTTTCATAAGCCGTGAAGCAGGTCTGAAGGTCTCTCTCTGTCTCCCTTCCCTCTCAGTTTTTCTGTCTCTGTCAAAAAAAGGGGGAGGGAAGCATCAGCTCTGAGGCTTGGGTTCCTCATCTGTACCCAGGGGCTGCACCTGGTTCTGTGTGTTGGCGGTGGGTGGGCCTCACTTGGCCTGAGCACCTATGGCTGATGGGTGGAGAGGCCTTTGCTGTATAGATGCCATGCCCTGGCAGACAGAGGGGGGGTCAAAAAGTGGAGGTAAAGATTTGAAGAATCAACTCATGAAAGAATTCCTAGGGGCTGGTGTGATAACGTAACTGTAGGGCATAGGGCCTGTGTGCCTGAGGCCCTGGGTTCAATCTTCAGCCCGGCTGATGCCAGAGCTGAATATACTCCAGTGCCGCCCCTCCCCATTAAGAAATTGAACCCAGGGGTTGGACAGTGGCACACCTGTTTGAACATACACATTATAGTGCATAGGAATCTGGGTTCAGGCCTCTGGTCCCTGTCTACTGGGGAACTGCTTCATGAGCAGTGAAATAGTGCTGCAGGTATCTGCCTCTCTCCCTATCTTCCCCCACCTCTCTCAATTTATCTCTGTATCCAAAATGAATAAAATCCTAATAACAAAAAAAGAACTTAAAAAGATTAATCATAGAAAAGAATTCATGAAGGGGCCAGGAGATAGTGCAACTATAGAGTTGTTGCCTTTCTATGTGCAAAGACCAAAAAGATCTGTGTACACATATGTTCTTAGCAGCACAATTTGTAATAGCCAAAACCTGGGAGCGACCCAGGTGTCCAACAACAGATGAGTGGATGAGCAAGTTGTGGTCTATATGCACAATGGAATACGACTCAGCTATTAAAAATGGTGATTCCATGTGCAAAGACCTGGGTTTGAGCCCTACCACCACATGAGAACACTATGCAAAGCACCAGAGGAAGCTCCACAGATGGTGGGTAGGTGCCATGGTGCCTGTTCCTTGTTCTCAGTCTGAAATCGAAAGAATGAAACAGTCAGCCAGTGGAATTGTGCATGCAAATAAGCCCCTGGAGCACAAAATAAAATTTCTTAAAATGATGGCTGAGAAATCGTTGGGCGGGAGGGCGTGTCTGCTTTGTCAGTAAGGAACCTGGAGGAAGTTACAGGGTCCTCCCAGGCCTTAGGCCCTTCAGCGCCTCCCACCCCATAGCGGGTTGGAGACTGTGTGCTGTGCTGGTGGCTGGGCCAGGCACTCACATCCTAAAGTCACAGCAACCTGTGCTCCATGCTCCTTGGGGCTCGGCTGATTCCCAGTGGGAGCCGCCCCGTGCCTTGAGGGTGTGCACAGCACCCCTGGCCTCTCTCCAGCAGATGCTACATCCACCCCTGCTAGTTGTGACCAGCCCAAAGGCCTCCAGACAATGCCCGTGGTCCCTGGCTGCTCTCCCCACTCACCCCTACCCCCACCCACAGTTGGGAGCCAAAGCTGCACAGCTGCTTCACAAGGCTGTCTTTCCCAGGCAGGTCTCCACAAGCCGGCACTTCCCTCTTCCTTGCTTGCATTTTTCCTTCCTTCCTTCCTTCCTTCCTTTCTTCCTTCCTTCCTTCCTTCCTTCCTTCCTTCCTTCCTTCCTCTCTCCCTCTCTTTCTTTCTATTTTTTTTCTAATTATATTTATTTATTTATTAGATAGAGACAGCCAGAAATCAAGAGGGAAGGGGGTGATAGAGAGGGTGAAAGACAGAGAGACACCAGCAGCCCTGCTTCACCACTTGCAAAGCTTTCCCCCTGCAGGTGGGGACCAGGGGCTTGAACCTGGGTCCTTGTGCTTGTAACATGTGTGCTCAACCAGGTGCACCACCACCTGGCCCCTTGCTTGCTTTCTTTCTTTCTTTCCTTCTTTCTTTCATGGAGTCAGAACCTTGTGTATGCAGAATTTCACTGCTTCAGGCTGCTTTTCCATTATGACAGACAGACAGATGGATGACATCATCAGAACTTCCCTGCTGCCAATGCACCTCCTATGTGGTGCTGGAGCTTACATCTGGGCTGCACACATGGCAAAGCATAAGCCCTACCTACCTGGTGATCTATCTCTTGACTTCCTTCCTTCTTCCACTCTTCCTCCTTCTCCTTCTACCTCTCTCTTCCTTTTTGTAGTGCTGGGCCAAGAACCACCTGGCCCTGCTTCCCAGAGCCCCTGCATGGGGCCACAATATGCCACAGGTGTGTGCACGTGGGTGTGCACCATGAGTGTGTGCACACTCAGTCATACAGGCCAGTCCCATAGACTCCCAGGTTTCCAGGTTCTGAGCTCACTTGCTCCTCAGGCCCCAAGGAGCTCTCTCTGCCTCCCGTGCACTCCACAACACATCAGTAGAGGGTGGTGGCTTGAGAGAGGGTTATGGGTCTCCCTCACACACGCATCCCACTCCAGCTCCCAGCTAGCAGGTGGCTTCTCTCTCGCCCAACCCCTGGCTTTTTGGCATCTCCCAGGCTGACCTCAGTGGGCCCTGCTGGGAGTTTCACTCTCTCCTCTACCTGGAACTCGGGGCCAGGTGGGAAGGGCCCTCAGGTGAGACTGAACACATGAGGGTAGGCTAGCTGTCACACTGATGGAGCTGAGACCCCAGGGAAGACAAGGGAGCTGCTGGGGTGGCCTGGAGACCAGCATTTAGGACAGTGCATTTAGGACTGGGTAGGGCACCTGGCTTGCTGCCATCCCTGGGCGATGTGTATGGCTCTCTTGCAGGCCACTGGCCAGGCTCCCGAGAGCTGGGGCACAGGTGGGTCTGGCCTAAGCAGGTGAAGGGTCCCCGTGACCAGGTACCTGGCTTCTGCCCCAGACCTCACCCTACAGCCTCCACTTCCTGTGCTGAAGGCCAGGCCACCCCCACAGCCAAAACCTTCCTTAAAAGGAATCGAGGCTGGAGTGGCCTCGGCTATTTTTAGACAATTGTGTTGAGAAAGCCCAAAGTCCAGGCAACATCATGCTTCTTCTTGTTTTTGCTCTTCAGAAAGAAAAAAAGGGGGGCGGGGAGTAAGTGAAACATGCCCACCCCCCATCCCCCAACTGGGGGATGAAGAGCTCTGGGTTGTGGCCCTGGGGTGGGCCCCCCTCCTTTGACTGGCTTTCAGGGGTGCAAGGCAACCAACCCACATTCCAGGCAGGGAGACCAAGACCAGACTCACTTAAAAAGGAACAGCTTGACCTCACATGGCATCGGTGCACGTACGTAGTGGCACATATTTATGGTGTCCAGACAGAGGCTGTTGGCTTCCCTCCATCACCCCCCCCCAAAGTCTCCCCATCCTCTTGGTAACCAGCCCTCCTCATTGCCAGGACAGCTGCTGCTCTAGATTAGCTCAGGGCTTTTCTGGAGTCTTCTGTAAATGGAATCCCACAGTCTGCTCTCCTTTTTCTGCCCAGCTTCTACTTGTCCTCTCTGGGCTGGAAGCTGCTCCCCGCGCTGTGGCACACACCCACAGCTCGTGTCTGCTGCAGCAGCACCCAGCCTAGGGGAGTCCTGGGCTTGGGCTCCCTCCTTATCTGCGAATGAATTTCAGAGCTGTTTCCCACTTGGGGCTGCGGTAAATGAGGCAGCTCAGAACATTCATGAACTCATGTCTGTGTGGACAGGCCTTTTCTCTTCTTTTAGGTGAATATCTGAGAGAGGGATTCCTGGGTGATGTCAGGTTTAACTGTTTACAGAAGCTACTGGGCCCTGGGCAGACAACCTCACCAATATGTCCTGGAACCCCACTCCCCCAGATCCTTGCCCCACTAGGGAAAGATAGAAATAGGCTGGGAGTATGGATCGACCTGCCAATGCCCAGGTCCAGTGGAGAAGCAATTACAGAAGCCAACCTTCCACCTTCTGCCCCTCATAACGATCTTGGGTCCATGCTCCCAGTGGATAAATAGGGAAGCTTCCAGTGGAGGGTATGGGATATGGAGCTCTGGTGGTGGGAATTGTGTGAACTTGTACCCCTCTTATCTTACAATCTTGTCAATCATTATTAAATCAATAATAATAAAAGAAGCTACTAGGGTCTGGGTGGTGGTACACATTATACACTGAAAGGACCTGGGTTCAAGCCTGTGGTCTTCACCTACAGGGCAGAAGTTTCTAAGTAGTGAAGCAGCGCTGCAGGTGGCTCACTCTTTCTATTTCCCCCTTCCCACTCAATTTCTGTTTCTATCCAAAATAAATTGAAGGAGGCAAAGGAAGAGGATGGAGATACGTAGAAGGTGGAAAGGAGGAGGAGGAGCTGCTAGGCTGGTTTCTGAAGTGGCTTCACCAGTTCATAGTCCCACCAGAAATCACGTACCAGGGCGCCAGTCTGTCCATGGTGTAGCCAATATTTTTTTTACTTCAGTGTATTATTATTGTTGTTGTTATCTTTGCTGGGGATTCACTGCTGAATGGACTTCTCAGATACACCATGGTGTTGGCATAGTGGACCTCAGGGTCAGGGCTCAATTCTGGCCTGAGTGTCATGATGGACACATAAGTGTACTGATCTTTCTAGGTGCCTCAGAGAAGGCATGGTCGAGAGTCCAATTCAGCCCCCTCGAGCCTCTGGACCACTAAGTGCTGCCAAGGAGTGACCCTCTGGGGGAGAGGAGGCAAAGGCCAGGACAGTCTGACAAGTCTGTCCCTGCAGACCTGGTTTCCTCACTTCCTCCTCCAGAGAGTAGGGGGCTAGGGGGTTACTGAAGGGGTGGGAATCACCTAGGGGCTTCCAGCTCATGCCTTCCAGCTGGGTGCAAATCATTCCGTGTGGAAGGAGGGGCACCTGCCCCCCACTCTGTTCTAGGATTCCTCTGTGCACCCAGAACTCACTCAGCCATTGCCTTGCAACACACATGGAAGAAGGAAGCGAGTCAGTGACCCCTGGGCCCCATAGAGATGCTGCTGGCATACCTACAGCCCTGTGAGGGGAGTTGTCATCCCCACTTTGAGGCCACAGCTGGAGGCCCTTCTCTACTGCAGGTGTCCAGAGCCATGCTACACCCATGCCAGCCCCATTGTCCTTGGGGGTCAGGAGTCACTCAGCAGGACCCAGGGAAGCAGGGGGGGATGTGGGGGCTGGGGTGACCCAGAGAGCTTAGAGCAGCCCCCCCCCCCGATGAATTGTAGAATGCACCCCTCGACCTACCCTCACTTTCAGGGCTGCCTGCTGACTCACAATCAGACCCTGAGGCCTCAGAGAGGATTGGGATACTTGGGGTCACAACCCCAGGCAGAATGTCCTTTTCCAGGTCCCCTCGGCCACAGGGGGGGGTGGAACAGCAGGAAGTGAGTGACTGCAGCAGGGGTCCCCGTGAACCAGTATAGCCTGCCCATTGCCTGTCTCCCCAGACCAGGACCCGGCAAGATCCCAGGGACTGGAAGTCAGTGTGAGTGGGAAGACTTAAAGAAAGTGAGGCAGTGAGAGAGGGAGAGGCCACTAAGGGGGGCTGGCCATCCTGCCACAAGCTTGACAGTACTCCTTGGGTTCCTCCAAGGTGACTAGTGTTCTGGAAGTGACAAAGCCTGTCTCCGGTCACGAGGGTTGGGCGAACAGAAGACCAGAGAGGAGAGGTGGAGAGGAACAGTCCAGGGGCTGGAAAGAGAACTCACCAGGTTGGGTGCATGTCTTGCTCACTTTCAAGCCCCTCCTGGAGGAGGATGGGGACTGTTCCTGTGGTCAGTAGCATGGCCCACACACGCCCACCTTTAGGCTCAGGAGACCTGAGACTCGGGCCTTTCCCTGCAGCTCCCGCTTTGATTAGAACTGGGCAGCATGTTCCACTCCCCCACTCCAGGTCATGTGCTATGAATACAGGATGCTGATTGGCCACATGATCAGAGTTGTCTGGGTCACATGATCTGACCCTCTCCAGCCAACATGGATAAGGCAGGGAAAGATAGACCCTCAAATCCAGGTTGTCCCATCCAGTCTTCACCTATCTCTATTTTCCAGGCTTTCATGAACCACTCAGGCCCTGGATCCATTTAAAAATCATTTTATTATTAACATCATCTTCCCATTTAGCTAAGTGTCTGTCGTGTATAAGGAATGTCGGTAAATATTCCATTTGCAACTTCTTTGTACATATTTTTCCTTCGATAAATAAACTCTGGATTCACATAAAAAAGTTAAACTTAAATAACTCATATTTCCTTCTCTTGTAACAGGCATATATTGGTAAAATATAAATATTCTTGGACTCAGGCTTTGTTCTAAGTGAGGACAGTAATTCATCACATGGTAACAGTTATCGACAACAAAACCAAGAAATTGTCAGCTGGTGTCCTGGCTTGGACGAGGACTGAGGTGGGAAACAGAAAATTCACATTTGGTTTTTGGGCCAAGGGTGGGGCAGGAGTGGAAATGGCAGGGGGTCGGGGAGAATGAACAGTTTTCTTTACAGCTCTGATAAAAATAATCTGTTCTGCCACTGAATTTTTAACTTTGGAGTATAGTCTTGTACATTTGCTGATTAATTCCATAATCATTTTACTTAAGACTCAGATGTCAGCGAACAAGATATGGCACATAATCTCTGTTGAATGAGGTGGGTTGATTCCAAAACTATCATCGGGCTGGCGACAACGAGACAGACATGTGCATGGGGAGGGCAATGGTGGTGAAGGGATGGTGGAAAGTGGGGTTTGGTTAATTCCCTGTGGTCACTGGCACGTTCACTCATAGCCATGGGTGGCAGGTCTGACCCCGACGGAGGCCCCGGGCAGAACCTCAGGCCTGAGTGGCGGTGAGGCCAGCTCAGAGCACACGGGGGATGATGGTGAAGGGCACCGCGGGGCTGCTGGCCTCCAGCTCCAGGGCCGTCAGGAAGCACTCGGTGGCTGCTGAGTCGTTGCCCTGAGCTTGCAGAACCTCACCCAGCCCATTCCAGACCTCGTGGGCTGTGGAGTTCACTTGCACCGCATCCCGGAGGATCTTCTCGGCCAGGCTGTATCGACCCAGCTGATGAAGGATCAGGGCCTGCAGGCAAGACAGGAAAGGCAGACAGACAGACAGTCAGAGAAACTCTACAGCACTGGGCTCCTACTTGTCCTTGAATTTCAGGAAGATCCTTGGGGCGTCCCCTTTGGTTTGGGCACACAGGAAGTTCAGGTTCTTCCTGTGCTCAGGGTTTAAATCATATGCCAGATAGGCAGTGGTCTGGAAGGTGATACAATGAAAGGCTAGAGAACTACACCTAAGGGCCTGAGGTCCTGAGTTCAGTCCCTGGCACCACATGTACTGGAGTAATGTCATGGTTCTCTCGTTCCTGTCACTATATAATTTAGAAGAAAGGAAGGGAGGGAGGGAGGGAGGGAAGGAGGAATAGGTGGGATTTGTTAGACATCCATAGGCTAGAGCTTTGGGGGTACAATAGAGGGTCACTTTTTTCCCGGTAAAAGAAACTTAAGAAATGATTACTTAGAGAGAGTTTGGGACCACAAGCTCCCCTCCCCCCTCCCCCCATACCCCTTCAGAACCTGCAGACACTAGTGAGACTGAAACAATGCCAGATATGGACATGCAGTCTGGGCTGAGAAAGCAGGGAGGTTACAATCCTTAAACCGTGGCCTTCAACGATGAAAATGGTCATTTCAGGGAGTCGGGCGGTAGCGCAGTGTGTTAAGCGCAGGTGGCACAAAGCACAAGGACCAGAGTAAGGATCCCAGTTCGAGCCCCCTAACTCCCCACCTGCAGGGGGGTTGCTTCATAGGCAGTGAAGCAGGTCTGCAGGTGTCTGTCTTTCTCTCCCTCTCTCTGTCTTCCCCTCCCCTCTCCACTTCTCTCTGTCCTATCCAACAACGACGACATCAATAACAATAATAACTACAACAACAACAAAAAACAAGGGCAAAAAAGGGGAATAAATAAATATTTAAAAAAATCTTTAAAAAAATAAAAAGAAGAAAGAAAATGGTGATTTCAAATGGCTTGTGTGAGCACTTGCACCCAAGGGTGAACCAGCCGGGCACAGCACGCACTGCCCACGGCTGTCCTTTGTGACTACCTACTCTGGCTCACGTGGAAGGCTCTGTCATCTCCCTCTCTCTTTTTATGAATAAAGAAATGTTATGGGAGTCAGGTGGTGGCGCAGCGGGTTCAGTGCACGTGGCGCAAAGCGCAAGAACCAGAGTAAGGATCCCCATTTGAGCCCCGGTTCCCCACCTGCAGGGGAGTCGCTTCACAGGCGGTGAAGCAGGTCTGCAGGTGTCTATCTTTCTCTCCCTCTCTCTGTCTTCCCCTCCTCTCTCCATTTCTCTCTGTCCTCTTCAACAATGACGACAACAATAAAACGACTAGGGCAACAAAAGGGAATAAATAAATATTAAATAAATAAATATTAAAAAAAAAGAAAAAAATGTTATTTGTAGGGACCAGGTGGTGGCACACCTGGGTGAGTGCACATGTTAACCATGCACAAGCCCCCGGTCCCCGCCTGCAGGGGGAAAGCTTCGCAAGTGGTGAAACCGTGCTGCAGGTGTCTCTCTGTCTCTCTCCCTCTCTATCTCTTCCTACCCTCTCAATTTCTGTCTCTATCTAATAAATAAAGATAATAAAAACATTTTAAAAAAGAAATGTCCTTTGTGGTACTGTTACTTATGATCAGAATCCACACACACACACAGGAAGCCGGGGAGAGAAGGAGAGGGACCTAAGTGCTGCTCCGCCATCCCTGAGGCACCGGCTGCTCTGGGTATTGTCCCTGGTGCTGAGGATCTAAGCCGGGCCCCGGGTATGGAAGGCACCAGCTGTAGCTGCCGAGCCACCTCCCACATCCCAAGATCAGAATATTTTAAATTGCTCACCGTACGGCCCTCCCTTGATAACCAAATTTCTTTTTTGATTCTATTTTATTGTTTTAAAAATTCTTTTATCATCTTTACTTATTTATTGGATAGACAGCGAGAAACTGAGAAAAGGGGAGATAGAGAGGAAGCGAGACAGAGACACCTGCAGACTTGCTTTACCACTCACAAAGCTTTTCCCCTGTAGGTGGGGACCGGTGGCTTGAACCCGGGTCCTTGTGCACTGTAACATGTGTACTCGACCAGGTGCGCTACCACCCAGCCCCAATAACCAAACTTCTGATCTCATTATCCCCTGGTGTCACTTTACACAGTTTTTAACAGGGTGTATATGTTGGGCCCAAAGGTATTATCAGTCAAGAAGTTGGCTCAATGGTAAAGCACAGGACTTGCATGCAGGAGGCTCTGGGTTCAAGCCCCAGCGCTGCACGTAGCTGTGTGTACTGTAACTGTGTTCCCACATTGAGCATCTTCACTATGAGGCTCTGAGGTGATGGATGTGCAGTCGGTTACTCGGCTCCTCCCTTACAGGAGAGATTCTTTTACAAATCCATGCTGGGATAAACATCTTCCCAGATAACACTTCTCTGATCTTCTAGATTTTACATTTTTTTCCTACTTCCATGGAAACCTTGGGTAAATGAAATCTTGCTGAGAACACCCACATATTCTGGGTATAAACTGACAAAAAGGAGCAGCTGCTAGGACACGGGGTGGCCAGTCCTCTAGGGGCTCCTCACAGTGGCTTTGGGTGGGGCTCTGTCACACCAGTTTGGTCACCGATCGATATTCTCTCCCCCCCTTATTTTTATTTATTCTGGATATTCTTCCTTTGTGCCCCAGTATGGTTCCGTAGCCCCCATGTCCACTTGGTCAATTCCAAATTATATTCCTCCGTGAGGATAATTTCTGGAACCATCCGTTCCACCCTGGTTCCATGGCTGCCAGTTCTTAGCAACATCGCCCCGCCAGATATTCGTCGGGATGCGGCATCATCTAAGTTCATTTTCCACGTCTACGCTCGACCGGACCTGCCAATATACGCGGATATCTTCGCCCACCCTGTCCAACGCTTGACGTCTCGTCACCCAATCTGGTCCCCTACACCTACACTGAACTTCTCTGTTCCAGACTCTTGGAAACAGAGTTGGCAGTCAGCTGAGGTCAAGAACAAACACCTCATCACAGACCCCTGCAAGCGTCAACCCGGCTTTGACCTAGCACGTTATGATCGGGCCCTCCTCAATCGCTATCGAACAGGCCATGGCCGGTGCGCCATCGCTGGGGAGCCAGAGACGACCCGAACTGCCCCTGCGGCTCCAGACAGACTATGACCCACATAGTCAACGACTGCCACCTCTCTAGATTCAAAGGAGGTCTCCAAACTTGACATCAGGCTCAACCTGACGCTGTTGACTGGCTACGGAAGAAGGGCAAACGCTAGAAGAAGAATTCTTCCTTTAGGGCAAACTCCCCAAGAGCAGCACTGGTGAATCTCCAGGTCTGATTCTTTTGAGGGCCTTCCAAGGATCTTGCAAGTTATATTTCCAGAGGGGTCATGTCACTTTTGGGGACACTGGCAGGAGTTTCAGTGGCTGTCTAATTTCATGGAGGCAGTGTCCACCCTTCATTAGCAACTGAGGCAAGTACTCAAGCCTGTTGCATGACCCCTCACTCAGCTGCTGTCCTGTCTCATAGCCTGTTCTCTGATTTCTGGAATATTTTTTCATTTGAACAAGTTTTTGGTTTTCCATGTTGCTTATGGCGACTGTCAGTTATTGGTCTTGTCACTTCAGACCCTTGAAAATTATCCTGTCGAAGAGCTGATGCGCACTGAGTCCTATGTACTGTCATCTGTTTGTTCCTCAAGCTGCTGTCAGCTCCGCTGTGACAGGCAGGAATGGAACGGATTTTATCTATTCCCCACAGGCATAGGCTGGCCAGAACCCTCCCACGTTTCCTCTTGAAAGCCTTTCCCAAAGAGGGAATTATCACATGAAACAGAGCCCTTCAGTAATTTCCCAGTGAGCCCCACGCCTCATGGTGGCCCTCACATCGCCCCTTCCCCCAGCCCACACCATGATTTTTTTCCCCCCAGATAGAAACTGAAAGAGAGACAGAGGCAGAGACAGACAGACACATATCATAGAACCAAAGCTTCTTGCAGTGGGGGCTGGGCTCAAGCCTGGGTTGTATACATCGCAAAGCAGCGTAATATCCAAGTAAGCTACCCTGTCACACATTAACAGGTGGGACTTGAGCCTTTGCACATTGCTCTTTGTTTTGTGTATGTTTCTCAGAACTATGCCTACTGAGCTCAAGTATCGCTGGGCCTACTCCCTTGCTGGCACCTGTGCTGAATCTCTAAGTCCAGTAAGAAGCCTGGATGTTTTGTTTTCCCACCCAGGAATGTAGCACGGCCTGCTGGTCCTTCAGATCTCATCCCAGGCTCCCCTGGAGAAGAGTAGAATGAGCCCTTGCTCTCTCCCCTTCTGTGTCTCATGTATACAGGGCACTGTCAGGCACAAGCCAGGACCAGAGGCTGTGGCTGGGCCCTTAGGGGAAGTACCAGTTAGTGCCAGGCTGTGAATGTACCTACCTGAGGCTGCTGGGAGCTGCATGAGGAAGGCGGGGGCCCTCAGTGTTCAGGCCTGAGGCTGCTCCTGCTGTCCTCACCCCAGAGGGCACCCCGGGAGGTGGCACTGAGGACCCAAAAAGCAGCCCGACAGACAACTCCTGGGCCTCTCTGGGCTGCCAGGAGGCCATACCTGGCACCCATGTTCTCTTTGGCTGGAACCCCGGCACCCACTTGTGTCTATAAGCCCTGCTTCCTCTCTGCTCCAGAGATCAAAGGCCTTGCTCTGGAGGCTGGCACTGAGCTGTGCCCACTGCTTGCTGGAAGCACTTGCTCCAGGGCCGGGTGTCTTGGCTCAGCCAGGTTGACAGACTGACGCACCAGCAGGAGGCAGCTCTTGCTCACCATCCCCAGCCTCGGGTAGCCCCGGCCCACCTGCGCAGCTCCAAAGGCAGTGCCACCCAGAGGTCCACCGCTCCTGTGCCTGGTACTCATGCTGGCAGGAGACACAGACTGCCTTATTGCAATAACCCACCCTCCCCCTGTGCCCAAATCAGCAGCACCCCAATGTGTGGCAACCCCCATGCCAGCCACGCGCTGGGGTTGCAGAGGCAGCAGAACGTGACCAGCTCTCAAAGAGCTCAGGCCAAGTAAGGATCCCAACTGGCGGAGCAGCTGTCCTGTGCTGGGGGGTGGCAGGAGTTGTGCCCCCCAGCATCCCCATGAATCAATGCTGCTGTCGATGGCAGGGCCAGGTGGACACTTGTGTGGGCAAAGGTGACAGCTCACAGATGTGACTTGTTGTCCTAACACCAGCCCCTACCCCCCCCCCCCCCCGTGGTTTCTGCAGTCATGGTAGGTGTGTGCCCACTGGAGCTGGCAAGGAGTCACCTCAGAGTTGACTCGTTAGTCCCTTCCTCTCCGCACAGACAGAGCTGGCTTCCCAGGCTTGTAATTATAATAATCAGGTGTTTTGTACAAATAAGATCTTGGTGCTGCAGCAAATTGGAAAATAAGGGATCACACACATTCAACCTGTTATTTCCACTGAAACAAAATGGACTTGCACTATCAGCACTATCAGCGCCTTGATTAGGTCTTTTTTTCTCATTTTTTTTTTCCCTTTTCTTTCTTCTGCAAGAATTGCTGCCCAAGGATGAACACCTTGCCCTTGCCAGGGGTGCCCAGACTGGAACCCGAGCAGCCCTGGTGCCTGGGTGGGAGGGTCCCTAAAGCGGCAGGAAGGCTTGTCCTTAGGAAAATGTGCTCGCCAGACAGCGAAGGAGTCATGTGGCCCAGCCCTGGCTGTGGGTCTCTGTGGCTGCCCAACATCTGGCAGCAAGATGGTGGGGCCCAGTTCCCGATGCTTTTTCTGCCCAGGCCTGGCTGACATGCCTCCCCACAGGCACAGGCATAGCTCTTTAGCGGGCAGTGGGGGCCTTGCTGGGTCAGAGCTGATCTGTATGTTACCAACGCTGCTGAGCCCAGGGCCAGGGCAGGAAGGAGCCAAAGGCTCTGAAGACCTGTGAGTCTCTGAATGGGAGACACCCCTGCCCACACACATACCACTGCGGGGGGGGGGGGTGGTGGTGGTGGTGGTGGTGGTGGTGCAGGGCTGCACTGTCAGAAGGTGTCTCCACAAATGCTAACCAGAGAGGTGGGGAGATGGCTGAGCAGTGGAGCTCAGTCTTGCATGCATGAGGCCCTGGGTTTGATCCCTGGCACCTCGTAGCCTGACCTTTCTCTCTTTTATGGAAAATACATTGATCTTGAACCGGGGGGCACCAACACAGATCCACCGGCTTGTTCACTTGTGTTGTTCCAGGGGTTATAAGCAGTGTCCTGGGCAGCTTCTCCATCTCTCCCACCCCACTGGGTTTCTTAGCTGGCAGTGGCTGGACGGCGGGGCCTGGACAAGCTCTGCACAGCCAGGCCTGGTGCCAAGCAGGCAGGTAGCAACCAGCAATTCTTACTGAATTGCTAAGAAACAAGAAGAACATTTTAAAGCCTCTGGGGATAGAGTCCAGGGGTGGCAGCCAGAGCCCAGGCTCCTGTCCCTCAGGAGCGGCTGAGGGGGGGGTCTAGTCAGGTGCTGAGGGACAGATCTACAGTCTCTCCTGGGTCTTGACTGCTCCTGAATTACTGGGGGTATTTGAGTCTGGGGCCATTGGACACAGTCTCCCCAGGGTGGGGGTGGCACAGCTGGGGTGTGATGGCAGCTAAAGGAATGACAAGTTACCCAGCTCGTCAGCCCCTGAGACAGGCAAGCTGGATTAAGACATGGCATGTCGGGGGGCTCAGAACACATCGGGTAGGCAGGTGATCAGGGCGGGTCATAGGGGGTGGCTTATGCCTGGGAAAGAGGGGCAGGCTGGCAGTGGGAACCACTGGGGGAGGGGTGGGCAGATTTGGGGTCCCCAGGATGACCATCCTTACTCTGGAGACCGAGGCCCAGCTTGGGGACATTCCGGAGCATGATGTACCCCTGCAGCTGCTCTGAGTGTCCCTGCAGGGTCCCAGCCTGAGTGGGACCTAGGCTTCTGGCTCTCAGGTGCTGTGGGCCCTGGAGGCCCCGGTCTCCCCACAGTCAGACATTTCCATGAGTCGAAGACCAGGGCCTCCTGCCAGTTCAAGACACTGCTCCCTGGTGGGCTCACTCTGCATTTTTATCTGCTGGGGAGGGGGTGGGGGGCCCCTGGGCCGGCCTCCTCACAGTCCCATGGAGTTTTCCTTGCAGTGGAAAGTTTGTGCTAATGGAACCCCAGAGGCCAGCCCAGTCTCCCTGCCTCCTAGCCTTCCAGCCTCAGGGGAGGCACTGCTGCCTGGGCATACTGCGTGTCCCCCTCCCAGACCTGTGTAGCCCAGCCAGGCAGGTGTGGGATCCTGGTGGGGGGGGGATCCTGGGGAACCGGACCCTACTGCAAGGCTGCCTTCTTGCTGGGGTCCCAACTTCCACAGCTCCCCCAGAGGCTGGTGGGCAGCAGTGGGTAAACATTCGGGGAGATATGCATGCAATCCCAGAGCGCTCCCTCTCTCTCTCTCTCTCTCTCTCTCTCTCGCCAGAGAAGCAAACCAGGTGGGGCATTCTCAGGAAGGGCACCATAGGAGAGGGCTGTGTAGCGTCTCCCTCTCTGTTTTTATCTGTCTGAATGAGGCAGCAACACTGGAACAGTGAAACAATACATGTGAAACACCCTCAGCTCTGGAACAAAGAAAGAAGGAAGACGGGCTGGGTGCTGGCACACCTAGTAGTGTGCACATGTTACCGTGCTCTAGGAACCAGGTTCAAGACCCCGGGCCCCACCTACAGGGGGCAAGCCTCATGGGTGGCAAAAAAAGTGTTACAGGTGTCTTTCTTTCTCTCTCCCTCTCTATTTCTCTGTTTCTGTAAGAAAAAAGAAGTTTAAAGAAGGAAGAAAGAAAGAATGGTTGGAAGGAAGGAAGGAAAGAAGGTGGACAGAAAGAGGGCAGGCAGTACCCTCATGCTTGTGTGGAGCCAAGCTCTCAAGCATGAGGTCTTTTTACCACCCTACACTTTCTCATTAATAAATTATAAACTAAATTCTTGTTTGAAAAAGGAGGCAGAGAGGAGAGAGAGACCACAGCACCACTCCACCATGCACAGAGCTCCCTTACTGCTATGCACGTGCTCCCAAGTGGTACCAAGGCTCAAACTCAGGGCCTCACACCTGGTCAGGTGCACCCTCTCCTGGCCTCGTGGGTGAACTTCCCACATGATCTTGGGTTTTTTTTTTTTTTTTGCCTCCAGGGTCATTGCTGGGGCTCAGTGCTTGCACCATGAATCCACTGATCCTGGAGGCCATTTCTCCCCCTTTTGTTGCCCTTGTTGTTGTAGCCTTGTTGTTGTTATTATTGTTTTGATGATGTCATTCGTTGTTGGATAGGACAGAGAGAAATGGAGAGAGGAGGGGAAGACAGAGAGAGAGGGGGAGAGAAAGATAGACACCTGCAGACCTGCTTCACTGCCTGTGAAGTGACTCCCCTGTAGTGGGGAGCCAGGGGATTTAACCGGGATCCTTACGCCGGTCCTTACGCTTTGCGGCACGTGCACTTAACCCACTGCGCTACCACCTGACCCCCATCATGGGATATTTTTAAAGGACATTTGCTACCCAGGGCCCAGGTCTTGTTCCAGAGCTAGAGCAGAGGAGGACGCAGTTCTGGAGTGGTGGGATTCTCACTTCAGTGGGATCGAGTTTAAATGGCATGCCCACAGTCACGCAGAGCACCCATGGGTGGTGGCAGAGGGGTGAGTGGGACGTAGACCTTTTTGGCTTCATAGTTCGTGCCCTTCAAACATCTACTGCCCTCTTGCCCCCTGTCAGGGCACTGCCTAGCCCTGCTTTCTCTCCTGTACCACCCCCACCCCCAAGCTGTTCAGTCTCTGGAGGAGAGAAAGAAGCTCCCACAGATCACTGCCACAAACACCCTCCACCCCTGAAGCCCCGGGCCAGACACTGGTGCTCTCTGTTAATGCCCCCGGCTCCCCGGCCCCACCCCACCCTCTTTGCCTCTTCTCCCGCTACTTTGCCACTGGATCTATTTTTCCTGGAACTGGAACCTCGTGCATGCAGAATTCTATTGTTCTGGGTTACCTTTCATTCAGAGAGACAGAGACAGAAAGGCAGCTAGAGGTCACTGGACCCTTGAGTCCAGTAGAATGCTGGCTGGCAAACTGACTCTCAGAAAGAAAGCAGAAGCCACACCTGTCCCTGGAGACCTAAACACACCCATGTTCATAGCAGCTCTGTCTGTAAAAGCCCCAACCTGGAAATAGCCCAGATGCCCAGCAACACAGGAGTGCTTAAGGGAGTTACGGCCTGTCTATGAAATGGAGTACTATGAGGCTGTAACAAAGGATGGGATCTCTTTTGCTGTGTCTTGGATGGAACTTATAAAGGAATCACTTGATGATAAGCCAGAAGGATGGGTAGCAGATGGATTTATTCATATGGGGGTACAGAGAAGAGGTGGGGGAGAGGAAGCACAGGGGGAAAGGAGAACTAGCTGTGGTCCTGGGTGGCAAGGACTCTAAAGGGAGGAGGTGGCAGGGGGTGACAAGGCCGTAGGGACCCAGCATCAGAGGGCAGAGGGAACTTAATCTGGGAATGAGTGCTTTGCAGAACCTCTCAGGGGGCCACAGGCACTTGAGAGCCTGCCCGCCCAGTGAAGCACTTGCCATCTTGGGGGGGGGTGTTCGGGGTCAGGACAAAGCCCCAACTTTCCTAGGGGCTGAGAACACTGGAAGGAAGGAAAGAGATTGTTCCTTCAACTCTCGAGTAGCCTGACTTCAGGACGTCACTGAGTCACCCAGGACCACTTCTGCATCAGGGAACCAGGGGCCATGGCTTCCTTTGATCCTAAGCATGGCAGCCTTGACAGGCCCCTTGTACACCAGGCCTTGGGCCCTGTTCTTCTGGTGGGCAGGCAGGTGGGTGGGCACCAGGCTCAGGGTGGAGGCAGGAAGAATGAGAGATGCCACTTGATGCTCTAATGGCTGCCAGAGAGCTGCCGCTTTTGTGCAGGTAGTGAGTTTTACAGCCTGTGGGAGTTCTAATTACAGAGCCAATTACAAGCAGACTGATGGGTCTAGCTTTGAAGGGCCTGGAAGAACACTGCACTGTCCTCAGGCAGATGAGGAAGGAGAGGAGGGGTAGCAGAGAAGGGGGGAGGGGAAGAAGAGGATGCCAGCTGGCTTTGCTTCTTGTTACTGAGCCCTTTTCCTTACCTCAGAGACCTGCAGACACACACTCACACACACACACACACACACACACACACACACACACACACACACAGAGCCTGGTTTTCTGACGACAGAGGCATTAAGAAATTTCACTTCTGTGCTGGATTTGAGTCCAGTATGACCCCATTGGACAGCTGAGGAAACTGAAGCACAGTGAGTAAGTCACCCAGGGCCCCCACACCAGGGACTGAGGGAGCTGGGGCTCTAGCTCAGGCCACTCTGGCCAAGACTACCTCCATTCCCACAGAGACATAGCCTTTCTCGGGGCCAGATGAGTTGGGGTCCTGCAGTCAGCCCCTCCACTGGGCTGCAGGAAGGACTACATACTGTGGACTAGGGATGTGCATGGTTTATGAGGTCACCAAGAAGGATGCCCTTCGGGGTCACAAGGACCTCAGCCACTGGGCAGACTCTGTTCCCCCTAATCTAAGCTCAACATTCATAAGCTTGCTGGTCTCAGCCTGCAGATGCACTTAGAAGAGACAGCCGGGGGCCAGGCAGTAGTGCAGTGGGTTAAGCGCACATGGCATGAAGCACAAGGACCCGCGTAAGAATCCCAGTTCGAGTCCCTGGCTCCCCACCTGCAGGGGGGTCGCTTCGCAAGCGGTGAAGCAAGTGTCTATCTTTCTCTCGCCCTCTGTCTTCTCCTTCTCTCTTCTATCCAACAACAACAGCAGTAACAACAAAAGAAGGGCAACAAAAATAGAAAAGATGGCCGTCAGAAGCAGTGGATTCATAGTGCAGGCACCGAGCCCCAACGATAACCCTGGAGGCCAAAAGAGAGAGAGAGAGAGAGAGAGAGAGAGAGAGGCAGCCAAGCTCATTATTGCAATTTCTGCCAGGGACACTGCCAGAGGGCTCCCATCTGAGCTGGAGAAGGCCGTGGCTGCCCCTGGCCCCCCAGTACTGCTGACCTCTAGCCCCTCCAGCTCTGTCTGCTCCTTCATGCAGAGAGGAAAGCAGTGATGGCCTCCAGCCAGAGCTCAGGTGTCTATAAACACTCGAAGGTGAAACAGAAAACCTTCCCGGAGCGATTTTCCTACTTGATCTTCTGTCTCATGTGTTCCCTGTGGGATGCACAAGAAACCCCTCTCTGAATAATTCATACTGCCTCTTTTTTTTTTATCAGAAGGACAGGCATGGGGTGCCTCTCCCAGAAGCCAGGCTCCAGCACGAGCATGGAGCTATGAACAGCTCTTTACAAATCCCTCTTCTGACAACGAGACCAAAGCCAAGAGTCAGTCAATAGTTCTTGTCAAGCAGGCACCTGTTTAGATAATATGTGACATTTTTAATAAAGCTGCATGGGAACTATAAGGTGCTCAGAAAGGAAGTGGGAACAATTTAGAGGCTGCCATTTTTGTATGGGCTTCTCTCTGTCTCCCTCTCTCTCCCTCCCCCTCCCCCTCTTTAAACTGAAAATGCCTGCCTTTGGCTTTTTATTGAGGGTGCACCTGCAAGGTGCTAGGCACTTGTTATGCCAACTATTCCACTGAGTTCTCTCTACTATGAGACACAGCTGGGTCACACCTCAGCTCCTTCAGGTTCAGTCACTTCCCACTCAAGGTTGCCCAGGAATTGGGACAGGGTCAAGTTCAAGTGCAGGTTTGGCTGAGAAGTGCACTCTTTCCCCATATTGGGGATACTGGAACCTGTCTGTCATTCTTCTGCTACAGACCAGCAGCGCCCGCCCTGCCCCTTCTCCACTTCACACAGCCACCATGGGAAATGACAATAGCCGACAGAACAGTTTTAGAGTCACCTGAAGAACAGTCCACGCTAGTTACAGAATCATGCCGTCTGGGTGTGGGATGGAAGCTTGAGGGGGGGAGGGGAGAGGCTCTCATTTTATAGGGAGGAGCCAAGAGCAGAGAGTTTGGGACCCCAACAGGAGTTTACAAATTAGCATACAAATGACTTCAGCCTGAGGCAGGACACACAGAGAAGGGAAGGTGTAAAGCACTTTGAGCAGGACTTTGAGCAGGACTTTGAGCAGGTCACTCTCTTTTTGACTGCTGCTTCTTCCGGTCAGAAGCACCTCAATGGGAGGTGTGCCAGGTGTCCACCATGGCTACTTCTCCTGGGAACTAAACGCATGTGACTCTGCTAGCTGGTGAACTTTTAGACCCCTCTACAGCTATGAGCAATCTTTACCAGAGCTGATAAATGTTTATCTTATGGGACTAAACTTTTGATAGCTATACTCAGACTTTATGGACCTAGCATACTCTCAACCCTTTATAATTGCTTATTTTGCCTTTTACTTGTTTCACCCTAATAAACCTTGTATTGGTTAAACCCATCCCCAGCTCCCCACTGTGAATCCTTTTACGTGCCACAGCAGCCCCCACAAAACCCCTTTTAAGTTAAACAACAACAAGAAAGCAGATGGGCTTCCTCAAAGTTCCAGTGAGCCTGGGACCCCCAAACCCCAGACTCCTGATGCTTACTCTTCTGTGTTCCACACCACTAACCTCGAATACCAGGCCCAGTGAAAGCCACCTCACAGGGCTTTCCTTTGGGGGGAAGCGGGTTGCTATGCTCGGCACCATGGCCCAGGGACTTCCTCACTGGGACCCAGACAGCTCACCCCACTCACAGGACAAGGGGGACAGGTCCACTGGTGGCAGGTCCACTCAAGGTCTGATACGGATCGGGGGGGTCCTCCAGGTGGTCAGTCTGCTCCCCCAGCTCACTGAGAGGCAGGCCCCAAGCACCTAAACAGACCTTGCCCTCTGCAGAGTGGAAACTGGGGTGACTCACGTAGCCTCACCTGGCCCCTTGCCCCCATAGTCACTGGCCTCAGAGACGTGGAGTCTGGGGGTCTCTTGAGGGGAGAGAACTCCTCAACTTCCAAAGGGGACTTTGGCTTTTGTACTGGAGTCTCCTTGGCATGTGGGAAGCCTCTGGCGTAGCTGCTACAAGCAGTATAGAGACCAAGATGATGCTGACATGGGCCAGGGCCCCCTGAGAAAGGCTTTATGAAGCCTGAGCCATGGGGGGGGGGTTGGGTGTTGCCTATGAGACCCCTCAGACTTGCCCTGGCAGCTGTCTAGGCTGAGCACTGCTCAGACCGGGGGGCATCATTGTGCTCACTGCCTTAAGCCATGGGGCAGCCTGGCTGGCAGGCTGAGTGTGGCCTTTGGATTGGGAAGTGGGGTCAGGCACTCCCTGCCGCTTCCCAGGGCCCTCCCTCCGGCTGGCAGACTCACCAGTCTCTGCATGCTCTTTATGTGGGTGGGGCTGATGGCTAAGGCCTCTTCGTACCACCGCCGGGCCTCGTCCAGGTTCCCACGGAGCTCAGCCACCTGGCCACGTGTGTACAGCACGTTGTGGGACATCGGGAAGAGGTTGGCGGCCTCCTGGGTACAGGCGGTGGCCTCAGCAGGCTTCCCGATGCCAATGTAGACCTCGGCTGTGGGAGAGCAGAGGCGGGTCAGGTCTGTGAACGGCTCTCACTTCAGCTGAGGACACTGGAGACACTCACACTTCTGCCAGTGAGGTCTCCTAACCACTTGTCCTTCACACCCACAGGGACATGCAGCTAAGGGGCACTGCTGGGGCCACAAAGGGTCTGAGAAGCAAAGCAAAGGGCAAGCCAGGGTGAATCCTCAATGGACTGTCACCTGTCACAGCAGAGACACGTGTAGCACTGCTTCACCACTCATGAAGTTCCTTCCTGCAGGTGGGGACTGGGGGCTTGAGCTTGGGTCTTCGCAAGTGGCGATGTGTGCACTCAACCAGGCTTGCCAAGAATTTTGCCTTGTGTCTATGATATGTACTATACCTCACTCCAATTATTAAAATTTGATTTATGTTGTGGTCTTTTTTTCAAAGAGTTTTTTAAAAAAAATATGGTTATCATTCCTTTCTTTGTAGCATTTGAGCTTCACATAACTTTGGAAAACAACTATTCAACTTTGCTTTAGCTTATCTTGTGTTTTCTTTTTTTCTTCCGTTTAAGATAGGACAGATAGAAGTTTTTTTTAGATATAACAGCTAGAAATTGAGATGGATGGGGAGATAGAATGGAAGAGAGAAAAAGAGATACCTGCAGGTATGGAAGAGAGAAAAAGAGAGACCTGCAGGTATTTCTCATGAAGTGTCCTCCTTGCAGGTGGGGCATGGAGGCTTGAACCTGGGTCCTTCCACATGATAATATGTGCACTTAACCAGGTGGGTCACCTTCCAGCCCCCTGTCTTGTCTTGTTTTTGACCAGAGCACCACTCAGTCCTGGCTATTGGCAGTGCTGGGGATTGAACCTGGGACATCTGGCTTATAAGTCCCTGGCCAGGGAAGTAGCTATAGATATAAATCTTGCCAGTAATAGGTCATGAGCCTGGGCCTCACCACACCAGGGAAAGCTGTGTTGCTGTGCTGTCTTTCCCTCTCTCCCTCTGTCCCTCTGTCTCTGTCAGTCACTCTCTCTGAACATGTTATCCTGGAGCAGTGAAGTTTCAACACCGACTTCAACTGTACCCAGTGTATAAAGAAGCTCAGAAGGGTGCTGGCCCCTCCATTTCTGTAGGAAAGGCCCCTGGCTAGATAGAAGGAGGCAGGAAAGCTGAATTTGAGTGTCTGATGCTGATTGCACCTGAAGACGAGTCTCGCTCAGAGCCAAGTGGCTTCTTCCTTAGAGAGCAGACCTTACTGCCCACTATGGGCGGGCCCGGGCTGGTTCAGAGCCCAAGTCCTTCCCCAACCAAGCAGCTTCTTGGTGCCCGTCTTTCAATTTCCATACGGGGATGGCAGCTAAAAATGGCTCTGCGGTAGGTGGTTAATTTCTGCTTGTTAGTTACTAATAATTATAGCTTTTGCTCTGACACCTCTCACAGTCCAAACCAACAGCTATTTTTAGATGTGCAAGATCAGATTTTCTGATTTCTGCTGGGATTTTAAAGCTGTGATGCTTTGTAAGTTCCTCGGTCTGGCCTTTCCCTGGTGCCCTCCCCTCTAACCCCTCCAGCCCCTCAAGGCTACAATGGGCCAAGGGGGGGATCCTGGTGGTGTGACCAGCATGCAGAGTGGGAGTCCTACCCCGACAGAGCAACCTAGATCAGCCACCCCTAGTGGACCCGTCCCTTACACTACCCATAGGTTAATTTTTTCAAATTTACTTATTTATTAATATGAGAGAGCCAGAGCATCTCTAGCATGTGGTGTGCCTTGCTCAACTCTGGCTTATGATGGTGCTGGGGACTGAACCTGGAACCTCAGGACTTCAGTCATGAAAGCCTTGTGTGACCATTATGCTATCTCCCCAGTCCTCCTTTTTGTTTTGTAAAGGTTCATTTTATTTATTTTTTAAAAATATTTATTTATTCCCTTTGGTTGCCCTTGTTGTTTTATTGTTGTAGTTAGTATTGATGTCATTGTTGTTGGATAGGACAGAGAGAAATGGAGAGAGGAGGAGAAGACAGAGAGGGGGAGAGAAAGACAGACACCTGCAGACCTGCTTCACCGCCTGTGAAGCGACTCCCCTGCACATGGGGAGCCGGGGGCTCGAACCAGGATCCTTACGCCGGTCCTTGCTTTGCGCCACCTGCGCTTAACCTGCTGCGCTACCGCCCGACTCCCAGGTTAGCTTTATTTATTTCATATGAGATATTGGAGAGGAAGGGAGGGAAGGAGGGGGGGAGGGAAGCTGAGTAGAACTCTGGTGCATGTGGTAGCCTCTGGTGTGCAAGTCCTGTGCTCCACCAGCTGAGCTGTCTCCCCAGCTCCCGGAGACTTTTTTACAGGGTCAAGCTGGTGAGATTCAATAGATTGGCTGTGAAAGAGGGTGAACAAAGTGGGGGACTCCTGTGTTTGAGGCTTGGGCCTGGGGGAGACTGGTGACTCCGTCTTCCACACTGGGAAGATGGGTGGAGTGGGCTGAGAAGGATGTTCTGGGACCAGGGAGGGAGAGTAACCAGAGTCCTGAGTTGACCCTGGAGGCACCAGGTGCCTGAGAACATGCAGGCAGCTGGATATGCAGGCCTGCACTTCGGAGATGGACCAGAAACTCAAACTTAGGAGTGGAAGTAAAGCCAGGGGGGAGAAGCCTGGGAGGAAATGTGGGTGAGAAAGAGAATGGCCTGAACCCCCAAACTCTACCCCCCACACAGCCCCACACGCACACTTAAAACTGGGAGAGTAGAGGAGACATGAGAAATCCAGAAAGGAGTCCCTCAGCGGGGCAGCGGGGTTGTCCTGGAAGTCAGAGCGTGTGTCAGAAGAAGTTTAAACCCCTGGGGTCTGGCAGTGCCACCTGGCTAGTCTGTTCCCACCCCCCTGAGCTTTCTGCAAAAGGAGACCACCTTGGCAATTATCGACTCTTCACTTTTATTTGGTTTTTCCAATTCCAATATTATTTTATTGAGGAAACGTTGACTTAGAGGATTGTTTTGTAATTTCATTTGCTTTATTCATATGATTCACATATGAGTGAAACCATCTGGTCTTTTGATCCTTACTTTACTTAGCATAGTCACCTCCATTTCTATCCATTTATCCCAAGAGATACAATCTTATCTTTTGTAATTATTGAGTAGCACTCCATTGACGATATAACCCATAATTTCCTTTTATTTTTCCTGAAATATTTATTTTTTTAATTGGGAATGGTCTACAGTACTGTTGTTAGCACATGGACACAATTTCTCATTTCACCATGATAGGTGTCTGCGAAACGCCCTCAGCTCCAGCTTGGGTCCCTCCCACCATCACCAGGACCTCAAAGCCTCACCCCTACCCCTCCATGTCCTCCTTTCCCAGAGTCCCTTGCTTTGGTGCAATACACCAAATCCAGTGCACGTTTTACTTTGTATGTTTCCACTCTCTGATACTGTTTCTTAAATTCTGACCATGTGCGATCACCCCATATTCATTCTTCTCTTTTTGGCTTATTCTACTTAACACGATTCCGCCAAACTCTAAGATGAAGTGGAGAAGATGGTTTGGTCATTCTTAACAGCTGAATAGTATTCTGTTGTGTATATATATATATATCTCACGACTTTCTTAGCCACTCGTCAACTGTTGGATACCTGGGTTGCTTCCAAATTTGGGCAGCTACAAATTGTGCTATGAACACAGGTATACACACATCTTTCTGGCCATGCAAAAAGATAGTTCCTAAGGACACATCCCCAGGAAAGGAATTGCAAGGCCATAGGGTAGGTCCACTTCTAGCCTTCTGAGAGTTTCCAGACTGCTTTCCACAGGAGTTGGACCAATTAGCATCCTTACCAGCAGTGACTCTGCTTTTTATTGTCACAGGGTCCATTTCCACATTTCCCCAGGACTGGTGTCAGTCCCTTTCACCCTCTGCCAAGCCATCCCCTTATTCCACCATTAGGCCATAGGTCTCCAGTCTCCCTTAAGTGCCCCTCCCTTTCCTGAGTCCCTATCTTCCCCTCTCCTCCCCTCTCTTTTCTGTCTCTATCCAAAATAAATAAGATTTAAAAAATACTAAAAGTATAAATAAAAAAGTGCTAAGCAGATCTGTGGTGGTAACAGGCAGAAGCCATGAAGACAACTCCAGACTGTTCTTCCCCCACTGCACTGTCAAAGTTCTGCAAGTCTGATGACTTGTTGTGTTGTTGAGAGTAAGAGAAAACACACATTCGCACACAGCTGGCGATTCTACTGACAGCAATGTGAAAGAAGTTACCAATAGTGAGAGCTCATACACTTTGATCCACCATTTCCACTGCAGAAGTTCATCTGAACAGAACAATATTTATGAAGGTGCCAACTGAAGCACTGTCGGCAGTAGAAAACTACTGGAGGAAAATTCAATTAGAAATGAGAAATGACCTAACATATTGATCAAAGGAGGACTGGCTGAATTCTGGAAAATTCACAGGATGGATGCAAATCATGCAACTGTTTAAAAAAAAAAAAAAGCACAAGTTAGGGCCTGGAGACAGCTTACCAGGTAAAATGCACACCTTTCATGCACTAGACTTGTGCTGAGGGGTCTCTGAGCAGTAGAATCATGCATGCACAAGCTCCCAGGTTCACTCCTCAGCATCACTTTATTTTTTAATTATTTTTAAATATTTATTTATTATTGGATAGAGATGAGGAGAAATTGAGGTGTGGGGAAGAGACAGAGAGATACCTGCAACACTGCTTCACCACTCGTAAAGCTTTCCCCCTGCAGGTGGGGACCAGGGGCTTGAACCCGGGTCCTTGTGCACTGAAATGTGTGTGCTTAAGTAGGTGAACCCCTATCTGGCCCCCACTATCTGGCTCCCAGCATCACTTTATAAAGTAATATATAAACAAACAACCCGGGCCAGAGGCTCTGGGGTCTGAGGTATCAAGGATGGTGGAGGCCATAGAGGAAGGGGCTGGTGGCTGGCAGGAAGGGGTATCCTGCATGAGCAAGCATCCGTGGTCCACCTGGGTTTGAGCTGCCTGCTGGAGCTCCGGACTCATTCCTCAGGAATTAGCTGGAGACTCATGTTCTATTCAGGATCTCTTCACTATTTGGACATACAGGGGTCTAGGGACCCATCCAGAGCAGCCTAGAAATCTGAGGTTATGATTGTGCACTCTTAAAAGACCCAGATCTGAGGCCATCTCGACTCTGGGCCCCCACTACACTCACCTCTCCAGAAACAACAACCAAGGGAGAAGACCCCCTCAAACGCCATAGAAATACAGTACAGTCTGGAGGGTGGGGGTGGTCAGACCTCAGTCTGACTCATTCTAGGAGGTGACAGTGTTGCCAGAGCTGAAGCAGGACACAGCTGATGACTTTTGTCTACATAAACAAAAGTTTATGTAGAAAGTGGGTCACTTTCAATCTGCCTCTCAGAGCAGCAGTGCTGAAGTTGCACAAGATGACGTCTCTTATAGTTCAGAGGAAGCTGCCAGCTTTCTGCGGTCCTTCTGAATCTGCCTCTTTGGAGGCTGTGTCATGTAAGGATGGGGTTCTCAATCCTGACTCAAAAAAGAGTTGCTGCTTCAAAAGAGAGTGATGATGGTGCAAATCCTAGAAAGATTCTACCTCGGCCCGTTCATCCGTGTTACACGGATGCTCTGTCTGTCTTCTGCCTGGAGTTTCTAAGGTAAAGGATGGCTTTCTTTTCCACAGTCCAGTGCCACCAGTTTGAAGGTCAAAAGCCATATTTGTCAGCCAGTGAGAGGCCTCTTCTATAGCAATGGGAAAGGATGCTTGTCCCACATTCATATAAAAGCTCGAGAGTGCCAAATGGAATCCTACTACCTGCCACGTTCTTCTCACCATCTGACATGCAGCTACAAAACAGTCTCCCTCAAACTGGTGACAGACCACTGAAAGAGGAGCAAAGGCCCCCTAGGAACTGAGTCACGGGGCCAAACTGTCTCCAAGTAATACTCAAGCCATTCTCCTTTTGCAGAAACAAGTAAGAGAGAAGCAGCAGCTCTGAGGACAGGGAGCAGGCTCTGTTTACAAGGATCCCCTCTGTCCCCACCACGGCCCTTCACCACTGCATCCTCAGTCAGGTTTGAAAGGCAGCTCGCACCCCCACCAGCCCTGCAGACTCAGGACGGTCTCCACTTGCTCCTTCTGTCCCCTGCAGATGGCACCGGACAGGTGCCAGGCCTGGGAAGGGGCTGGGTTTTCCTGCCAGGGAGCATGAAGGAAGGCCTCCCCGCTGTGCCCCTGCCCTGGAGGCACTCTCTGCTGCGCTGGCTGGAACCTGGATCAGCCAGCTCATTCATGAGTCATTCGGCTTTTGCCCTGCTGCTTAGAAGAATATAATTTGCTAATTTAGCCGGTTGTTACGGCTCAATTAAAGATGCCAACACAGAAAGGGCTGGAATGGGGGACTTGCCAGGGCCAGGTAAATGGCACTATGTTTTCATCTGTTAGCCCCCCCCACCCCCCACTTCCCACTTTGGCTTCCAAACAGGGCTGGCACCCCACAGTTAGCCTTGGCAGGGAAGGAGCCCACAGATGGGCAGCGTTGGGTAAGAAGGCTCTCCCAGCCAAATCTGGGCTTTCCCCATGCCCTGCAGACCTGAGCCTGGGCTGGAGGGCCTAGGGGAGACAGCAGGGGTCTAGCTGAGTCAGAAGCCGCCCTCAGTGTAGAAAGGCAAGTATGTACAACGGGTACCATCTCCGCCTGCTTCACCTCAGACTGTGTACAGAGACGTCAGGCAGGGAATGCCAATCCTTCACCCTCATCACTCGGGTGAGACCTTTCCTTTCATAGGATTCTCTAATTCCATTCCAGGTGGTTCACTTCCTAACAAAGTCCCAAAACCTAGATGTAGGCCAGGTCCCATAAGATAGAGCATATGTTCACATGCATCCATAAATTAGGGCAAAATATATACCTGAAAGCAAAAAATACACAATAGTCTGTAGTGAGTCAGTATCAAGTTCCTAATGAAAGGCAAGTATGTAAGCTGATTGGTGCCATCCTTCATGGGCATCTCTGAGTGATGAGATTCTCACTGCCAGAAGCCTGAGGGCTGGGCTTGGACAGTGCCTCCCACTCCACAGAAGCAGCCTGTGAGCCTGGCAGAGAGGCCACCTCCTGCCCAGGAGTGGGGGGGGGCATCAAGTGGCTCACTTGGCAGATCACATACTCTACCATGTGAGGGGACTGGGTCTGAGCTCCAGATCAGCCTGAGGGAGCACCTCCACAGGCAAAGATTCACGAGTTGTGGAACAGTGCTGCAGTGTCTCTTCTCTCTCTCCCTCTCCCTCTCCTCTTCTAGCTAAACAAAACAAAACAAAACAAAACGCATTTTCCAGGAGTGGTGTTAACTGCAGGCATAGGGTCTCAAGTGCTGATCCCAGTGACCAAGAAATAAAAATAGGCGCCTCTGTGCCATCAGTAGGCCCTTCTTCCTTGGACCCCAAGACCCTGCTGCCAGGCTGCACAGGGAACTGTGCCCCCCAACCCTACGACACAGAGGAGGAAGGAGGCTGAGGGGAGAGCCTGTTCAGTGAAGAGAGCTCCACTGGTTCCCCCAAAGACAGTATGGTGGGGGGGGGCTCTCTGGTCCCCAGAACCAAACACCCCTCCCAGCCTCTCCCTGGGGCTCCTGGGGTTCAGTGCTGAGAGTCCCACCTGGTTGCCTATTCTGTGCATGCTCTGGGTCGGCAGGACTGAGGTGAAGGGACCCCAAGTGAGTCCCCATTGCTGAGGAGCGTCAGAGCCCACCTACAGGCAGTGTGGGTTACGGAGGACCCTACAGCAGGTGTGTGTGTGCAAGAGTGGGGGTGGAGGGTACCTGCGTGCAGCCAGATCTGTGCCAGTGTCATCCAGGGGTGCAGCGGGCCCTGCTTAGGGGCACTGCTCTGCAGGGATGAGGCCACTTCCGACAGCGCCTGCTCCACTCTCGAGGCGGCAACCGATGTGGCGTGGACTGAGCCTAGGAGGGTTGGGGGCCAAGAAGTGGGTGTCAGATGGGGAGGGAGACCCAGCCAGCCAGCCCACCAACCCTTCCCCCTCCAGATACGGGTTCGAGGAGAGGGACACACAGCCCTCCCCTGGGAGACACATCACAGCTGCAGGTCACCACTGCCTGAAGCCCCGGTCTCCATCCCCTGCTTCCCCAGGGCTGGGCAGGGGAGTGGTGCTCGATCTGGGGGTGCCAGCCAGGGGGTGGAGACACAGCCTTGTGCACGTGTTGGTGCCACTCTCGTGTAAACTGCCCACCTCCTTCCCTGGTCTCTTCCATGCGGCCACAGCACCCCATACTTGGGCTGAGAAGCCACAGGAAAAGCACCCCGCACCCAGGCACAGGTGGGGAGCTGTGGCTAAGCCCAGAGCTGGACCCCGAGAGGGTGAGCTGCCTACACACCTGCCTGCCCCCCCCCCCACAGCACCTGTCTGCTCAATGTGCAGGGGAGTCTGGTGGAAGAGCGGCTATTCAGAAACCTGAGGAGGTAACACTACTGGATTTCACCTGGCCAGAGGCTCCCAGGTCCCAGCTTCAGTCTCAGGCACCACCAGAAGCCAGAGCTGAACAGTGCCCTGTCCCATCCCACTCTCTCTGGTTAAAATAAATACATACATCTAAAAACAACTATAACAAAAACCCTTTCTCTTCCCACTGACTTCCTGGTGTTCCCCGGGGTGGGAAGCCACCTCCGAAAATAGGACTGGCTCCCTGCCTCTCCCCAGCATCCAGGCTGGGGACGGGTGGGGTCTGGTCTTGGGGTGGACAGCAGGGGGGTCCTGGTCACTTCACTTTGAAAAGCTGCTGTTTGTTCCCACTGGAGGGGCTGCTATGGAGTCGAACACCGTAGTGGGGGTGGGTATCTGCAAACCAGCAGTCCGTCACCAGGGCCAGGATGGAGATGATGTGGGGTTTGTCTGCTGCGATGTGAAGGTGACGGGACTGCTCTAGCAACCTGTCCTTGGAGGTGTGTGTGTGTGTGTGTGTGTGTGTGTGTGTGTGTGTGTGTGTGTGTAAGGAGCCAGTGGGACACTCCACTGCTGGGGCTCCTCTGGGAAGAGACCAGCAAATCCCCCAGGAGTGCTGCCGCATAACAAGGGGGAACTGGAGACCCAGGGAACAGACATGGACTGCCCCCTTTGGGGGAAACAGCTCAGCTGGTAGAGCGTAGGACCTGCATGCCTGTGGCTCCTGGTTTCGTGGGTCCCAGTGGTACCCTGGCTTCTCTCTACATTCATGCACTTCTTCATCTGGAGATAAAGATTGTAAATGTTTTGAAAGAGTATTTACCTTTCAAGGCTGGGCAGTGGTACACCTACACCTGGTAGAATGCACGTTACAGGGCACAAAGACCCAGGTTCAAGTCTCTGGTCCCCACTTGCAGGGGGGAAGCTTCACAAGCAGTGTCTTGAAGCTCTGTCTCTCTCCCTCTCTGTCTCCCTCTCTCCTCTCAATTTCTCTCTGTCCTATCAATCAAAAAGAAAAAAGAAAAAAGGAAAAAGTGGTCACTGGGAGTGATGGATTCATTTTGCAGTTTCCATGCCCTCATGATACCCCTGGTAGCAATTCAAAATAAAAATAAAAAAGGCATATTTGAAATATTTTGTTCTTAATTCACTGAAACACATCATAATGTAAACTACTGCTCTGGGGGGAAATCTGCACATTTATCACCAGGTTCTACAGTCATCTTCCTATGGGAAGTTGAGACTTTGGGTGGTGCCAGGTTTACTTTGAGGACTAATTTTGTGTTTTGTCCACACACTAATGAGAACTATTGCTAGAGTGTTTTCTCCTTGTGGCATCTAGATAAGCCTGAATTAAATTCTTCATGTAATCATAGGCTCTCTTGGGAATAAGACCTGGCCAAGGACGAGATGCTGATGGCTGTCTGTTCAGAAGATTAGCCATGTTTCAGGCACTGTAACCAGTATTCATCACGCACTATCTCATTTAATGGTCACACATCTCCAGGCGGCAGGCAGCAAAGTCCTCTGCACTGGGCAATGACGTCACCGAGAGCTAGTGAATCAAGGTGATTTACCCAAAATCATGCAGTGGTAAGTGGCCAGGCCACACTCAAACTCAAGCTAGACTCCCAATCTCACCTCTGAATGCACCTTGTCTACGTAGACTGCTGGGATACCTCGCTTCTGCTCTCTGTGTTCCCCTGTAAAAAGTCCTGTGTTGTGGCCACTACTGGACAGCCCTCATGGTTTCAGCTGATGGAACTTTCTTTCCTGCTGGGTTGTGAGTGGTTCTAGAAGATAGGAACCATGCCTTCCCTGGACATGGCAAAGGGGCTAACGGTGTGGGGTCTAAAGCAGGTCCCTGGTAACTGCTTATGAAGTGAATGCACGAAGCCTGCTACTAGGCATGCCACTGAATGATATCTGGAAGCGTGTGCATCCACCATTTGGAGGCGCACCTGTGTGGTGGTGTCACTCCCAACAAGGGGGACTAAAAACTCCACCCTGAGCTTCATTCATGGCGCTGCTATCCCCATCTTTCCCACGACTGACTCATTTAACCACGGAGGATAACTGAGGTTTGCCAAATGAGCCCTCTCCTTCCTGGTCAATTCCCTTCTTGCCGTGTCTCACCTGGGCAGGGCAGTGTTCTGAGCCTGGAAGCTCAGAGCGCTCAGATATTTAAGGAGGCTCAGAGCAGGTGAGTGAGAGTAACAGTGAAATTATCTAACAGCTAACACCTCCCATCTCGGACAATAGCAATAAATCAAGTCATACCAATAGGTTATGATTTTGAGGGAAAAAAGAAACATAGTTACGAATCAGGATGGATATATCTGATTTTTGAAAGAAATCAATCAGACTAATCTGTGTCTTAGTGTTTCCCAGGGCTGAAATGGAAAGTGCCAGAATCAATGCTAGATGTTGATTTATGTGGGGAAAAAAAAAAAAAAAAACAGCACTATAAATGCTAGTTCTAGCCAGAGAGTTTTAATAGCACTTCCTTTTTTCTTCACTGAAGCAGATGTGCTTGCATGGCAAAGATGGGTGGAGAGGACTTCCCACCTCCCAGCCCTGCTGGGGAGTGGACAACTTGAGGATGGGGACCTGTGACCTAGAGCCCAGGGGACAGAGGATGGTGACATGGGGCCTGGGGCTGTGACCTATATAGCCAGGGGGCTGGGGATAGTGAAATGGGGTCCGGGGCCTATGACCTAGAGCCCAGGGGACAGAGGATGGTGACATGGGGCCTGGGGCCTGTGACCTAGAGCCCAGGGGACAGGGGATGGTGGCATAGGGTCTGGGGCCTATGACCCAGAGCCCAGGTCTGGTATGAAGCTGGTTGCTTCCTCTTCCTGTCCACAAGATGTCACTCAGGCACAGGGAGCATTATTTCTACACCTGAGTCTTCACTTGGGTCCCCCCCCCCCCCCCCCGTCCCCTGTGTGTGTGGGGGGGAGCTGGAGGAAGGGAGGCTTGGGGACAGGAGCCAGGAGCTGCAGGGGGAAGGCATCTCCCCATGTGTGTGCAGGGTCCCCAGGTTTGATGCCCAGCACTGCCTATGTCAGAGCAGTGCCCTAGTCTCTCAGTCATAATAAATCTTAAAACACTCCCCCCCCAAAAAAAAAAAAAAAAACAACCCTACAAAACCAGAACTATCAGAGCTTTTTAAAGCAAAAAGCGACAGTGAATTCCATGGCTAAGTCATCAACAACTATCTTTTTAAAGCAAAAGCGACAGTGAATTCCATGGCTAAGTCATCGACCTTGTGTTTCCACATCATTAACCTCCACTCAGATCCCCATGTCTTGGTCACTTTCCTTTCCCTTCAGGTCTGAGAATCCTACCCCCTTGATGCAAGGGACAAAGACATGAAAATCACCTCTACCAAGAACCTCGGGTCAACTCAGCTCACGTGTCAGTGTGAGATCCCTATGCCTGCCTGCACCGAACCCAGAGTACCTGGTCACACCCAAGTCCACCCCTTGGCTTGTCCCCCACATTCTCTCTGCCTGCAGTCTGCACCCCACTCTGCTGAGCAGCCTGCGACAGGCAAGTGAAGGCCACCCACGCCCCGAGGAGCTTGGGTTGGGCCCTTGGTGCCAAGTCCATTCAATCTTAGGAGTCAACAAAGCCTATTAGGTTTCCAGTCCTTGGAAGCCACACCCCCAGAAAATTAAAAAGAAAAAAAATAAGTACTGCTCCCACCTCTTAAAGGCCCCGGATCCTGAGCAGTCACTGGGATGTTTCTGCCTACCTGCCTACAAAGTGCCCAGGACTGCTGGTCCCCCACCCAGCTGATGCCACCGGGACCAACCCACAATGTCCTGAGGCACCAGAGGGGAGTGGTGACTATCCCCTCTGTTCTGAGAGGGAGGAGAGACACGAGGGCTCTCTTTCACTGCAGCCTCCAATCAGGCAGGTTTGCTCTGCACTGCTTTGTGAAGAACATTAGGTATTTGGAGGGTCCCCATACCTTAGGACCACCCCACCTTTGCTGGATGTTGGGGAACACTCCTGACAGCTGCCACCTCCCCTCTCCTTGGCATGTCCACCAGGGGGGTTTCAGTAGCTTCAGTGGCCACTGCCACATTCCCCCTCAATTTCCACTGATCAGGAACCTCCCCCTGGCTCCCAAGTGAACTCCACCCACAAATAACTCTACAGCTACCATGTGAGTCAATATGTCCCCTTTCCATGGAGTGAGAAAGATCAAGACAGGCAAGGACATGGGGACAATCAACCCTTGGTTCCAGGACAAGATCCCAATTCCCAAGTGACAAGGCAGAGCATGGTGCAGGCCTGACACCTGCCGGGGAGTCTTCTGCTGAAAAGGGAGGAAGTTCTTTCCAGGGAGAGCTCAGGGGAAAGCAGGAGAGACTGGGGTGTGTGGTCCCCAGGGGCATGCAGGGGGTGGGGCGGGCAGGGCAGGTGGTCATCCCAGAGCATAAAGGGGAGCCGTTCTCAGCCATGCAGGGTGGGGTAGGGGGTGTCAGCTGTCAGCAGGAGCCAGGCTGCGGTTCTGGGCTGGAGACAGTACCTCTTGGAGGGCTACAGGGCAGACACGCCACCTCTAGGAAGTCCTCCCTGCTATATACTCATGAGGCAGGGTCTCCGGGCTGTAGTGCCCTCCTGCCTGAAGTGGTCTCTGAGCTCAGCATGAGGGCAGAACCTCCCAGGTTGGGGCGATTCTAGGTCCCCACATTTCCACCTGGGCGCTACCTATGTGTGACTTATTCATCAGTGGAGATGCCACTCAATCTCATTTAGAAAAAGACCTCCCCAGCCAATCCAGAAAGATCTAAAAAGTAAACTTATCTTAGATGCCACTTGTTCAAAAGTGGTGAGAGAGAAAAACCAAATGACTCCCCCAAACTGATCCCTCAACGACTAAAACTGACTGCATCTGGGGGGGGGGGTTTCCATCCATCTGCTTAGTCTCTTCCCTTGGATCTGAATTCCTAAAGAGAACAGTCACTGCACCAGAATCAGTAACAACAACAACAACAACCACCACCTTGGTGTACTTGAACAACTTGGTGTCCTTGAACATGTTGGTGGAGGAGGACCTAGTGGAGGTTGAATTGTTATGTGGAACACTGAAAAATATTAAACATGCACAAACGATTGTATTTTACTGGTGACTATAAACCACTAATAATAAAAAAAAAAGAGCCTGGCTGGAGAGACAGCATAGTGGTGATGCAGAGTCTTAGGCTCTGGGGTTCCAGGTTCAATCTCCAGCACCACCAGCAGTGGTCTGGTGAAAAAAAAAAGTGTGGGGGGAGGAGAAGGAAAAGGAGGAGAAGAAAAAAAAAGCAAGCAAGAAAAACCGAGCCAAGAGCCCAAGGTGGCATCCTGGATTCTGGCATGTTCTTGGAGAGGAGAATAAAACAAAAATGTGGGCTGACCTCCCAAATGACGACAACTTGTCTACTCAGAAAGGGCGTGGGGGTGGGGGGGCTCTGGTCTGAGACAGCATGGGGTGGCCACTCTCAAGTGGGGCTTTATGCCTCCTGCCCTCCCCATGGGAGCCAGGGCTACATGGTGATGATTGCTGGCCTGGGCTGGACACCAGAACCATAGCTGGTCATCAGAAAGGTGAGGGCCAACAGAGCTGTCACGGGCCACTTAATGACGGGCACACAGCCTGGGGATCACACACAGCACATGGAGAGTCAGGAGGCCACCCCAGCAGGAACGTGGGGACCATCCATACCAAAACATCATGACAGGGAGTGTCACTGACTTCCCATCTTGCTGTTGTGGATGCAAAGGCCTGGGGTCCCCCCCCAGATCCAGGTCTCCTGTAATCCATGCTACGTAGCATGCTAATCGATGCTACGGAGACAGTTGAGTCCCCTGGATAAGTGTATCAAGCCTCAGAGGCCAGGCAGTGGTGTACCTGGTTGAGTGAATACATATTACTGTGCACAAGGACCTGCGTTCAAGCCCCTGATCCCCACCTGCAGGGGGGAAGTTTCATGAATGGTGAATCAGGGTTGCAGTTCTATCTCCCTCTTCCTTCTCCATTTTTGTCTTGTTAAATAAAAATTTAAACATTTCAAAAGTATATCAGACCTCATTTTGACAGTGAGGGCTTCCTGAAGATTTTAATGTGACCAGCTGGACCTCTTGAAGACCAAGTCCATGAAGGGCCTGGAGCAAAAGGACTCTGGCACTGAGGACGCCATCAAACATCCCTCTTTCCTTTTACGAACAAGTGGAAACCAGACATGAAGTCACACGTCAGCTGCTCTGGGTTTTCAACTCCCCAAGGATCATGATCTCCAGGAGCCAGAGAGTGTCAGGTTCAGGGCCCCAGCTCCCCACGGGTGGTGTCAGCGTTTCCCAACATGTAATGCTGACTCCACAGGGTGGAAACGGTGATGAAACAACTTGGGGACACCAGGTCAAGTGCAGAGTCTTGGATTTTTAAGCTGTGCGCTTGAGCTGAGAATTTCTAGTAAAGGGGTGCACCACTTCCTCCAAAATATTTGACCAGAGAGAATTAGTGGGTTATGAAAACTGTCCTTCAGAAAGAAGATGACAAAAGCTGGGGAGGTGGTGCACCTGGTAGAGCAGACATATCAGCGTGTGTCAGGACCTGGGTTCAAGCCGCCAGTCCCCACTCGCAGGGGGGAAGTTTCATTAGTGATGAAACAGTGCTTCAAATGTCTCTCTCTCCCTCTCAATTTCCCTGTCTCTACCCAGTAAATAAATAATAATAATAATAATAATAAAATTGAAACAGAGTGGGGAAATGGCTATCGGTGGGGTTGTGCAGGCACTGAGCTCCAACAATTACCCTGGTGGAAAAAAAAAAAGAGAGAGAGAAAGAACGAGTGGGAGGGAGGGAGGGAGGGAGAGAAAGAAGGAGGAAAGAGGAAGGAGAGAGACAGAGAGAAAAGAGAGACTGTAGATCATTAATCCCTCATTAAAAAAAAATCATACAAAGGAAAAAGAAAAATTTGTGGTTCGGGAGCTGGCACAGCAGCTTGAGTTATGGACTCCAAAGTATGAGGTTCTAAGTTTGATCAATGACATCACAGGTGCCAGAGTAATGCTCTGGGTCCGCACCCCGCCCCCTCAATTTTATGGTATCTGTTTAGCTTATTTTAGGAAAATTCAGGATAGAGTTGCTCTTTGGGGGGGTAAAAGACTGGTAGAACTGGGGAGGAATCTCAAGATCCAATTGGGGGGTTCCCTCTACCCGCAGACTTGCACACACCCCGCAGTGGGAGGGTGGCAGGGGTCTTGTACTTCTGACGGGTCCAGCAGGGCACCCTTGCCCTCCCTCAGGTGCTTTTCCTGCTGTGCCTCTGATGTAGTCCTCCCCAGGCAAGTACTGCCTCCTCAGTATTTCAAACCAAGCCGCTAGGAAATGCATCAGAGTCTGGGGGAGCGCAAGCGTCAGGAAGCCATGTCCACAGCCATGTCAGCATCTGCCACCCCACGCACACGCCCCAGGGTGGAGAAAGCGTGAGCCCGGAGCCCCTCCAAGAGCTTAGCAGAGAGATCAGTAAACTACTTACTAACTGAAAAAAGGGAGGGGAAACCATGAAAGGGAGCATCTGGAGAGTTGCCTTGGAACAACAAACCAAACTGAAAATTAAAATCCAGAAACCAAACCTTTGGAGAGAATCAAAAGTCAGGCAAGACAAGCAAACAGGGTTCTGATAACCTTCCTGACTGGAAGTCTGGCAGGAACTGGATTCCAATTTGAGAGCAACACAGATCTTTCCATTCACAGTGCTTCCCTGCCGCTTTATTCCTTTACTGAGTTATTTATTTTTTTTTACATAGAAGCAGAGAGGGAGAGTGAAAGAGACCATAGCACTGACGCTTCCTTCAATATGGCAGGGTCTGGGCTCGAACCTGGGTCATGCACATGGTGAAGCAGTGCACAATCCAAGTGAACTATTGCTAGCTCACTGGCTTGATTTTATTTATTGATTTATATTTATTTATTTATTTACACCAGGGTTAACTCTGGGGTTTGGTGCTGACCCTACAAAGACACCGCTCCTGGCAGCCATTTTTTCTATTTTATTTTACATGACAGAGAGAAACTGAGGGAAGTGGGGAGATACAGAGGGAGAGAGACACCTGCAGACTTGCTTCACCACTCACGAAGCTTCGCCCCTGCAGGTAGAGAGCGGCGTCTCAAACCCGAGTCCTTGTGCTTGGTAATGTGTGCACTTAACCGGATGTGCCTTTTTTTAAATTTTCCTTTAAACCAGTCAGGGCAATTGGGCATCTCCCTCTGCATCTGCATTCTGGCACAGGAAAGCTGGTTGGCTCATGTAATGTGTTTAGTTTTCAGGGCAGGAAATTCCAAAGGGAAGTGGGAAATAATCAGATGAGCAGTTTCCAGGGCTTTGAGAACACTAACCCCAGTCATGACTGCAATGCCTGGGGGACCTGGTGGAGTTTGAGTCCTGTGAGATTAAGACATGTTGGGAAAGAGACACAAAACCCCAGGTCTTGTCTAACTGCTCTTTTGTGCCCCCTCAGAAAGAGTTGGGGTTCAAAGTAATTACAAATTCAATCAAGAAATTCTACATGGCCTGTTTTCCTCCCCTTTCTTGATATAGATAGACGGTTTACAGAGATTCTGGGTGTTCTCATCTTAGTTAACACACCTGGCTCCATGCTAGGCCTCCCCCGGGACGGGGAGATGACTCAGATGACTCAGCGCTTCACAGAGATAAACCCTGGAGCTGCCCGGGACCCGGCACATCCGGCAGAAAGTCCCATGGGTGCTCGTCACCCTAACCATTTACTAATTAATCTGATACGGTGCTTCCTGGGTGGTGACACCATCAGTTCTGGAAGTGGGAGGGGTTGGTTCTTTGTTCAGACAAGAGTGGATGGGGCCAAGGGAGCATAAAAGCCGTTGTGCAATGACCTGAAAAGGGGGCAAGAGGGATGGGGTAAATGCTCAGTGTCAGAGCACAGGACTCGCCTGCCCAAGGTCCCCAGATGTCCCAGGTTCAAATCCTGGCATCACTGCGTGCCAGAGCTGAGCGGTGCTCTCTGGCCAATCTCTCCCAAAAATAAATCTTAAAAAAAAAAAGGTGTGGGGGCTGGGGAGATAGCATAATGGTTATACAAAATAGACTTTTATACTATTATGCCTGAGGCATCAAGGGCCTCTGGTTCAATTCCCAGCACCGCCATAGGCACGAGCCAAGCAGTGCTCTGGTTACAACAGGAACAACAATAAAATAAAATAAAATAAAATAAAATAAAATAAAATAAAATAAAATAAAATAAAAACATAACCGAGAAAGACTCAATGTAAAAATTGATTTTCCCAGAGTAACCAAAGTTGACAACTGGCTCTAAGCATTGTGTTGAGGGAAGTATAGGAAGTGGGTGATTTCCATTATGTACCTCATAGAGCTGGGGCCACCCAGAAGACAGGGCAGGCAGGTCAGAGCACCTCTGGGACAGACGGGCTGGGCTGGCTCTGCTGCCAGGTGTCAGATCAGCACACCTCTGCCCAGCCGTGTATGGGTGTACCCACCTCCCATCACCACTGAGGGTCGGCCTCCTGAGCTTTTGCCCCACATCTGACTCTATATTTGGAACAAAGATGAGCCCTTAGAAGTCGTGGATACATGAACTGGATTTTTTTCACGCAGTGCTGCTGGTAAAGGGGAGGGGAAGGAGGATGGAGTCTGCTGAGATCCAGATTTAGGCCTCATTTAAGGACTTCCAGTGTCTCATTTTAATACAGGGACCTGTGCTTTTTTTCTTTTTCTTCTTCATTTATTTCATCAACAGAAATCTAGACAGACTGTCCTAGAGCAGAATTTTGACATTCTCAAGTTCTTGAGAAAAATAAGGTCAGACTAAAAACACTGCTCAATATCCTGGCACAAGCTATATGACAAAGGCCCTACATTTTCCTTTCCTTGCAAATCGAAAAAGAAGTTTCAGCACGCTCTCTCCAAAGGCATGAACCACTGGCACTGTAATCACAAGGGGCATTTTATCAATCCAGGCTCTGGGGCTCCCACCTCAGACCTACTGCATTATAAACCTTGGGGTGGGGACCTTGGAACCTGCATTGTCATAGCTCTCTAAAGGCTTTGAATGAAAGGTCATACAACCATTATTTTTAGAATATGTCCTTGAGGGTGGGGCAAAGTAGGTAGAGTGCATATGTTACTATGCACAAAGATCTAGGTTTAAGCCTCTAACCCCAACCTGTGGGAGGAAGAAGCTTCACAAGCGGTGAAGCAGTGCTGCAGATGTCTTTCTTCCTCTTTATCTTAGTTTCATTCCCCTCTCAATTTCTTTCTGTTTCTATAAAAAACAGACAACAACAACAAAAAAGAATATGTCTTTAATTCCTATTTGCTGAGTCATTTCTGAATTCCTAAGCCAGATATCTTTAGGAGTTAGTCATCACCTGTAAAACAATATAATTTGCCTGTCCTTCAGTCATTGTTTTATTATTACTATTATTTTTTATTAGGAGATGGTTCACCAGTAGAGCATACTATTTACTTGCCAGACTCTGGGTTCGATCCTCGGTGCTACTATAAAAGAGTAGTACTCTGGTCTCTCACAGAAGCAAACAAATCAATCTTAAAATAGAATTGAATGCACTAATATCAACTCCAGGAGAGAACACAAGTATCCAGGATCTAGAAGCAATCTTCTAGAGTATCTTCTATCTGTTCTGTTCAAAACAAGCTTCTTTTACTTTTAGCAGTCGGGGTGGGGGCTGGAATAAGGGCACCAGTATCTGTAGCTTTTGGATTTCAAATTAATGAATTTTTTTTTCCCCTGGTGGTGAATTTGATGGTGTCTCTTGCCCAGCTTATCAGTTAGGAAGGTTATCAGAAAAATAAAACATCAGGCAAAGAGGCAGGTCTGACAAGAAAGGAGAAAACCAAAAACCATGTTTACACAGAGAGGGTTCCTGGCGGGGCCCTGGGTCACTGGAGAAGTGAGCTGCAGGGGGCCACACAAGAGTATCGGGTTTGGAAGGAGAATGGAGATGAGAAGACACAAACAGATGGAGAGGAGGCTCGGTTCTTGAGAGAGAAGAGGAGGAGGAGGAATCTGACACTAAAAGGGTAGAAAAGAAAAAAATGAAAGAGTAAAGGCAAAAAAATAAAGCCACTTCAGAAACGCAAAGAGAAAATAAAATTGTTGTCAATATACTCACATAGGCTGCAAAAAAAAAAAAAAAAATGAGGTCATGTCATACACAGTTATCCCTCACCGTGGTCAGAGATATAAGTGCTTTTCAAAGAAAACAAATTTGTGATTGCTTTCCTTCCTCAGTGGTTAATCGGTCTGCAGTCAGTGGTATGGTCCACTGAAAGCAATATGCCTTGAACCTATAATAGCCAGAAATGACTGGGTTTTTTTTTCTTTGGGGGAGGGATGGAGGGAGTTGTAAAGGTTTAGTGCTTGACTCTGCTGAGACTTGTTTTTGATGAGAAGCACTTATATCATGTCTGCTTGAAAACTAGGCTTCCCTGGGTGCCGGGACCAGGGTGTGATGGATGTCAAGGTTCTTCCAGTGAAGCGACAATGTTGAGGCATTGGAGCTCTAAGCTATGGCCTGCGGCTGAGAGCTCTGGCTGGCCAGCCTACCACCCGCACACCTTATAGGAGAGAGAGAAAGCCATGGGGAGGCCACCACTGTGATGGTTACAAAATGGCCCAAGTTGCTCCTCCCACCCACCTCTACTTTTTTTTTTTTTCCCATGAATAGGTGTCTGGCAATATCCACCAATGATTAAAATCCCACACTCCACATCCTTGAAGGTAAAGGAAGAAAGAAAAGTTTGCATCTTTTATCGAAGGGACTACTGACTTAATTAAAAAAAAAACAAACCCAAGAGACAATGATTACAGCTTCAGAGTGAAGATCCACTTCACTTGCTGCGTCCTTTTCAAAGAAAGGGACCTAGGAGATGATGGAGGAGAGGGAACAGCTGAAAGGGACATTAGATAAGAGATCGTGTTCTGTCACTTTGCCACATCCATTAAATCAAAGCAGTGTCCACTGTCTTCCTCATCATGGACTTGGCCAATGTGAAGTTTATAGGCACAGGTGCCCTGGAGTTACGCCATACATCAGCCTGTGGACAACTACAGAGGCAGGTATCCACATTGCAGTTAAGCAGCTACTTCCAGATTCAGTGGACTCCAAAAGGGAACAGTGGCATCGCTGGTCTGGAATTTGGGCCTGGCATGTGGGCAGCAGAAAGAGCTGGAGGCTCCTTCCATGGATGGGTCCTTTAGGTTCCAGGCTGGAAAAGTATCACAGTGGGAGGGTACCTGAGGTCTCAGAGGTCCCAGTCCAGCCTCTGTGAGAGCAGAGGGCACCTGCATGAGGACTGCTCAGGGGACTGTCTCTTTCAGGCTCCAGAGCAATGGCGGGGGCAGAGAGAGGCTGCAGAGCACTGTGCAGGGCAGGTCACAGGACTCCCCCCACCCCCAAACGCACCTCAGGGAAGAGGCTGCCCTTGTTTTCCAACCCTGTCCCCGGAGGTGTTTCGTCTCACACCCCTGCCACTCGGGGCCAGGTGCAGCGGCACATTTGTATCCCCTCTGGCTTTGGGGGCTCACCTGTTTCAGGGTCGCTAAAGTCTGGCAGAGTGATGGTGTTCAACTGTCGTCGGTCGGCGATGGTTCTGTCTAAGAGGCTGCTCCCACGTCCGGAGTCACTGCAAAACATGGCTGTGGGCGTCAGCGGCTTGAAGGGCCAGGAGACTGCTCAGAACTTGTAGGCCTGAGGCCCCAAACCCATAGGTTCAAATGCTGACACCACCCTGTGCCAGGCCTGAGTAGTGCTCTGGTTCTAATTTAAAAAAAATTTTTTTGTTTTTAACGTATTAATCTGAAAGAAGGTGACCAGAACATCACTCTGGCATGTGCAACGCTGGGAACTGGACTTGGCTTCAGGATTGCAAAGCTCTAGTCACTGCACTACCTCCTGGGCCAGAGTGGGGGACCACAGCCTTTGCTATCAGTCTTAAAGTCGGAGTTCTTACTGAACAGGTGGGGATGGAAGTTATGAGGTCACAGTATCTGCGCCCCTGAGCGGGGGGTGGGGGTAGGGAGGGCTTGGAGGTGTCAGCCTTCAGGTGGGCAGCTTACCCGCTTCCTGCACTGTGCTCCCACCTCTAGCCCACCCCCACAGAATAGGCTGGTGGCGTTCCTCTGGTGATGGCACACAGAAGCCCAGCTCAGGCTGAACCGGGATGAAAAGATCACACATGCAGGGCCAAGCGACACATTCTTGGAAATGCCATTTCGTTCTCTCTGGCTTTTATTCTCACCTGTCTCACCCTGTATACCACTCCCGACAAGCTCTTTTCGTGTGCTTGAATTCTAAGATGCTTGTAAGCAAAAATCACTGTTTATCCCTCTATCACGATACTCCATCAAAGAGATCCCAGAAAGAAAACCTTGTCTCTCTTTAGGGATCTGGCTCTCTTATGCTTTTCTTTGAATCTATTTTTTTCTGTAAATATTTTATTTATTTACTTATTGCATAGAGACAGAATCTGAGAGCAGTGCGGGAGATAAAGGACACAGTCTACAGAGAGACACCTGTAGACCTGCTTCACTGCTCCTGAAACTCCTCCCCTGCAGGCGAGGATGGGGATTTGAACCCAAGTTCCTGCACATGGGAACACATACACTCTTACCATGTGTGCCACTGCCCAGCCCTACTGAATTCATGTTAAAAAAAAATCAGGGGAGTCGGGTGGTGGTGCAGTGGGTTAAGCGCACATGGCGCGAAGCACAAGGACCGGTGTAAGGATCCTGGTTCGAGCCCCTGGCTGCCTGCCTGCAGGGGAGTCACTTCATAGGCAGTGAAGCAGGTCTGCAGGTATCTATCTTTCTCTCCCCCTCTCTGTCTTCCCCCCCTTCCATTTCTCTCTGTCCTATCCAACAACGACGACATCAACAACAATAATAACTACAACAATAAAAAAAACAAGGACAACAAAAGGGAAAATAAATAAATATTTTAAAAAAATCAGTCTGGGGTTCTAAGAGTGATATGTTTGTTATCTGTTAAGAAGCTCAAATTCTGTAACAGAGTGGCAGAATTTCCTTCTTCACTGCAGCTGTGGCCAAGAGTGGTACCAACAAGATTTGCCGTGAAGCTGAACACTGCTTACAGGCTGCAATTTCCACGTCCAGCGGTGTAGTCTGAGAAACCCTGGAGTCAGAGGGAAACGTGCTTTGGCACAGACACTTTGTCAGCCTGTACTTAGCACGTCATCGCATCCCGGCTTGCTGGAATTGGTACTATTCATTATTTCCCCCAGCGGAACAACAATACGCTTCTCTGTGAAGCAGACATCATGAAAGTCCACCTGGGTTTTCCTTAACTAGTGGCTGACCGTGGACTGCTAGTGTGGGTCTGCCCCATACGTGTCTGAGCATAAGTCTTGCGGTTAGTTATTTGCATCTGCCCATTGTGCCCATTTGGGAGTTTTTCAAGGGACATGATACCCAAATATTTCTACCACCTGACACACTACAGCAAAAGCTTGGCCACTGCAAAGGAAGAGTTGGCCCAGGGTTTTCTGTGGACCAAATCTGAGGATGTGAAAGTGCTTGCTTCTGCTAAGGAAACCCTCCGGGGGTCCTGACTCACCACCTTTCAGAGCCCAGGGCTGGGTGCTGCCCGTGTGTGTTCTGGGACCCAGCTGCAGGCCTAGCTTCTTATCCTATCCCTGTTCATGTCCCTGGTCCAGTGGTTCTCTCTAGGGGCATGGTCACTGGCCTGGTGGCTCTGTGACTTACCTGTAGATGAAGATAAGAATCATTCACCTGGGAGTCAGGCGGTAGCATAGCGGGTTAAGTGCACATGGTATGAAGCGCAGGGACCGGCATAAGCATCCCGGTTCAAGCCCCCGGCTCCCCACCTGCAGGGGAGTCGCTTCACAAGCAGTGAGGCAGGTCTGCAGGTGTCTATCTTTCTCTCCCCCTCTCTGACTTCCCTTCCCCTCCTGATTTCTCTCTGTCCTATCCAACAACAACAACAGCAATAACAACAAGGATAAACAATAAGGGCAACAAAAGGGAAAAATGGCCTGCAGGAGCAGTGGATTCGAGTACCAAGCCCCAGCAGTAACCCTGGAGGAAAAAAAAATTTTTTTTGCTTCATCTCACTTCACTTTATGTGATAGGGCAGAAAGAAATTGAGAGAGGAGGGGAAGATAGAGACAGAGTGACTCCTGCAGTGACAACCTCACCAATGTGTCCTAGAACCTCACTTCTCCAGAGCCCTGCCCCACTAGGGAAAGACAGAAACAGGCTGGAGGTATGGATCGACCTGCCAATGCCCATGTCCAGTGGAGCAACAGTTAAAGAAGCCAGAACACCTACCTTCTGTACCCCAAAAACAATTTTGATCCATGCTCCCAGTGGGGGAGAAATGGTAGGAGGAAGAGAGTAAGAGGGCTCTGAACTCCAGCTCCATCAGGACCCAGAAACAGAGGGAAAAAAAGGAGCAACATTTGGATGTAGTAACAGAGTTATATGCGGCTTGGAGGGGAAGAGAGGATGGGACCTGGAAGAAAAAGGGGGTAATTATGTACAAATGTAGACAGATAGCTATAAAGATGACAGTCAACCCATGTCTGCAACCTTAGGAGAATTGCTGTGGCTTGCACTGGAGGGACTGGGAATTCAGAACTCTGGTGGTGGTGGGAACGGTATGGAATCGTAGCTCTGTTGACATGTAATTCTGTAAGTCAATATTAAATCACTGATAGAATTTTGAGAGAGAGAGACAGAGAGAGAGACCCCTGCAGCCCTGCTTTGCCACTTGTGAAGCTTTCTCTTTGCAAGTGGGAACCAGGGGCTTGAACCTGGGTCCTTATGCAGGGTAACATGTGTCCTTAACCAGATGCTCCACTACCCAGCCTCTTCTTTATTTTTTGATAAAAACAGAGAGAAACTGAGAGAGAAATCAAGGATAGAGGAGAGAGAAAGAGAGATGCCCAGCACTACCCTCAGTGTTAAAAATAAAATGATTTAGTTATTTATATACCCTGTATATTTATTTACTAGGACCCCTGTGATATCTCTGTAGCCATTAGTATTTTTTTATATTTATTTTTCCCTTTTTGTTGCCCTTGTTTTCTATTGTTGTCGTAGTTATTATTGTTGTTGATGTCGTCATTGTTAGATAGGACAGAGAGAAATGGAGAGAGGAGGGGAAGCCAAAGAGGGGGAGAGAACTACAGACACCTGCAGACCTGCTTCACCACCTGTGAAGCGACTCCCCTGCAGGTGGGGAGCTGGGGCCTCAAACCGGGATCCTTATGCCGGTCCTTGCGCTTTGCGCCACCTGCGCTTAACCCGCTGCACTACTGCCGACTTCCGCCATTAGTATTTTTAAAAGACTATTTTTGATATTCTTGTATCTCCCTAGTCCTTGGTACTTTTGTTAAAGATCAATTTATTGACCAATGAAAAAGAGAGGGAGAGAGAGAGAGAGAGAGAGAGAGAGAGAGGGAGAGGGAGAACACCAAAGCATTGCTCTGGTACATGAGGGGTTAAGCTCAAACTCAGGACTTGTGAATCCCAGACTCTCCACTGCCCCCCACCCCCACCCCACCCCAGTTCATAGTTCTGTATCTTCAATGCAAGGAAGCATCCACCCGCTTGTTGGAAGCCCTGTGTGACTTGATTACAGACTCAAGGCTGTTGGTCCAAAGTCTCTCTCCTGGAGACCCGCAATCAGGACACAGCCCTTCTATCTCAGTGCTCCACTAGCTCCAGGGGTCCGCTTACCCCTTGCCCCCACCCCAGACACACTGGGGAGACTCCCTGGGGAGGCCAGCTAGAGCTGCCCAAGACCTAGGGGGTAGGAGGTACTTGCATTTATAGCCTGAAGGAAACAATGCAGCTAAAAGCAAAACCCAGGAAGCTCCTTAAGGCTGTTGTTACCCCCTCCCCTTTCTTGACACTCCAGGAGGAGCAACCCTGAGTGTCCAGGGGTCATCCAGTCTCTGGGGGTGGGGGGCAGTTTTCCTGCCATGGCCCCAAGGAGCTTCCGGAAAGGAGGCAGTTAGATACAGCCCGGGCCTGGAGCTGTGCTTTCCAAAAGCTCTGCCATTCCGCTATTTTCTTCCCCAGCTCAGTATTCTCAGTTGCTAAGTGGGAGGCGAGGTGGGGAGGTGGGAGAGGTGTGGAGAGCGGAGGGGGACTTGGCAATCCGCAGTTGAAGCAATTCCTTTTGGGTTGCTAAAGGGGGTTCAGGCAAAGGGGTGTGCTTCAGCGGTCTGGGGGGCAGCTCTTGGCAGCCGCACTCTGAGGCAGAGGCTCCCCAAACTCTGTGGCTTCTCAGGCTGGGGTGGGGAGGGACCAGGGGGCATAGAGACAGGGTATTTTCTATTTCTGTTTGCAGACTGAGCCAAGTAGTATTTAAGAAAAATTAAGCTGATCTTGACTTTGGGAACATACCCATGAGAAGGGAGAGGCTGGTCTTGTGATTTTCTTTTCATTAAGAGGAAGGTGGTGGGGGGTCAGGCGGTAGTGCAGGGGGTTAAGTGAAGGTGGCGCATCCCGTGAGGACCCATTTATTGGGGAAACTGACGATCCTTCCTAGCCGACTGAATCCACATGGATCCCAGTCACTTTCAAAGCCAGCAACAAGCAGACATCAGGCTCAACCTGACGCTGTTGACTGGCTACGGAAGAAGGGCAAACGCTAGAAGAAGAAGTGCAGATGGCGAGAAGCTCAAGGACCGTCGTAAGGATTCCAGTTCCAGTCCCTGGCTCCTCACCTGCAGAGGGGTCACTTCACAGGCAATGAAGCAGGTCTGCAGGTGTCTGTCTTTCTCCCCCTCCTCAGTCTTCCCCTCCTCTCTCCATTTCTCTCTGTCCTATCCAACGACGACGACATCAATAACAACAATAACTACAACAACAATAAAAAAACAACAAAGGCAACAAAAGGGAAAATAATTTTTTTTTTTTTTAAAAAAAGAGGAAGGTGGTGGCAACAGGCTGTCACATGTCCCAGGGGGTGACAGCACGTCTCCTTGCAAACAGGGTGGAGGGGCTCCACCACTCTGACCTGCCACCACCAGGGACCTGCAGGGCACGCATGAGTGACAGAGCTAACACCTGCTAACAGCCAGCCATGTATGCCAGCAAGGAAGGCCCCCCCAAGCCAGAACAGGAAGAATGGGCCATGCTGACCTCTTACCTGGGGTTGGTTAGGTTGTAACAGGATTTCCATATCTGTAACATGTGTTTGCAGGTGAGAAGTGCCTCGTCTGGGCCTCGGCAGAGTGATTCCAACTTCACTTTGGAAAACAGTAGTCTGCAGAGGGAAGGCAAAAAGAGATAAGGACACGATTCAGCCAGAATCCCCACTCACACGTGCGAACCACTGCACCTTTCTAGGACAGGGCGTGCAAAAGGCTTGACCTCAGGAAGCAGAGGCAGCAGGATAGAAGATTCCAGAACTCCCAGATCACTGGATGGCTTTGCACTGAAACCAGCACAGGTATACCCTGGCCAGTTGTAGTCGGGCTAAAAGTGGGGTATCTTTATTCCCAACACAGAGACTGCATTCAGAGTGTGCTTTTTAGGACAAAACCCATTTATTTGTGAGATTAAAAACAACAACAAAACAGTCCATTAAAAGCAAACCGTGGTTTATTTGCAAAAACCACACAGGAAATGTGAGTCAGCTGATATAAATATCCATCAGCAAGCTTCCACAGATTGGCTGTCTCCCTGGGAAGGAGACATCTGAGCTTGGAAGAGCTGGTCTGGGGGTGTATAAAGCAGTGGGACAGTTGGCTGGGTCTTCCCTCTGCCCTGCCTCAGTCTACTGTGCTGGGCCTCCCTCGTCAACAGCTCCAAGGCCAGCAGCCCTCCCTTCCCCACCAGTGTCACCATCCATGTCTCCACCTTCTATCAGTGCAGAGTTTGGAACCTTCTCCCTTTCTGGACCCTCAGGGGTGCCCCTCCCAGCTCTGGCTTCTGGCTCTCTGTCTCTGGGCTCAACTGTACTGGAGACCTTTCTAACAAAAACCCACTTTCCTGTCCCTTGACTTGCTTGTGGAGAAATCATATGATAACCTCCCCACCTTCCTCCCCAAATCACTCTGACTCCCCATTCAAGAAATGACCAGGGCTCCCTCCATTTGTACTCACAGTTCCTCTGATGTTCTTGGTGGCACCCCTGGGCCCCTGACTCCCACCCAAGAGAGTTCACTGGCCACTGGCTATGTGTGCTTTCTTCAGGACTCTTCAGCACTTTCAACCCATGTCTCTTCAATTCTTCCCAAATTCAGCGCTATCCACAACTCAGGGAGAAGTCTCCCATGGGTGCTAGCTGGCCCCCCTCCCCCCCAAAAAAAAAAGTTTATCTGGATTGAGCTCAGGCCTGTGTATGTACGGTACTGCTGAGCAGAGAGGAAAGGGAAGAGACCAAGAGAGACACTGCAGCACGACTCCACCATCCAGAGTCCCCAAGTGCTCTCAGGTAGAGCAGGAGTTTGAACCTAGACCTCATGCATAGTGAGGCATGCTCTAGCTAGAGAGAGGTCTCCTGGCTGCCCAGGCAGAACTTGTCTCTACTTAGAATGTATCATATTCGCTGCGTGTGTTAGTAATAGCAATGAGGAGGAGAGGAGGGGTTGTTTCTTTTCATTCAGGGGCCACTATACGCAATGCCTCTGCCTTACTAATCATGTCACGGCCACCAGGCCAGGTGACAAGAGCAGCACAGTCCCTGATCCATGCGCAGGTGGACATAAAGATCATGGCCAGAGGCAGGGACAGGGCTCGGCCTCGTCCCAAGCTTCTCAGCAAGTGGATACTCCTGATCAGCACGGGAGTTTTGACCTGCTCTGTTTCCGACCTGGGCTGGTTCACCCCTCCTTAGGCAACCTGGTGGTCCCCCGCTCCCGGGAGGTCACCATATTGATGCCGAACTTAGTGCGGACACCCGATCAGCATAGCGCACTGCAGCCCAGAACTCCTGAGCTCAAGCGATCCTCCAGCCTCAGCCTCCCAAGTAGCTGGGACTACAGGCGCGCGCCACCACGCCCGGCAAGTGGATACTCCTATGAGGCCTTTCCAGGACTGCCTGCATGGAGAGGTGGCCCCTTGAGATGTCTCCAGGGGGCTAAAAAGACCCTGACACTGACTCCCGCTGGTCCCCCTGAGTCTGGAAGGCAGTAGGATCGCTTTTCCAAAAGGATCTCCCACCAGACTTGGGGCAAGTGGGAGGCATGTGATAAAAGGAGCCTGCACCGCCAAACAGGCAGCATTTCAGAGAGGCCTGTGTGGGCCCCTGCACCCCTCCAGAAGGGGACTCCCTGGGAGGCCTGGGTCCCTACGGTTTGGCAAGCCTGCCCAGGAAGTCCAGAGCTGGTGGGGAAGGCTCCCAGGCAGCAGGCAGCAATGCCCATAGCAGCCAGCCATGACACCCTGCCTCGGCTTGAGGGGAACTGTTCCCTGCCAGGCTGCTCGGCTGGAAAAAGAACTCCTAATTAACATGAAATAACAGCTTTCAAACACTCCACTCAGGATATGGAGTTGAAAAGGTGTGGGCTGCGTTTAAGAGAACCAGACAGGAAGAACAATGGCAGGACTGCTGAACACGAGTGACAGAAAAGGCACCTGCAGCTGAGGCCGGAGGAATAGGAGAGAGAAGCAGCAACACGGGGGTGGGGGGAGACTAGAGTCCCTCAGGGAGCCAGGGACCACAGGCCTCCCTCCAGACTCCCCTGGACAGGTCCTCCTCCTTCCCACCATGCCCCAAGCCTTAGCCTGTCTGCCCAACAGAAAATGACACGTAGGACAGAAGTAGTGATACTTGTCATTCAAGCACTGCTCACCCATCACAAGGCTGTGGGGAAACATCTGGTTGGCGTGTGCCATGTCTGCATAGACAGGGAGAGCGAGGACCAGTGGTGGCAGGGCAGAGACTCATCCCTTCAATCGATGGAGGAAAGCCCAAGGCCAAAAAAATAATGATGGGACAGCCTGGGTCAAACTGGCATTTACTGCATATACCATGAGGTGCTGTGAGCCTCAGGGGAGACAGAGGGACTGCCAGGCAAGCCTATGGCCACATCACCCACATCCAAACATACTGTCAGCAAGAGGCTCCTCTGAGCAGCTGGGGAGAGAGCTCAGTGGCTGAATACTGGCCCTGCAAGTCTGAGGCCCCAGGTTCGATCCCTGGTACCACCTTATGCCGAAACTGAGAAGTACTCTTGTGTTACTCTTATAAATATATGTATCTTAAAAATATATTTATTTGATAAGACAGAGAGAAATTGAGAGGGGTAAAAGGAGATAGAAAAGGTGAAGAGAAGAGAGACAACTGCAGTCCTGTTCCACCACTCGTAAAGCTTCCCTCCCAAAGGTGGAGACAGAGGGCTTGAGCCAGGGTTCTTGAGCACTGTAACATAACATATGAACTTAACTGGGTATGTCACTGCCTAGCCCCCTCCATCTTTTTGTTAAAGGATATTTCTCTGAGCACAGCAAAGCAGTCACACTTGGGAGAAATGATCTATTCCCATCCTTTACAGCGGGCTCAAAGCTCATTCGCCCAGGTTAAAAAAAAATTTTTTTTTTGGTTCAGAGATTCAGAGTGTGTAGGGAATGGCAAAATGAAGGACAGAAATGACAGCGGGCTGGAACGCCAGTCCCACTGCATACCCAAGGCTGCATCTAGCCCGTCACGTAGTGCTAGCAGAACCTGTCTGCTGTCCTTACAACCCCCTCCGCACCACCCTAGGCCCCATGTCAGCTCAGAGTCCATCCTTCTTCCCAGCCAGGGTCAGCTTCCTCCAGATGCTACTCTCCTCTGAGCCCACAGCCTTGCTGGTGCTGTTTCAGCTTGGAATGTCTTTCCCACATACCACTGTCTTTCTGGCACCTGACTCATCTGTTAAGATCAGGGCAAACAGAACCCTTTCGCTCTAGCCAGCCATGAAGAACAGGGGCTCCACCCCCACCCCCACCCCCCACCTCCACCCCCAGTGGCAGTGCAGCAATTAAGGGCACTTGCTCTGATCCTGTCATGGGAATGAGAATTGTGGTGGCCCCTGAGGGACCCAGCCCAAAGCAATTCCACAGGTCACCACTGGCGGGGGGGGGGGGGGGGGGGGGGGGGGGGGGGGGGGGGCTAAAGGGAACCTCTGGCAGGACTGGCAGGGAGTCAAGCTACTAAATACAGACACCACCTGGGGTGTCACAAAGGGCTCATGTGCAGGACATGACACTGGAATGTTTCACCCACTTAGCTGTGAGGCAGGAAATGTGTATCCGTTCTTCCATACTTGACCTGAGCTAATGGCTGTACTGACATGCTGTTATTTGGCTCATTGGAGGCAAACCTGATTGAGCAACAGTAGTTACAGTACGCAAGGACCAGGGTTCAAGACCCCAGTCCCCATCTATACGGATGATGCTTTTTAAGTGGTGCAGTGGTGCTGCAGGTCTCTCCCCTCTTGATTTTTGTCTATCCAAAATAAATTTAAAAATTAAATTATTTTTTTAAATAACAGGAAAAAAAATGCACGGGTTCTTCTGGTGCCCAGGATATGGTCTCGGGCAGGCAGTCTCCCTCCCGTGTCCAGTGGGAAATGCAGCAGTGCCCCTGCTCTAGACGGCACAGACCAGCATTTCACTATGACTCCATCCCCAGGTGACTCTGTGCAAGTTTAAGGTCAAGAAGCATCACTCTGGGGGCTGGCAGACAGTTTGCTCAGCAGAGGGTGGGCACATCACGGAGATGCCACAGACAGCACCTGGGGAACCCCATGGATGGTGGATCGCTGCGGTGAGGTCTTTCTCCGAAACAGATTGTGAATCACCACTGGCATGAAGCTTACAGAGGGGTCCCTGCCTGCCATCTCAGCAGGAGTTTTCCTTTCTTCTGGAATGTTCCTTGGATGACTTGCGGATGGTGGCGCTACACCATAGCTTCTGTTTCAGAACTCTGACCCAGTGAGAAAGTTCTGTGCCTATGATGGCCCATGGTGGCTTGAGAAGGTGGCACAGTGAGCCGTGTGTCTGCATGGGGAGTGAGGGGTGGTCATCGGGGTCTTCTCCCAGGATGGCCAGACTGTCACTGAGACAGTGACTCCAGCCCCACCTCTTCCCACTTTGGCTGACAGGCAAGGGCTCCAGCCGGCCTCCCTATTAGTCCCATCCCTCTCTCGTCTGCAATACGCCCCCTTCTCCCAGCAGTATTTTTAGAACAAATACACAAAAGGCATATTTAACTGGAATAAATCACCTCAAAAAACCCCAGTTTGGCTGCTTTTTCCCCTCCTTTTGCTCCCACTTCGGTTATTGATATTAACACCAACAGGCAGCTAAACTGGAATGGTTCCCAAGGCAGGCTGACCACGAGCTCCAGGGGTGACGGTGACCCACAGTGTAAACAGAGCCCACTCACAAAGGGCTTCCAGGAAGCTTCAGAGAAGGGCAGGAGAAATGGGACTATTTCCTGAGTGCTGCCCAGCGGGAGGTTGATAGGGACAGAGTTGGTACAAAAATAAATAGGGATCCATGGAGGTAGCACAGTGTTAGTGCATGAAACTTGCATGCCTGGAGGCTCAGGAGTCCTTGGTTCCATCCCCTGCACCACCATATGGCAGAACTGGGCAGAGTTCTGGTGTATCTCTCCCAAAAATGAATAAATAATTTAAAAATGTAAAATTATCTTTATGTATTTATTGGATAGAGACAGCCAGAAATCAAGATGGAAGGGGGAGACAGAGAGGGAGAGAGGCAGAGAGACACCTGCAGCCCTACTTTACCACTCATGAAGCTTTCCCCCTGCAGGTGGGGACCAGGGGCTTGAACCTGGGTTCTCGTGCACTGTAATGTGAGCGCTTAACTAGGTACACCATCGCCTGACCCCAAATAAATAATTTTTTTAAAGGAAGAGGAACAGGAAAGGAAAGGGAAGGAGAAGCAAGTAGGGTGCCCTTGAAAACCAGTTGGTGAGCAAGAGCCTTTGGAATCACAAGGGCCAAAATAACCACTCAGTAACGAAATGTGTGGGTAGGAAATATTAAAAACAAGACTCCCGGGCGCTAGCGCAGCAGGTTAAATGCACGTGGCGCAAAGTGCAAGGACCGGTGTGAAGATCCTGGTTCGAGCCCCCCGGCTTCCCACCTGCAGGGGAGTCGCTTCACAAGCAGTGAAGCAGGTCTGTAGGTGTCTCTCTTTCTCTCCCCCTCTCTGTCTTCCCCTTCTCTCTCCATTTCTCTCTATCCTATCCAACAACAGTGACATCAACAACAACAACAATAACAATAACTACAACAATAAAACAAGGGCAACAAAAGGGAATAAATAAATCTAAAAAACAAAAAAAGCAAAAAAAGCAAGTCTCCCTATTAAATGATTCTGGTTCTAATGAAATAGTCTAACCTCTCCCAACCACAAATCCACTGATCATTTCTCAAATGGGAGAGAAAGCAAACTGAGGGAAGTCTAGAGTCCATGCCCCCCCCCACCACCCCACCTAAGGCCATCTCTCTGAAAGATTTCTACCTTTCTTTTCCGTTTTTTTTTTTTTTTTAAGTAGATTTGTTAGCTTTCTGAGAGAGACCAGAATGCTGCTCCAGCATAAGGGGTCCAGCTTCTCCACATGATCACCAACACTTGTTACCCTCTATTCTCTATATAAAACATACATACATGTTTACGCACATACATATATGTGATACATATACATACATGTAAAAGCCACTCTAATGTGCATGATGTAGTATCTCATTGAGGTTCTGATTTGCAGTTCTCTAATGATTAATGGGGCTAAAATATTTTAGGGTCCTGAGCAGTGGCACACCTGGTTGAGGGCACAGGTTATCATGCTAAGGAACCCAGGTTTAATCTTCCAGTCCCCACCTGCAGGATGGATGCTTTATGAGTTGTTAAGTAGTCTGCAGGTGTCTGTCTCTCTTTCTCCCTCTCTATCTCCCCCTCCCCTTTCAATTTCTCTCTGTCCTATCAAATAAAATATTTTAATGCACTTTAATATCTTCTTTGAAGAAATGTCTATTTAAACCTTTTGTCCCTTTAAAAAAAAGACTAGTTTGTTTATATGTTGAGAGGATGAGAGAGGGAAGACCAGAGCACTGTTCAGGTTTGACACAAGGTGGTGTCAGGGATTGAACCTGTAACCTCTTGGGGCTCAGTCACACAGGCTCCCTATCCTTCTTTCCTTCTTCTCTTTCTTTCTTTCTTTCTTTTTTTAAAAATTTTTTAATATTTATTTTATTTATTTATGCCCTTTTGTTGCCCTTGTTTTATCGTTGTAGTTATTATTGTTGTTGTCATTGTTGGATAGGACAGAGAGAAATGGAGAGAGGGAGGGGAAGACAGAGAGGAGGAGAGATAGACAGACACCTGCAGACCTGCTTCACCGCATGTGAAGTGACTCCCCTGCAGGTGGGGAGCCGGGGTTCGAACCGGGATCCTTATGCCGGTCCTTGTGCTTTGCGCCACCTGCGCTCAGCCCGCTGCGCTACCGCCCGACTCCCTCTTTCTTTCTTTTTTTAAATGCAACCCTGGAGAATGAGTTCAGGGACTTGTGAGTAGCACAATATAACAGAGTGGCCTCCATGGCCCTTTTTATTTTCATCTTTTTTATTAGAAAGAGGAACAATGAGACAGAGAAATAGGAGAGACCTGTCAGCATGGCTCCAAAATCTGTGGAGCGTCCCCAGTGCCGTTCATGGTGCTCCCTGGCTCCCATGGTGTCAGGATTCAAAGTCAGGCAAGGCAAAGGTTCTACCCAGTGAGCTATATCCCAGCATGCTCTGTTTTTTAGTTTATTTTTCTGTGGAAAGTTGATTTTAAATAAGCTACTGCAGCACTGAATCCATTCCACTGGTGCCCACTACATCTTCCAGGCTGCCACCCACCTTCCTTGGCCTGTTGACCCCCTCCCCAACCTAGAACCTGGATGGGGGTATCTCAAGAGTTGGCTGCCTTGTAGTGCCCCTGCAAGGACACATCCAGGTACCCTAGCTTGTTTTTCTAATTTAATGATGGGAATGGCCTCTTTCCTTGTGGTCCGACTTGCTTCTAGAGGCAACTCTGCTCTAAGTAAACAGAGGCCAACAACACCAGACACATGGCCTCTCAGTAATCACTCCATCAAACCACTGGCCAACACAGTATTTCCAGCCAAACTGAGCTCCTCGAGAGTGAGAATGAGACTGTCTTCTTTGCCAAGTAATCTTTTTTGTTTGTTTGTTTGTTTTGTTTTGTTTTGATTAAAGCTAGATCCATGGGAAAGTAGGATTCAACCTCAGCTTTCTGGTTTATTGATGAGATGAACAGGGGAAATAGTAAAATAAAAATAAAATTTTGCTCACCTGGTCAGTTAAATAAAAGAGCCTAAGCTGTTAGTCTCTTTATTATTATTTTTATTAAATATTTTTATTTCTTATTGGATAGAGAATTTGTGAGGGGAGGGGGTAGTAGAGAGGGAGAGAGACAGAGATACCTGTAGCCCTGCTTCACCACTCATGAAGCTTTCCCCCTGCAGGTGGAAACCAGGGGCTTAAACCTGGTCCTTGCGCATGGTAATGTGAGCACTTAATCAGGTGTGCCACCGCTTGGCCTCAGTGTTTGTCTCTTGTTCAAGGAAGCACTTCTAGCACCCAGCATGGCACGTGGAAGGTGCTGGGAACTGGGTGTTTCAAAGGCTGTGGTTAACCAAGTGCACTGGACTAAAGTCAAGAGCAGACTATCTGGCTTCAAATCGAGCCTCTGCCACATACAAGATGCGAAACTGCACACATTACTGAACCACTGTGCCTATATTTCTCTATCATAAAGCAGGAATAATATTACCTGCCTTTGAAGGTTCTCATACTGCTAAAATTGGTTAAAAATGTGTTAAGTGCTAGTAAGACTTACCTATAAGAAAGCAGTATGTATATATGAATGGTTACAGTGCTGACTGAGTGGCTTGCTGAATGAATGAGTGAATGATATTACCTATATTTACTTTGTCCAGTCAGTTCATTGTTATTAGTATGAAAAGAGATGTGAATCTCAAACTGTGTTTGCATAGGAGAGAGAGGAGACCACATGGGAAAGTGTTGTGTCAGAGCCCATGGCTGAGGGTTTGCTTCAGGGCCTTCCCTCATGTTGAGTGACAGCTAAGAAAGTACACTAAACCTTCAACCTTCTGCATCCCACCATGATCTTGGGTCCACACTCCCAGAGGGTTAAAGAATAGGAAAACTATCAGGGGAGGGGATACGGCGGTCTGGTGGTGGGAATTGTGCGAAGCTGTACCCTTCTTATCCTATGGTTTTGTCAATGTTCCCTTTTTATAAATTAAAAATTTTTTAAAAAGAAAGCACACTAAAAAACCTCAAGAGTTGCTCAAATTCCACACTGATACCACTTGTATTTGGATCCTTGACAGGTTTTGAAAATTGCTTTCTTGCCTTCTGTTGTAACCGGTGACAGTTTCTCGAGTGTGCTGTGGGTCTGATGACCTCTCAGAGAACATGTGAGAATAATGTCACGAGACTCTGTTCAGCTATGAAGGAATGCTGTGCATGCACGCCAGTCCTCTAGTCCTGTGCACTACCTCTTGCTATGTCCCCAGTCTCTGTAGTGTGTGCATGTGTGTGTGCGTGCACATGCGTGTGCATCATGCCTTCCTATGTACAATGTCACTGTTCCTGGGTTGCTTTTTTAATTTTTCCCATTCAGCTAGATGGGGGGAGGGGGAGATACCACAGCACTAGAGCTTCCTCTGATGCCACAGTACCTTCCGTTGGGATATGAAGGCTTAAATCTGGGTCAGGCACAGACAGACAACTAAAGCAAATAAACTTGTAAAACAAGACAAAACCAAACCAAACCAAACCAAAACCAAACCAAGCTGTCTCACTGTCTCCAGACTCTTGTGGAAACTATGGTGGTTATGAGAAGGGAGGGGGCACAGCAACTTAGGTGATGGGTGTGGTGAGCTTCACACACACACACACACACACACACACACACACACACACACACACGAAACTAGAACCGTGAAATCTTAGAATACTGCAAATAAATGTTAAATGTTAAGTCAGTATTAATGAAAAGGTATATTAAAAAGACCAGTGAGCAAAGTTGCACAGTCAGCTTGTCTGAGGACAAGAAAGCTCGCCTGGCCTGGCCGTGGCCGCCCTGAGCAGCCGGATCCCCGGCTTTGCTGACTGAGGATAAAATCATTATCACACTGACATTCTCAAGTGCCACCTTCAGCAGGATACGATCTGATACATTTCCCAAATGACAAAAGAGAATACACTGTCAGTTCTCATCTAAAAATGAAAGTCCATGACAAAGACACAAAGTCCACGAAGGATAAGTCTGAATCCAAACCAAAGCGAGGCAGCTGTTCCAAACAGAGACTGGCAGGGGGCCTGGAGATGACTCACACTTTGCCGTGCACAAGGATCTTGGTTTAAGTCCCCAGTCACAGCATGGGAGCACCTGCAGTGGAGCAGTGCTGTGGTATCTCTCCTCTGCCTCTCTGTCTCTCACCGTCCACCGTCTTATCTTTAAAAAAAAAAAGTGGGAAAGTCTGCAGTGGCACTGTAGAAATTCCATCTATAGCCTTGATAACACCCACACCCACACCCACACCCACACACCCGCAATCCAAATCCAAACAACAAAACCGAGTGCCACCTGGTACCTACTGCTAGCTTTTTAGGCCAATGAGGAAAATTATCAAACACAAAGTATTCATCAGTTAGGACATTATGCAAAGTTCCCTTTCATAAGGATGAAAACCAAGGCTCTTATCCAAAGTACAGGTGAGAGTGAAACTTCCTAACGTTAAGAACACAGCCCAGTATTAAAATGTGTACCTTGTTAATTTTTGTTTAGGGAGAGCTTTTAATCTGTAAGACACTTTTATCATCAAAGATTAACTGTTCCTCATTTGGCTTAAATTATAATAGTTAAAAAGCTTTAAAAAGCTTCACCAGAAAAAGAAAATATTACAGGACGTCTAGAGACAGCACATACAGAAGTGGCAGGCATGGGGGGTGCAGTGGGGTAAGCACACATGGCACAAGGCACAATGACTGGAGTAAGGATCCTGGTTTGAGCCCCCCGCTCCTCACCTGTGGAGGTGGGGGGTCACTTCACGGGCAGTGAAACAGGTCTGCAGGTATCTATCTTTCTCTCCCCCTCTCTGTCTTCCCTATCTCTCTCCATTTCACTCGGTCCTATCCAACAACAAAGACAGCAATAACAACAATAATAGTAACAACAACGATAAACCACAAGGGCAACAAAAGGGGAAAAAAACCGGCCTCCAGGAGCAGTGGATTTGAAGTGCGGGTACGGAAGCTCAGCAATAACCCTGGAGGCAAAAAAAGAAAAAAAAGAAAAGAAAAGAAATGGTAGGCATGAATCACTAACTGTGTTAACAGCAGATGTCACTAACTACATTAAATGTGAATGGGCCAAATACATGGAAGAGGAAGCAGAAATTATACTAAAAACTTAAAAAGATGCAACTATATGTTTGCCTATAAGAGAAGTATTTGAAGAATGACTCAAAACTTTAGAAATGGTAAATGATGTAAACATCACCAACCCAGTTTTTTTTTTTTTTTTTTTTTTTTACTGAAAATACAACTGACACAAAACAGGTAGGAAAAGAGATAAGATAAAATGTCAGGATATGAACAAAGCACAAATGTGGTGGTAGACACAATAATTAGAAATGCTTCAGTTAAGACCATCATCATGAATTTAAATATAATTGACTCTATATCATGAACATATGCCTAAATCTAAAACAGAAGCATATCAAAGTTCACAGAGAATGGGAAAACTTTCCCAAGCACCCACACACATTTTGATGTTGGTGTATGGTGTGCATGCACAATATGTCAATGCATGTGCATATATATGATTGTATTCACACAAAAGAATAGCCTTTTAGGCAAAAGTGAATGAGGCCACATTGCAAAATGACAAAGGTTTGAATTTTCCATAAAGACATAGGAATTCTAAATTTACATGCAACCAGTAGCAGAGTTTTGAACTACATATAGCAAAAAATGTTATATCTAAGCGGTGAAATAGGACAGGCTGCACCTTACTAGAAGATTTCAACACAGCTCTATTCAATCACTGAGAGATTAAATAGACCGAAAAATCTATGAGACCTATGACAACCTCTATTATAACCATAAAACAAGTAAAATGCAGTAAAGCTTAAGGTTAACTTAGATTCCACTTAAACCTGGGTCTATTTCCTCCCCAATTTGAGGTCAGATGCCATCAACCCAATACCAGTTTGGATGTGACAAATGACAATGATTTAACAACAGGGAGAGCGTATAACCTCATCAGATAAAGAAAGGACTACAAAAGCTGAATAAGGGCAAGAGACTAGCTCACTTTAATGTTGGCCTTTTTGGTCAATACCAGGCCATCCCATCGTATGGGACTCTAGTCAGGGAATCCTTGGATTCCCACATAGATATGATGTGTCTAGACCTCTAAAAGATCCCTCTCTCCACCATTACTGGTCACTTCCATCAGTAACATCATAATAAGTCCTCTTGTGGGCCTCTCTATTACCTTGCCCTCACTGTAGAGCTTCAGTGGTAGGGACTGCCCCATTCTCCGAAGGCAGGCTGGGTCAGCCTACTCTGTCATTAGAGGAAGACTGGTCCTGAAATGAGTGTAGCCTAGAATGTTCCTAGCTGTGACCATGGGACCATGGACTGAGAGGTCAGACTGACAGGGACCCAGGTTACACAGGCTCCTGTGCTAAGTATGAATAGATATGGGCTCTAGGTCAGATTGATGGGTAAACAGTTAAAGGTACTTAGATACTTTCTCATGTTTGGGAGCCACTCTCTGCCCTAATCCAGCTTTCTAGTCCTATTCTCAACTCTGACACCATCTTCCTAGACAATATTTTTAGTCCACCTGCACATTAGCTATCAGATGCAGGCAAAAATTATTAAAAGTCATGGGCCCCTAGGAACATACCTTAAAAAGACTTCCTAGCTTCTTCCCACTCGAAGACCCCTAATTTCATCTGCTCTATGTCTATCTTTAGGTTCCTGTTTACTAAACAATTTGTTCTGCTTTATATCTTACTGTCTTTCAGCCACCAAGTTGCAAACACTAGGATTCCATCCTGACCTCACCAATGTGTCCTGAAGTCCTACCTCTCCAGAGCCCTAACCCATCAGAGAAAGATAGAAACAGGCTGAGGGTATGCATCCACCTGTCCATGTCCAGTGGAGAAACATTTACAGAGGTCAGACCTTCTGCCTTCTATACCCCATAAAGAACTTTGATCCATACTCCCAGAGAGATAAAGAATAAGGAAGTTTCAGGGGCAGAGCAGTAGCACAACAGGTTAAGCACACATGGTGCGAAGCGCAAGGACCAGCGGAAGGATCCCAGTTCCAGCCTCTAACTCCCCACCTGCATGGGAGTTGCTTCGTAAGTGGTGAAGCAGGTCTGCAGGTATCGATCGATCTTTCTCTCTCCCTCTCTATCTTCCTCATGTCTCTCAATTTCTCTGTCCTATCCAACAACAGCAACAGTAGTAACAACAATAACAATAAAGACAACTAGGGCAACAAGGGCAACAAAAATGGGGAAAATGGACTCCAGAAGCAGTGGGTTCATAGTGCAGGCACTAAGCCCCACTGACAACCCTGGAGACAAAAAATAGGAAAGTTGCCAATGGACGGGATGGGACACAGAACCCTGATGGTGGGAACTGTATGGAATTATACCCATTATCTTACAATCTTGTTAATCATTATTAAATCACTAATAAAAATTTTAGAAAAATCTGTAAGAATAAAGACCTGGGAGTCAGGCTGTAGCGCAGCGAGTTAAGCGCAGGTGGCGCAAAGCACAAGGATCCCGGTTTGAGGCCCGGCTCCCCACCTGCAGGGGAGTCGCTTCACAAGCGGTGAAGCAGGTCTGCAGGTGTCTGTCTTTCTCTCCCCTCTGTCTTTCCCTCCTCTCTCCATTTCTCTCTGTCCTATCCAACGACAATAATAACTACAACAATAAAACAACAAGGACAACAAAAAGGGAATAAATAAATAAATATCAAAAAAGATTAATTAAAGATGTGAATTGTATCTGAATTAAACACACTTGATAGCTTAATCTAATATATTAGAATTTATCCAAAAAATGCTGAATACATTCTTTTCAAGGACACAAGGAATATTTCAATAAATGATCATATATTTTTCAAAATTGTTAAAAACTTATATATCCTACAGTCTCTGAATGCAATTTAATGTTAAAAGTATCTTAATGACAGATAAGTTGAACAGCCATATTTGACAATTATAAAATGCAGCACTAAAAAAACAAACTAATGGGGAGTCGGGTGGTAGTGCAGCGGGTTAAGCACCAAGCACAAGGACTGGCATAAGGACCCTGGTTCGAGCCCCGGCTCCCCACCTGCAGGGGAGTCGCTTCACAGGCGGTGAAGCAGGTCTGTAGGTCTATCTTTCTCTCCCCCTCTCTCCATTTCTCTCTGTCCTATCCAACAATGACATCAATAACAACAATATTAATAACCACCACAACAATAAAACAATAAGGGCAACAAAAGGGAAAAAAATAGCCTCCAGGAGCAGTAGATTCGTGGTGCAGGCACCAAGCCCCAGCAATAAACCTGGAGAAAAAAAAGAAAGAAAGAAAGAAAGAAAGAAAGAAAGAAAGAAAGGAAGAGCCACTGGGTACTGGATTTGTTGTGCAGAAATCAAGCCCCAGACATAACCTTGGTAACAATAAAAGAAAATAATAAAATAAAAAAGATATTGGCTAAAAAAAAAAGTGAGTGGGGGTAGATAGCATAATAGTTATGCAAACAGGCTCTCAAGCCTGGGGCTCTATCAAGTCCTAGGTTCAATCACCGGCTGAGCAGTGCTCTGGTTAAAAAAAGAAAAAAGCAGAGGCAAAAGGACAGGCCAGAGAGGATACAGAATAAATTCACAGGCAATATTATCATTCTTTTTCTAAAATTAAGATGTGGGTGAACTATCTTAATTGTATCTAATGAATAGCCATTTACTCCTACTCAATATTCAACAATTTTAAATGACTCAAGTATATTTAAAAATACATAGCGTAGCATTAACAATAAAAACAATGATCTGTACTCCTCTCAATTTCGGAGTGACCGCCAGTACGGATGTCCTAAATGCACTGGACCAGACAGACAGACAGACAGACAGACATCTGTTCTCCCTCTTGCTTCCAACATTTCCTACCACCACGGAATGACGGTGAATGAGGAAAGCTGTAGGTTAGGGCTGGGAGAAATCTCACCCAGTAGAGTGTGTGCCTAGTCATAGTGTGAGGCCCAGAGTTTGAGCCCCAGCACGAAATGGAAACAGCACGGTGGTACTAAGTCGTCTCTCCCTGTCTCTGTCTATTTCAATCTCTACCTGAAACCAAAAAGGTTAAAGATCAGCTTGGGAGCAGTGGGACAGCACATGACCAAGGCCCTGACAACTGCAGAAATAAAAAATAAAATTGGTGTCGCAGTACTTAAGTTACCGGGAACCAGAAGGTTCTGTGCTTCTCCATACCAGGCTAAGTAGGACTTCAGGTGAAATCAAGTTTCCACAACTTAACCATCGGCTAGTTGGACAGGCCTGATCCTGACGGTGTGGGGGAATTTTCTTCCTCCCTGAAGATCCAGGGAGCACCAGTCTGTGGGAACCAGGGCTGGTGGGACACAGGGAAAATCACATGTGAGCGGGCATCCTGAGAGGACTTGTCACATCAAGCAGCTGGGACAGCCTGGCTGAGCCTGGCGTGGGGGAGATATCGGAGGTGTGTCCACTGACTGCATCTGGCCCCACGTTTGCCTGGAGTATTCCTGGGGAGAAGTGTTTTCTAGCAAAGGACAAAACACGAGTATTTCCAAAGCAAACAAGCCAGGGGCCTCTCTGAGCCCTGCTCCCATGTTCTGGGCTTCTGAGGAGCTTACTGCTTAGCATTAAAGCAACAGGCTCTCCTTCCTCAACGGTCTCCCTGCTGCCTGAGAAGGCAGTCAGCTGCTATGGCTGGGAGTCACTGCCATGCCAGCCACCACTGAGTACTGCTGAGTGCGCATGATGGCACCTGAGTTCATTCTCTCTATTTCTCTCTCCAGGCTTGGTTGTCTCGTTAAGTGTTTGCATTCAGTACTGTCAATGTACTTTCACTGGTGGGAAAAGTCTGTTTTTCCCTCACTTTTTTTTTTTTCTAAAGGGCTTTATCCACTTGAAGACTCCATGGGGTAACCAGCTTTGGGCAAAGTCCCAGAACTGCACTCAGTGTGCTAACGAGCAGACTGGGGCTTCGCAGACAGCACAGCACCACGGCAACACACTCTGACTCACTCTGCGAACAGAGCTGAGCCTACAAAAGAGGCCTCTCCAATCACCAGGGCTTTTAATGAGAATTCTTCTCGGCAAGGGGAGAAGCCAAGTGCCCTTTTCACCTGGAGACAAAGAGATATGTGTAGTGGAAATGCGTGAAGCGAGCTTTCCGGACAAACTGCTCAAATGCAGATTAAAAACGCCTGGGGGAGCTGAGGTGGCAGAGACAGAGCCAAAGGTGACCTACTTAACACTGGCACCAGCACTTCTCCCTGGGAGCCAACGGCCACCTCTAGCATTCCTTCTTTGGTCTCCCCTGCCCCAGGCCGTCCACCTCTGTCACCAAGCCTGTTGTCACCTGCCAGGCTGCACCCCACCCCCAGCAAGGTACACTGGTGAATAGGTTGCTGCTCTGAGGACAGAGTGGTTTCCACACAACCCTAAGGAAAATGCCCTTCTCCGCAGGGTCCCCCACAAAGGGCCCGGATTCAGGGGCTTGGAGGAAGCCTGTGAGGAGAAGCAGAGAGCATAAGCATAGGGCCTCTTACATAGACCTTTAGGTCATGTGCAAATACTGATTAGCTGAGTGATTTCAGGGGCGCTAGTTCCTAGGGGACAGAAACAAGACAAAAGAGGTCACGTGTCTTGAACGAAGAAGCCTACAAAAGGCTCATTCTCAGCAGCCAGTGGGATCCCTGGTGACATGGGACCAACAGACTGAACACATCTGAGTTTCCTGGTCACGGGAGTCTGGCTCTCGTCACACCTGTATGCACTCATCTCACTATTAGCATTTTTCTTGAAGTTGACTTTATGACAACTCATCTGCAAAATACCCAGAACTATCATGGTGAATTGAGAAATTTTACCCATGTGTCAACAACTATACTATAAACTATTAACCCTTCAATAAAAAGGGGAATTCAAAAGAAAAAAAAAAAAAACTTCTTAGTTTCCCTCTGAGCTACATGCTTAAAAAATCCCACTTGGCCATACAATTGCCTCTTTTCTCCTAGTGTCCCCTTTGGAGACATCTTAACAATCAAGAAACAAAACACCCTGGGTTCAGCTTGACCCGTCCCATGTGTCCACAGGGGCCAGAACAGAAAGAACGGGGAGCTTCAACTCTGCAAGGATGTCTATATGTCTACGAAATGCTTATTAAAGTCAGGTGGGCTCACGCTGGGACAAGGGGAAGCCCACGCCCAGGATGACTCACATAAAGTTCTCAGGGTATTCGCTCAGGGCCATGTCGATGATATTCAGGGCGTCGTGGTAGTGCTTCTGCGCTGACAGCAGGAGCGCCAGCAGGTGCAGGGAGTTGGCGTCGTCACCTTGTAGCTGGAGAGCCTGGCGGACATAGCCCAGAGCCTCTGGTATCTGGCTCGAGACAAAAGCAAATGATTTAGATGCACATGCACACACAGCCCTGGCTTCAACAGCTGATTCTCTGCAAATGGCAAGGACTATTTCTTTTCCTTTTCTTCTCTTTGATTTGCTTTTCAAAGACCTGTCTATTCCTGTGAGGAGAACAGAGAGAAGACAGACCAGAGCTGTTCTGCTCTGCTCAGCTCAAGCCTATTACAGTGGTGAGGCTTGAACCTAGGGCCTCTGGGAGCAAGAATTGCTTTTTGCTGTTTCTTTAATAGTGAAAAAAAATATTTTTTTAAATTTAGAGGAAGATAAAGTGGAGAGGGGCTCAAACCCTGGGTCTAATCCATGAGCTTTGCCCAGTGAGCTATCTTCCCTGTCCCAGCAAGAACTGTCTCACCTTGTGTCACGTTCAGATTTTAAGTCCATATATTTTCTTGTATTTTAAAACTCAATGTTTTTTTTTTTTTTTTTTTTTTTTACTTTTTCCATGAAGTAAAATGCATTATAAAGTTTGTGGGTGCACTACTAGAGTCCTTATGGGTCTATAGCACATGGCCATCACTGCTCAAAGCCCGGCTCCATCTTTCACTGTGAGACCAGCTCCATTTATCTGCTCTGCTCACCTCCCCCCTACTCGCTCTTCCCTTCTGGCAAATACTGATTTGCTTTTCCATTCATTTTGGTTTTATTCACTTCATGGTGTATTTGCTTTCTGATCTTTCTGACTGTCCCAGGCCATTAGCCAACCACAAACACAACAAAGGGAGAAAGAGAGACTGGACAAGAGCACTGTGCGAGAGGAGGGAGCACAGGCTTTTTGGCGGAGGCGAAAGAATCTTCTGGAAGAGGAGAGAGCAGCTGCCAGCTGCCATCTCACAGCTGTTCCTGTGACGGCCCCAATCCATCCAGCTGTGTACCTATCTCCCCTTGTAGGCGAGGGGTCTGTCACAGAGGGGGTCCTGCTCCCCAGACCCCAGGCTGCCACAGAGAGTCATTTCTCAATGCCACCTCCAGGCATCCGGAGGTAAGATGCTGCCCGCCTCGGGCCTGGCATGCCTGGGGTGCTGGCCTTGCCTTTACCCTGCCATCCGTGCTCAGGAATTTGCAGGGCTTCCACCATTGTCCTGAACCTGGAGGGCAGGAAGGCACATGGCCAGGGACTTTAGAACAGAACAGCTGGCAGGGGACTGAGAGGGGGAAGAAGGGGGAAAGACAGGTTCTAGAAGCTGTGGTTGAGTAGAAGAGAGGCTTGGTCCTTCAGCAAGAGCAGGGTGGAATCTCCCATCTTGAGATGTCACCTGTTAGAGTGACAGACAGGCACCGTCTGCCTTGCTTGCTGGTCCCTTCCTGCCCGTCAGATACCCTGCTGGCAACCCCGCCCAGCACTAGGCCCTGGTTTATTTATTTATTTATTTTGGTTATCACAGGGGCTTTACCACTCCAAGATGTCTTTTTGTACTTTATTTTTTTTTTTAGATAAAGACCAAGAGGGAGAGAGAGAGGGGGAAAGGGAGAGAGAGACAGAGAGGGAGAGAGAACGACCACAGCCCTTCAGTGCTGTGAGGGCCAGGCTTGAACGTGGGTTGTGCAAATGGCAAAGCAGCATACTGCATAGTATACAGTCTCTTTTTTTTTTTTTTAGATAGAGAGAGGGTGAAAGAGACCACAGCACCTGGCTCAAACCTGGGTCACACACATGGCAGAGCAGTACTCTCTCCAAGCGAGCTTTTCTGTCAGCCCCAGGTCCAAGCTCTTTCACCAAGGGGCAGGGCTTTCCGAAGGCTCCTAGGGTCAAGGAGAACACCATGCACTGCACATGTCATTACCACCGGACCCCAGCTTGGGTCCTCCAGATTCGTGAATTTAATCTTCTCAAACAGGATCTCTGGGGCTGAACACAGAACTTGCAAGCCTGAAGCTCCAGGTTCTACCCTCAGCACCACATCGAGCAGAGACAAGTGGTGCTCAGACATATACCTCTCTGTTTTCTTTCCCAGAGCTGGATGCTCCCCAGGCCTCAAGGTCTCTTCTGTGACCTTAGGGAGAGATCCCAGGGGGGTGGAGGAAGGTCACTGGGCAGAGCATGGTCACTCACCTGTCTGGAGATGGCCAGCTGGAGGGCCAGGTAGAAAGCAGCTTGGTGATCCGTTGGTGACAGGCTGTGGGCCCTAGAGAGGCAGTGACAGCTGTTAGTGTTTGAGAGAGGCCCTGTGTCAGCTTCCCGACCTGGCAGCCCATCAAGCCCACCCGGCCAGCTGACTTCTGACACTGAAATGTCCAAGGAGGCTTGGCCCCATAACAGACAGGGTACGCTGTTCCTCTCACTGCCCTGGTACAGGACACAGAAGCACATTTTCAGGTTCCATCTGAAACAGCAGCTACTAACCCTTAGTTTGTCTTTTTGACCTTGCTCCTTTATTTATTACTATTATTATTATTGTGTGTGTGTGTATGTGTCTGTGTGTGCGCGCGCGTGCATCTGGCTTCCTAGGCAGATGCCTCCCAGGGCTGAGCAGGACAGGCCTGAATATCAGGCAGAACCGGGGGAAGGAAGGGGGTTGGTGACAGAGGCAGGGGGAGGGCTCGACAAGGTGGCAGTTACTTTGTTTAAGTTCGGGCATGGCCTTAACACCACTCTTGCACCCAAATTTCTGGATTTCAGAGAGATGGGGTGGAAATCAAGGAGGCAGGCAGCTCTGGTTGTAAAATGAGGTTTGGGTTTTTCTTTTTTTTTTTCTTTTGCCTCCAGGATTATCACTGGGGCTCAGTGTCTGCACTATGAATCCACTGCTCCTGGAGGCCATTTTTCCCCCCTTGTTGTTATTGCTGTCATTGCTATTGTATTGGTGGACAGGACAAAGAGAAATTAAGAGGAGGAGAAAACAGAGGGGGAGAGAAAGATAGATACCTGCAGACTTGCTTCACCGCTTGTGAAGTAACCCCCCCTGCAGGTGGAGAGCTTGGGGGTTCAAACCAGGATCCCGGTGCTGGTCATTGTGCTTTGTACCATGTGTGCTTAACCCTCTGTGCTACTGCCTAGCCCCTAGGTTTGGGTTTCTGACAAACTCTGGGCCGGAAAGAAAACCCTGTGTCCAATCTCTTGAAGCTTCCACCTTCCACAAAGTTCCATGCGGTGCGCTCATTCTGTCCTCCTCTGTGGCCAGACTGACCTTGGCCACTGGAAGGGGAGAGGCAGCCTGGCCTCCTCACAGATGGCTATGATGCTGCTTCCTGCTTCTCTGTGGAAGCATTTCAGCAAGAGTAGCTCAAAACATGATCCTGGTGAGACCTGTATCTGTGTCTTCCAGGCTGGTGGGGAGAGAGACAACAAACCTTTCCTCTTCCTAAGGTGCTATGGAGCAGGTTAGCCATCTACCATGGTGGGACCCCCGACTCCCAGTCATCATGAGTAAGTGGGGCTCAAGATGTGGCCTTAGGACTTTCCTTTCATCTGAGATGTGAGCCTGAGCATTTGCCTGTGTTTCCTTTTGAATTCTCTTATTTCTTGCAGAGGCTTTCTCAGTGGACTGCAGTCTCTCACTTTTCACAGATATTTTCCATGAATTTGTACATCAAAGAATTTTTTTTTTCCTTTGGTGTTCAAAAAAAGTGACAACAGAATGTCATAGTTTCTTTCTCTATCAGTATTACAGGAAAAGTAATTATGAGGAGACTGAAATATTCAGCATCTTTTAAAAAAAAAGAAAACCTCCTATTTATTTCATGAGGCAGAGAGAATCAAGAGAGAGGCCAGAGCAGCAATCCAGCATATGCAGTACTGGGGATCAAACTCAGGACCTCATGCTTGCAAGTCCAAAGTTTCTCCACTGAGCCACCTTCCCACCACATCTGCCCCTTCCCCCTGGCTTTGGCTGCTGGAGCCTCCAGTTAGGGGAAACTGGTCAGTGTCTGAGCAGGCTGTTTGCTGATACACAAGGGGGGTGTCTTCAAAAACCACCTCCGTGGACCCAGAGATGGTGAATCTGTGTGCCCTCACACTCCAGGCATCATTAAGAGTTCCTGTGCATGGGCTCTATTTGCAAATCCATCCTTTCCCTTTCTTTTTCTATCTTTTTTTTTTGACTTACACTGCTTTCTTAAAAAAGAAGAAAGAAAGAAAGAAAAATAGCAATATAGACAGAATCAGGGAAGATTTTAAAACACACAGTGAAAAATATGTGTTCATCATCCATGTAGCTTTTACTATGCCTTCACATGTGAAAAATAATATAATTTTTTAAATTTACCTTAAAAAAATCTCCCCTATAGATTTTTAGGTCTGCAGTATCAAAACCATCTCAGTTCAAGTGTACTTGAGACAGAATATTTTATTCCTATGAGAAACAGGCTTTAACATAATTACTAATTTGGCTCGGCTTTCTACAATATAATTGCATGCGTTAGTGCGATTTTCATAACCTTATCTCCATATTGACTAATATTTTTTAAAAAAGCTCTATCTGAATGAAAACTGAAGCAAAGAAAGAATTGAAGCCAACAGAACAGTTGTTATGTGACATGAAGTTGTGAATTCTGGTGGCTCAAGGCCAACCACCAGCATGGCTGGCTGATTTTAGAGTCATGAAGATAGGCTGCAAGAAGAAAAAGTGAAACAGATGTAATGGCCACTTTCTTAGGCAGCCCTGTGTGGGCTTTGCAAACTAGGACTGGGGAACTTAAAAGGCTCCAGAGATCATATGAAATGGAAATGCCTTCCCCAATCTGTGCTGAAAATCAGAGGAGCCTTCTGCCCAGCACAAGGATGGGGTCTGATTGCAGAGGCCAGTGGGTATTTCGTGTCGTCAGCTGGACTGAGGCTGGCACAGCCAAGAGGAAGAGCTTCAGACTAAGGGAAACCAGGTGTTAACAATTTCATGAACTAAAGTAAAGGAGGTGTGTGGGTGTGTGTCGCAAAACAGTAGGTAACTCTCATTCTGTGGACAGCAATCTGACAGTTCATTCACCACCGAGATGGCCTTGTGACATTTCTAGTACCGGCATTTCTAGTGTGGTTTCCAGAAGCCACTGTAACTCAGGACACATCTAAAGTGATGGGATCAATACCAGTTTCAGACCTGTCATTGGTGTGTTGTACTTCTAGGCTGTGGCTCTTGTGAGTAATTACATCTACAATGAGGGGGTCAGTGTGGCATCTCAGCTGTCAAAGACCCTAAACCTACCCTAATTACAATGACCATGAGAGCCAGGAAACTTTTCAGTCCTCACCAGCCATGGCTATGCCACACGCTCTGCCTACCCTAGCAGTGGGGGAACCGGTAATATAAAGGATATGCAAGAACTTGTGACAGTCAAGCACTCTCTGATTCCAGAGCATTCTCCCAGTCTCATGAGCAGCACTGTGAGACAGACCAAGGCACGTGGGCAGGACTCTGCCTGTCTTAACACAGTGTTCAGAGACTTCCCTGCCTGGCATTTTTATCTCTTAGCATAAAAGTCTGCAGCTTGACGTGTTAAAAAAAAAAAAAAGCTAGAAAAAGAATGATCCCTTTCCTCGAGGATGACAAACGTCTTTAATAAAAGGCGCCATCTCCCTAGACATACAAAGTCTCTGTCTTCTTAGAGCTGAAACTGCTATATTAGGTATGGATAAAATGCACCCAAATGGATCAACAGATGAGGACCACAGACTGACGCAGCAACAAGTGAGGCAGCAAGTTTTGATACTGTCTGTTCGGAGTTCAAGCCAGCAAGCCTCCCTCCCTGGGGTGGGGGTGGGGGTGAAACGCTGTTTACATAATCTTTATAAATATCTCCTCTTCTCCTGCCTCTCAGCCTCTGGTGTCAGCATGCACAGCACAGTGGAAAGACACACTCCCACTCACCTCTGGAATGCAAGCAGGGCCTTCCTCTGCAGAACCTCCTGCACCCCTCGCAAGGAAGCTAGAAAGAAACTCTAGTTAGTTGGTGGCACTGGATACAGAACTTAGCCCGAAATTCACATTCGACTGGGTGGGCAGTGGCAGTTTCTGGGTGCTTCTGTGGCTGGTTCTTTCCTGGGAAGCCCAGGCATCTGCACTCAAAAGGTGTAACTAGGGGAGGGGAGGGGATGGGGTGGCTGGCGGCCTGAGTACCCTCAGGCAGTGGGTGCTGTCTTGGAAAGACCAGCTGGGAGCCCCAGAGAGAAGTGTGCACGTTCCCTCCAGAGCAGGCCTGCAGCTCTTGCACTAAAGCCTGCTGCCAGGATGGGAGGGTGGAGAAGGGCCCTCAGGGCTCCTTCTGAGGCCTCGGTCCCTGGCCAAGGGTACTAGTGTGATGCCCTGAAAGGGCAGTTTAATCTAGACCTTGCAATACATTGGTTTCAGCACAAGAGGGAGACCAAGCAGACCCAGCACTGGGCATATGAATTTTAAAGCACACCGCCATCTTGCTGTGAGTCAAGGCCTGCTCCGCCTAAGGCAGGTGAGAAGACACCTCCCTATGGGCTTCTTGCAGGAACTAAAAGACTTTTAAAAAACTCATTCTAGAGAAAAAGTCCTGGGGGGTGGCGGGGGGGGGGTGTCTATCTGTGGTTGGAACTGGGAGAGGTGCTTACAGGGCAGACCCAACATGGCAGGACCCAGCCTCAAGTCACCTGAGGGTGGGGGAAGATGGCCCCCGGTGGCTGCATGTGGTAGGACCCATGACTAAGCTGAAACCACTGCAACCGAGCTCAGAGAGACCTCAGAGATGACCCAGCAGACCTGTAGATGTAAGGGGAGGCTGAGCAGGGGCAATGTAGAGCTTGTTAGATGTAGGTTTTATGTGGACAGGTAGATGGTCTTTTAATTATACATCGCAGGGCAGAGTGGTGGCGCACACATGTTCCGACATGCAAGAACCCACGTTCAAGTCCCTGGTTTCCATCTGCTAGAGAACGGCTTCAACAGTGAAGCAGTGCTACAGGTCTCTCTCTCTCTCTCTCTCCCATTTTCTCTCTCTCTCTTTAAAGATTTTATTTATTAATGAGAAACATAGGAGGAGAGAAAGAACCAGGCATCATTCTGGTACATGTGTGCTGGGAACTGAACTCGGAACCTCATGCTTGAGAATCCAATGCCTTATCCACTGCACCACCTCCCGGACCACACTCTCCCATTCTCTCTTGATTTTTCTCTGTCTCTAGCCAATAAATACATAAATGTCATTTAATGATATCTACTAATAATATCTTAGATATTGACAGGATCAAATGATTCTGGTTTATCTGGTCTAAGGTTGTAGGTAACTTGGTATTTTTTAAAAAGTTATTTTTAGAAATGCTTAAACAGTTAAAGCCCAGTGTCAGATAAATATTTAAACAAAAAACTAAAAATAAATAAATATTTTTAAAGATTAAACTATCATCATTTGGTTTTGTGAATAAAAATCTTTAAAAAATAAAATTACATTTCACTGATAATATTGGGTTGTCAGAAATGTTGTGATGCAATTTTGCACAGAAAAACAGAAACATACCAAAGTTTGGGGGAGGGTTCATATCCTAGAACATGCTGGCAGAGGACCTAGTGGGGGTTATATTGTTATGTGGAAATGTTATGCATGTACAAACTATTGTATTTTCTCTCAACTGTAAAACATTAATCTCCCAATAAAGAAATTAAAAGAAAGAAAAAGAAAAACAGAAACAACTGGATACTGCCAAAGTGTATATGAAATACCTGTGGAAAATTACCCCTCCTCAAAAACAAACAAACAAAAAAAACTAAAACTGATTGATATGGAAAGCTACTCCAGGGTTTTTGATATTTTTAGGGCTTAGGAAAAAGATAAGAAGTGAATTATTAAATGAACCTGAAAAGAAAGTGAGTACTGAAGGTGGGCATGTGCCAGAAGCCAAATTCGAACACCCACCCCCCACCTGCAGGGGGGAGGTTCCTGAGCAGTGAAGCATAGCTGCAGGTGTATCTCTTTCTCCCTCCTTCTCTATTCCTGCCCCCCTCTCAATTTCTCTTTGTTCTATCAATTAAAATTTTTAAAAAAAGGTGAGTTCTATAAAAAACAGCACAATGTATTCTTTTAAGAGGACACACACAGGGCTCCTGGGTGGCTGGTGAGGTCCTATCCCGAGCAGAATATTTGGTTTCCTGCTCATTCATTGTTATATAATCATCTTTGAGAAATTTTCTTTTACTGTATTTAACAAGAACATGTTAATAGGAAGTTCAGATAATAAATGTGTAATTCCACAGACATAATTTTGAAAAACTACATTAAGTACACAACATATGACTTGAACATTTTTCTAGCCAGATGTACATCCATCAGAACGCAACGTCAACAACACACCATATGCCAGGCAGGTGTCCAGGAGGCTGTGGTCAGGCACCTGTGCGTGTCTGGGACTCCGCGGGTGTGGATGGAAAAGAGGCGGAACCTCCGGTCAGGGAAGGCTCCCAGGCGCAGGTGGCACCCTATGTCCCTCCAATGCTGTGCCTGCGGCCCAGCAACCCTGCAAATGGGGACAGCCAAGGGCAGAGGCTGACCCAGGTGGATTAGGCAGGCCGTGTCTCAAGGCCTAATTCAGGGGGATGCCCTGCACCTGTCAGCTGGGCCCCTAGGAGACCAGTGCACCGGGCATCTGGGAAGAGGGTCTGGAATCCTGACGATCTGTCAGACAATTTGAGCAAAGAGGGCAGCAGTAGCTGCCAGGCCCCATGAGAGAACACACTAGAATGATCCAACTTATAGGCCACCTAGGGGGTTGGCTCCCATGGGCAGAGGCAGCCAACCGCTGTACCCAAGAGTTTCCATGGGGTTAGGGAGACACCCTAGGTCCAGCAGCTCCCATGGGAGGGGGTTCCCCTCACCGTCAGTGGCCTGCAGACTGTACGTGAGCCCCAGAGCTAAGTAGCCTTTGGCTTTGAACTCTGACGTCTTCTCTCCCACATCCACAACTGTCTTGGCAAAGTTCTCGGCCTCTTCCAACTGCAAAAACAGATAAGGGGAAAACAACAGTAATGAGAGATTTCTAACTCAGGTTCCCACAAATGTCTGTAGCCAAGAACGAATTTCTGTTGAGTCACCGTGAAAACGGCTCCTTGCTCTTCCCATTCTACAGGCTGCTTCTACTTTACCTGAGTCTGCAATGGGCCTTGGGATTTCAACCTTACCTTTGGTCTTTGGATTTTTCTAGATTGTTCCTTTTGAAGGGGACTTTCCAAAGTCCCCTTCATAGATTATGGTGTTTTTGCTTTTTTAACTGATTAGTTCTGTAATTAGGTTGTGCTAGGAGTTTGGAAGTTGAATTCCATCTGTCCACAGACACACATCCACTTATAAATGATAAAGCTCTTGGAGTGTTTTGTGTTTGGGTCTTTCTTTTTCTATACATAACAAGAAGAATCCATTTAGGTTAGGATTCTCTTTCCTCCAAGTTGTTAAAAATGTCATAACTCAGAGTCTGGGAGGTGGTACTTTGGTAAGATGCTGGACTCTGCAAGAAGTCTTGAGTTCTGAGCACTGTCTGTGTCAGAGGAATGCTCTGTTTCCCTCTCCTTGCTTTCTCTTGTCAAAAAATACAACTTTTCAAAAAATTCAAAAAGCCATTTATTTTATCATGCACAACACACAGACCTCACATCAGTGGATTCCAATGAGAAACTGTACCTGTAAATCATACCCACAGTAAGACATCCCACACAATTCATTAGAAACAACAACAAGATCTGTTCCCTGAGTAGGGCAAATGTTGATGTTATCAGAGCTGAATGATGTTGTGTGTGTGTGTGTGTGTGTGTGTGTGATATATCTCTGTACTAATGCAATAAGGTCACTAACTAGTAACTGAGGTGAGAACCTCAGTTTCAGGAAGCAGGCCCCATGCCCAACACCCCCACTCCTTACAAGGAGAGGAGTCGGTTCCTGTGGTGAGAAGAACAAAAGTGAAGGAGAAAGGAAAGGAGAAAAGGCCACCAGTCTCAGACTTCTATACCTCCTTCCTCTCCTCAGAATATATAAAAAAAGTGAGCAAGAAAGGTCAGGACGATTTGAGAGAACAGACTCCTCTGTCCTCTGATTATACAGTTCTGTGAAGTGCAGCTTTCTGCCTTCACACAAAAAGCCAGAGCAGAGTTTCTGGGCTACACAAGGCCTGGCAGAAAGAGGTGGGCAGAGACTCACCCAGTGCAGGGAGCCCATGCATAGCTTGGCCGCCAGGAGTGGGATGGTGGCATCATCAGGCTTCAGGCGGATACACTCTTTCAGCACCTTCACAGCACGAGCAGACTGGGAGGCAGACAACACCCTATGAATCTCAGGATTTTTGGCAGAGACCAGCACCAATGCCCTCCCAGAGCAGCGCTTGGTTAGGATGCCCTCTTGATGCATTTTCCCAGCCCTAGGCCCAACTAGCTCTGCAGGAGCCTGGGGGTAGGGACAGCCAGAGCTCAGGGCGCTATGTGGCAACAAAGAGAGAGTAAGGTGCGTTACAATGGGCAGGTGTGTTTGTTTCCCTGGACTCTCCTGACTGTGCTCCCTATTCTTGGAGCCCTTGTGAAATCAAACAAAATAAAAGCAGGGGAATCACACACCATTATAGAAATTAAACTGTTTAACGAATATTAAGCTAGACCTTGGTTTCCACTTACCCTCCAATAGTCTGGTAGCTCAGAGTTGACAACTCACTAAATAACAGACCTGCTGGATGGTCCAAGTGGACAAGAATGGCTACTGCCTTTAGGACGTGTGTACCGCCAGGGGGTGCTGGTCTAAACACCTCAAGGATATTGTCTCATTCTGTGAAGGAAGGACCACGGTGATTCCCTTCTACTGGAGAGGAAGCTGACATCCTGAGTGACTTGTCCTGGTTACAGGCTGTGAGGGTGGCCCCTAGCCTCCACTCCACAGTCCCCTGCCTGCTACAGTACCTTTCCCTCCAGGAATAGAAGCCTACTCTCAAATGAAAGGTCAGCATGGAGGTAACCTGAGTGGAAAGTCAACAGCTTTACACAACAAAATCCCCACTGGTTAGAAAAAGGGCAAATACTTTAGAATTTCTCTTTCTGGGAATATGTTTATGTCCATCTCCCAAAGAACTTAATCTGACTGATTACTTATCAATGCTTCCACTCAGTCAGAAGATAGCCTCTCACCTCTTGGAGTTGAAAGACTGTAACCCTGGGCATCACAGGGGCCACTTACCTTTCCAGCTGCCATGAGGGACAGAGCAAACTGGTACCAGAGGTGGAACTCCTCGAAGGCAAACTTCATGGCTCTTTCTAGGCACTGGTTTGGAAAGAAGAACAATGGCAGACACAGGATGACAGGCATCACACCACGTGTATGCGGGGTTTGTGATTCAGGAACTCTGCTTCCCTTCAGAGCCTGGACAGAGCCCCCCACTAGGCCCCTTCCCAGGAGGCCCCACTAGACTTGCTGAATGGTGCCAGAAGCCAGGAAGGCCCACAGAGGACTGTGACACAGTCCTGAAACTCATGCAGCGGAGGGAAAGTGGCAGGAACATGGACAACTCAATCTGCCAGGCGCCCCTAGAGCAGGGGACAGAAAGAATTGCAGGAAAGTGAGCTGGGGTTGAGGAGCACCTCAGAAGAATGAATGGTGTTTCAGTTGGTGGAGTAGCTCATTCCAAGTAGATATCTGAAGGTTTCAGACTTGCTATGTACTTAACTATCTATGCCAGCACCTGGAGGATGCTGTTCCCAGTAAAGCTGTCTGCAGACTCCTCAAATATGGAAAGATCAATGTGCAAAAGCCCAGGAGTTAATCTGACTCTGAATATATTAAGGGAGAATCAATAACATATGGAGACAGTGGTTATTTAGATGCTGGGCTTAGATTTAGAATGTTTAAGAGTCAATTACTGCTTCTTGTGTCCTCAAGCTGTTTACTCATGCACCACTGTTTGTTCTGCCTCCTGCTGAATTAACTCCTTTGAAACCTGGAATTCTTGATGTATTGTAAAACTTGCTATTAAGAGGTCCTGGCCCCTAAGGGGGCACTCCATTGTCCATTCCCCCTTCTTTGGGGGTTCACATTCAGCAGAGACACCTTCAGACTTCTCTTAGAGCAACATAACTTATGTATCTCTGAGTCAGTCTTTGAGATCCTGTGCCACTGGCCATGGCAACATGACAAAACTGGGCCTTGATTAGTGAGCAGAGGGGGAACCAACTATGGCATGGGAAGTTCCCCTCCCCATTGTGAACATGTACTTAGTGATGGTGTGGGGCCCAGTGCACTCCCCAGCTGGGAGATACGGGCAGGAGTGGGGAGGACCAGGCATTACTGAGGTCTGCTCAGGGCTGTTCCCTTCCTCTCCTCTGGCTCTCCCTTTGTGCTCCTAATGTCTCTACCTGTAAGACCTACCATAGCTCAGCCCCACTCTGAGAAGTCACCAAGTGCTCACTGAGGGCTCCCTGGTTCCTGCAGAGTGACAAGATGACACCAGAGCTTCAGGAAGATTGTCGAGTGGTGGAGAACAGCAGGGTAGAGGATAGGGGAGCTGAGGGTCAGTGCAAGACTGGAACAAGAGGATTAGATAGAAGGATTCAGGAGTCTCAGAATCAAGAGACAGAACTAACAAGTGTGCCTGAACTTGTAGGAGATTCTCAGAAGTATGTGTGTCTATGAAAGATAAAGAAAAAAAATAGTTTTCAAGCATAGAGGGAGACCAAGGAAGAAAACTTTTCTTAATGAGTCTGGAAGAGAACATGGTGGGTTTGGATTGTCATGTGGTGAGTCACCAAAGAAGAAAATTAGAGGTGAAGTGGGGCAAGAGAAATATCCAACAAAAGGCATCCATTTGAGCTGAAAGGAAGGAAAGAAGATAAAGAAATGTGAGCACATTCCACGTTAATGGATTAGAAGTCTTAAAACTGAGCAGCTGCCGATACCACTCAAAGAGACCCACAGATACAGGGCGATCACTACCAAAATCCAATTTTTTTCTAATCACAAAAGAGAAAAGCAATACTAAGGTTCATATACAATCCTAAGGGATGACTCCAGATAGCTTCAACAATCTTGAAAAAGAACAAAGTAGGAGAACTCACACTTCCTGATTTCAAAGCTTACTCCAAAACCGGAGAATCCAGACAGCGCAGTATTGACATAAAGACTGGTCCCATGCTGAGTAAATGCAGTAAATGAGCTAGTGCTTTATAAAGTGAGGAGGCAGTGGGGACTGATGCACAGGACTTACATACCTGAAGCCCCAGGGACCTCAGGTTCAATCCCCGGTACCACTATACCAGAGCTGAGCAGTCTGGAATTCAAGAGAGTCTTGGCATCCACAAGCCCATGTGGAAGGGGCAGGCATACGATAACCAGCTGCCCTTCTGTCTTAGCCTGGAGCTTAAACTCAGCTTTGGTATATGGAGCTGGTGGGGACTGAACCAGGGAGGAGATGGGCCCTGCTGGATCACACAGTGGTCAACCTGTCTCAGGGCACATGCAACTCAATTCAAGAGTCTTTATTTCTAAACTTACAGAAAATGAGAGTACAGAAGCAGGGACATAGCACTGGACATATGCCAGAGCTAAGGAAACCTCTGATCTCTCTTCCCTTATGAAAATAAATAAATAAATTCTGTTTTGTCAGTTAAAAGTACAAATCAAACTGGAGCTTGAGAGCTCTGCCTCCCAGGTGAACCACTAATGGGCTTGTGGGGTTCACAGCTCTTAAGTCAAAGCACCCTCTCCCCCTGGCAGGCATCAGTCTCTCACGTTTTACCCCCTTCAACTGGAGATAAGACAGAGCCAGCTCCATATCCCTGTCTTCTTCCATGCTCCTTTTGCTTTCTAATAGCAGCCCCACATCAGGCAGAGGCATCTGGCAGCTTTATTGCTTTGGCAAATGTTTGAATTAAAGGATCTCACTGCCTCTGGCCAGGCAGGAGGGAGTCTCAAGTAGAGGTTTATTCATCTATTTTTATTACTTTTTACTGCAACCAGGGTTATTGCTGGGGCTCAGTGACGGCATTAATTTTTTATTATTTTTAAAGTTCCTTCTATTTTATTTGATAAGACAGAGACAAATTGAGGGGAGGAGGAGGCAACAGAGAGGGTGCAACCCTGCTTAACCACTCATGAAGCTTCCCCCATGTGGGTGAAGAGTTGGGCTCAAATCCAGGTCCCTGTGCATTGTGACGTGTGTGCTCAACTGGGTGTGCCATCACTCCAGCCCCTGCATTTTTATTAATTATATGAAACCATGAAAGACTTGGCTAAGAATCAGGGCTTGCTTGCCAGCATAAGTAAAAAGGACATTTTGTTTAAAAATGTCAGATCCCCCAGTACAGACAGGAACAGGCCCTCTGCACACACTGCTGCTTTACCTGTAAGCCTCAAAGCAGCCCTCAAAGACAGGCCTTAGGACAGCCTGCACCCTCTACTCAGTCGGAGCTTGCAGGGGAAGGGGGTCAGCTCAGCTCAAGAGCAGTATGCAAAGTATCTGAACTGAGATTCAAACTCACAGCTGATAAGAGATCATGAGCTTCTGGCAAGAGAGCAGCCCTGCCCAGAGAGAGCTGCAGACTCAGGGCGGCCACGATCAGAATTTCCATTCTTCCCATAGCAATGAAAAAAATCAGTACTCAGACTTGTGAAGAATTACAGGGGTCCTGAGGAGCCAAAGCAATTTCCAGAAAGGGGTGACTCAGAAGACTCATGCGCCCTAGTTTCAATGCTTACTACAAAGCTACAGTGGCAAAAACAGTGCAGCATCAGCGTGAGAGTAAACATATAGAACAATAGTTTCAAACTGAGATCTCAGAAGTGGCGAATCATCTTTAAACAGGGGTGTTAAGTGGCTCTCAGCAATTGTAGCCAAGATGGCTGAATTTCCACATGCAAAAGGACAAAGATGGACTCCTGCCAGACACCACATCCAAAGATCTACTCTAAATGGATCCATGACCAAAATATCTGTGTATAAACCATAAACTCTGTACTGGAAAACATGGGGGTAAACCCAAGGACTCGCTACCTTAAACATGGCAGTACACCCCCACACAGCACCAAAAGTAGCAGTAACGACAGGAAGAAAAACAAACAACAGGGAGCCGGGTGGTAGCGCAGAAAGCACAAGGACCGGGGTAAGGATCCAGGTTCAAGCCCCCGGCTCCCCACCTGTAGGGGAGTCGTTTCACAAGTGGTGAAGCAGGTCTGCAGGTGTCTCTCTCTTTCTCTCCCCGTCTCTGTCTTCCCCTCCTCTCTCCATTTCTCTCTGTCCTATCCAACAACAGCAATAATAACTACAACAATAAAACAACAAGGGCAACAAAAGGGAGTAAATAAATAAATTTAAAAAAGAAAGAAAAACAAGCAACAAAAATCCTCAAGACAAACAAGGGAGACATCACAGTGGTAGCACACCAAGCTTTCTTTTTTTTTCTTTTTTAATTTTTAAAAAAAATTTTTATATTTATTTTCCCTTTTGTTGCCCTTGCTGTTTTTCATTGTTGTTGTAGTTATTATTGTGGTTGTTGATGTCGTCATTGTTAGACAGGACAGAGAGAAATGGAGAGAGGAGGGGAAGACAGAGAGGGGGAGAGAAAGACAGACACCTGCAGACCTGCTTCACCGCCTGTGAAGCGACTCCCCTGCAGGTGGGGAGCCGGGGGCTCGAACCGGGATCCTTAATGCCGGTCCTTGTGCTTGGCACCACGTGGGCTTAACCTGCTGCGCCACCGCCTGACTCCCCACACCAAGCTTCCATACCCTAAACTACAGGGGTCTCAGATTCAATCTCTGGTGCCACTTAAAGCCAGAGCTAAGCAGTGTTCTGGTCTCTTACAGCATGAAAACAACTTCCTACCTACTTGCCTTCCCTCCTTCCTTCTTTCCTCCATCCCTCCCTCCCTTCCTTCCTTTCTCTTCTTTCCTTTCTTTTTTCTTTGATTTCTTTCCTTTCTTCATCACTGAAGTTTCCTTCAATGAGATTGTCACTGACGTGACCCAAATTAGAGCCCTGTCCGCGCACTGTACTGAAGGAAGCTTTGGTGCCTCTCCCTCTGTCTCTCAGTCTCTGTCATTCTTCTGTCTTTAAAAAGTCTCTTTAATTGGCTTGGAGTGGTAAAACCCCAGTGAAGATACTTAAGAAAAAAAGAGATACATTAGACTTCATCAGAATGAAGAAGAAAAAAAAAGTCTTGTGATTCAAAAGTCATTACCAAATAGGTAAAAAGGCAGCCTCCAGAATGAGAGCAAATACTTGGACACCTTGTCTCTGTGCTAAGGGCTTATTACCCACAATGAATGAAACTCTTCAAAAACTCAGTAACAAGAAGGCAAGCAAACCAGTCCTAAATAAGGGGCAAAGCCAAAGATCAGAACAGATATTTCTCTGAATAAAACATACCAGTGGCCAATACACACCTGCAAGGATGTTCAAGTTCACTAGCACGTAGGGAAATGAGGTGTGAGACACCATTTCACACCTGCAAGCATGGCGACAGTAAGAAACAAGTGGTAGTGAAGGTGTGAAGATACGAAAATCCTTGGGCCTTTCTGGTGGGGAGAGTGATGGCGCTGCAGTGAACAAGCGGTCTGATGACTCCTCAGGAAGCTAAGTACAGACCCAGCACACACCCTGGCAGTTCCATTCCATTCCCAGATATATACCCCCAAAGAGTTGGAAAAGAGAATCCAGATGCGTTCACGTCGATTATACCTGCAGCATTATACACAACAGCTAGAAGGTGGGGACGATGCACGTGCCCACGCAGCTCAGTGGGTAAACAGAAAATGTCACAGTCACACAACAGAGGATTATTTAGCCATAAAACGTAACACAGCCCTGGTGAGTCACAGCATGACTGAACCCAGAAAATACTAGACAAAGAGAAATGAGTCAACATACAAAGAAGGCATGCTTCATTATGGCATTATATGGTAGGCCTGGAATGGGCAGGCTCCCAGAGACAGAAAGCAGGCTTGACGTCCCAGGAGTATGGACCTGGAGCGAACAGGGCTGACTGCTCCATGGGCTTGGAGTTTCTGTTTGGGGTGAAGGAAAAGTCTGGACAGATCCATAAATGTCAATACCACTGAACTGTGTGCTTTTAAAAAAGGTTAAAAGAACATGATTAGGGGCCAGACAGTGGCACACCTGGTTGAGCACCTGCAAGGCCTCAGGTTCAAGCCCCTGGTCCCCACCTGCAAAGGGGAAGTGTTACGAGCAGTGAAGCAGTACTGCAGGTCTCTCTTTTTTTCTCTTTCTCTCCCACCGTCCCCCCGGACCTCCCCCCTCTCTATCTCCCCTTCCCTCTCAATTTCTCTGACTCTACCAATAAAACCAGAAACATATTAAAAGAGAGAGAGACTTTTACCAGAAATAAGTGAATGTGAGCTTGACAGTGGAGATTTAAAAAGCACATCTGGGGGGCCGGTTGGTAGCACAGCAGGTTCAGCGCACATGGCACAAAGCACAAGGACCGGCGCAAGGATCCCCGTTCGAATCCCTGGCTTTCCACATGCAGGGGGGGTTGCTTCACAAGTGGTGAAACATGTCTTTCTCTTCCCCTCTCTGTCTTCCCCTCCTCTCTCAGTTTCTCTCTGTCCTATCCAACAACAGCAGCAGCAATAACAACAACAACAACAACAAAATGGGAAAAACGGCCTCTCGGAGCAGTGGATTCATAGTGCAGGCTCCAGGCCCCAGTGATAACCCAGGAAGCAAAAAAGCACTTCTGGTTTCAAAGTCACCATGTTTGTGGAGAGGGGAGACATACATACTCCTTAAAGACCACCCCATGGCACCCTGTTAAAAACAGAGCCACTAACAGTCAAAAGCAAGAAACCAGCCTCTACAGCAGCTTGGGTTCATCCTGGTAAACACACACACACACACAGAGGAAGCAGGGCTCCTTGTTTTACTTTTAATAGTGTGGGTTGTCATGCCAACTAGCACTGCTGTTTAAATTGAAGGGGGAAGAAAGAAGCAGTCCTTCCTACACAGACCTTTTAGCAAGGCTCACAATTAGTCTTAAAGAAAAAAGAAAAAAAAAAACACAGCACTGGGGACACAGTAAACACCACTTATATTCAGAGCCATTGGAGGGAGGTGCCTGTGTGCTGCTTGGCCCGGGAGAGGGGAGGCCCTGTGTGAGCACACTAGGGAAGCCCATCTGAAGGCACAAGAGGGGCTGCCATCTTGAACAAACAAGAGAGAGCACAGCTCTTCCCCCAAAAGGCTAGCAAGCTGCCCCTTCCACACACTGACCGCTTCAGGACAACTGCTGGCACCACTGCCACACATGCAGTCAGCACAGTGTAGTGACATTCTGGGCTACAAAGACTCCCCCCAGAGTCCCCGTGACTCTCGGGGGTCTGGTGTTCCCTACAAGGTGGTAACTGTGTGACATCAAGGTGAACAAAGGCCACCTGGGTGGGAACAAAGTCCCAGAATTCTGAGCCAGGAGCAGGCGCGTGCGAGGGCTCTGCCGGCTCTCCCGGCATGACCGTGATGAGAAGCATGGGGACACAGGCCGCTCAGCTGACTGACCCAGCCTGCCCCCGTGTGGGACGTGAGCAAAGCTCGAGCTGGAAAAGGTGACATTGTGACATGCCAGCCACTTCAGCTGTGGGCCAGAGAGATGTGAGAGGTTTGTGTGGAGGAAAAACCTTAGAGAAACTCCACGGTGGGAAGGTAGCTCATCTGGGCAGGTCTCTGCTTTGTCGCACGTGTAGCCCAGGTCTCACCCAGCCCCCAGTGCACGGGAGGAGTTTCCTTCCACCTTTTCCCATTCTCCCTCTGGCTCTATCTTAAAAGGAGAGAGAAAAAAAAAGCTGGTGCGGAGTGGTGAAGCTCCAGTAATGACCAAAACCATTTTGACAAAAAAGAACTGGACCTCTTGTAGCTCAGGAAGAGGAATTGGTGGTAGAGTGCAGGACTTGTGAGCTTGGGGTCCTGAGTTCAATCCTCAGCACAGCTAATGCCAGAGGGAAGCTCTGCTTTCTCCCCAGCTCCCCGCCTGCCTCATTACTAGATACAATTTTTTTTTTTTTGGTTTTAAATGGCTTCTTTGAAGTCTTTTTATTAAAAGACGTCTTTGAAGTCTTTTTATTTGATATTTTTATTAAAAGACTTCTTTGAAGTTTTTTTACTTGATAGATCAGAAAGAAATTGGTGGGGGAAGGACAGATAGAGTGGGAGAGAGAAAGAGAGACACCCACAGCACTGCTTCACCTCTCATGAAGCTTCCCCCTGCAGGTGGGGAGCGGTGGGGGAGTAGGGCTTGAACCATGGTAACATGGGCACTCAACCAGGTGCACCACTGCCCCAGCCCACAAAAATCTTGTTTTTAAAAAGAAACTCCAGGGGCTCACCCAGTAGAGTGCACACTTTACCTGCATGAGGACCTGGGTTTGAACCCCTGGCACCACATGGGTGCCCCTGCTAAGGTGCAAGTAAAGCCAGGCCATGTTGTCTCTCCTCCTTTCTGTATCTCTCTTCCTCTCTGCCTTTTATCTTCTTCCACCTCTGTGAAAAAAGAAACCACCAGTAATGGTGGAATTGTATAGGCATGGAGCCAAAGCAAAGCCCTGGCAAGCAAAAATAAATCAGAAAAAAAAAATTAAATTAAAATAAAAGGAAGTCCCCATGAGTTGCGTGGCAATGTCCTTATGTGTGGTGAGGGAGATGTGAACTCGCTGTGGGAAGTGGGGTCCAGGGACCTAAATGCCCAGAGGGACAGAGAATCCGGGTCAGTCCCAGTCTGGCCTGAGTCCCGGGGGAGAGACAGCATGTGACAGCAACATCTGGGCACACGGCTCTCTCTCACTGGGTCAGGAGGGGCTTTTATTTCCAAAGACTGAGTAACCATTGCCCAGAACAGTCACCAAGCCAAGGACTAAAAACAGCTCCAAGCCAGGCGGGCTCATCTACCATCATTGCTCCCTGGATGTGGCGACGTGGTGACGGGCTCTTATCTGACTGCAGCCAATCTGTTACTGCATCTCAGTCCCTGTGCTCACACCCAGGCGCTGCTGCAACGGGTGCAGATTTAGAATGAGGAAGACAAATAACGGAAAAGTCCATCTTAACAGAAGCAAGTTGCTCTCTTGCTCTCTTACTTTTTGCTCATTGGTAGTTAGTTCAGTCCTGGTGGTGGTGAGGACTTGGGGTTCCATCTGGGCAGCAATCTGATAACATGTGCATGTTACTGTGTGAACAAGGACCTGGGTTCCAACTCCTTGCCCCCACTGCAGGAGGGCAGCTTCATGAGCCGTGGAGAAGGTGTCTCTCGTTTCTCTCCCTCTCTACCTCCTTCTCTATATAGTTCTCTCTGTCTCTATCCAAGAAAAAGAGAACGAACAACAATAAAGGAAGACCACACACTTCACCACCCAGGGGCACAGGGACCTGGAGGTGACACCCCCCACCCCTGCCCTCCCTAGCCCCAGAGCTGTACCTCCGACAGCATTTCGTACTGGCCCCTCCGGCCCAGGGCAATAGTCAGCAGGTCATAGACCACAGAGGCACTCTGCAGGCTGACGAGGCGGTCACTCCTGTGCTCGGGGGTCCTGCTCAGCACAGCATCCCGGTTGGCCTAAGGACAGCACAGAGGGACAAGCAGATGGTGAGCTGGGCCAGGCCCACATTCGCACTGGGAGGAAAGGGGCCCTTTTGCCCCTCAAGAACACCTGGTGCCCACCCACAGTCATGTGAGGAGGTTTTGGGGCCCAGTACAAAGAAGGGTGAGGGGTGGGGGCTGCTCCTGGACTCCCTGACTGGCTGGCTTTGCTCTGGGGAGGCAGAACTGTCCAGCCATGGAACCCTGGTGGCCTCACTGGCTGATTCTGCTTCTGCTCAACTTCAAGGCTGAGAGGACTCCTTGGCCCCACATTCAGTGACACCCAGAAGTGTTGGTCCTTGCGAGAGAGAGAGAGAGAGAGAGAGAGAGAAAGAGAGAGAGAGACAGAGACAGAGAGATGGAACATGTCCTCCATCATCAAAGAAGCCTCATGTCCCCGTCATGTCATCATTGGAACAAGCTACAGAGATGAATTCACTCCTACTTAGGGAGGCACATAGTACATGCATTAAAGTGAATGGGAAGCGAGCAGATGAGGCTGGAGGACTGGAGAGAGAACATCTTGCCAAGGTCCTTTACTGCCTAACACAGAAAAACAACTGGAGGGTGTGTGTGTGTAGGGGGGGGGGATAGATAGCATAAAGATTATGCAAAGAGACTCTTATGCTTGAGGCTCTGAAGTTCTGGATTCAATCCCCTGCACAACCATAAGCTAGATGATCAGTGTGCTCTGATAAAAATAAAATAAATAAAATAAAATAAAATACCTGTCGCATCCAAGCTGCCTAATCTCCCCCATCCAGAAATCAGATGTTCTTTACAGCTGCTTGCTTCCAAAATGGAGCCTTTCAAACCTGTCCCATATGCTTGAACTAAAGTCAGTTTTCTTTTTTCCTGAGTAGGGATTTTCAATTCAATAAATGGAAGTCTAACTTATCTTTCCTCTCTGTCCATGGGAGCTCTGTCCCAAGGCCCCTCAGTCCTTCCTGGGTAGGCCCAGAATGTCTCCTGACATTCTGGAAAGTTCCATGTACACCTTCTCTCTCACTGGTGAGACAAGATGCTCTCTGTGTTGGTGCGCGAGCTCCCAGCATTTGGTGCTCACTCATTGCAAAGCTCATTGCTCTTAAATGCCAGAGACGGGTAAGAATCTGTGAGACGGGCCTCTTCCCACCATGTGAGTCATCACTTGTGGAAGCAAGGTTGCTTTTGAAGATTTCATTCTAAGTTTCTCTGGGGAGGAAGGCCTTCTGAGTCAAGCAGCTCGGAGGCCATTAGGAGCTGCTGAGAGTGGTCTAGCTCAGCCACGAGTTTCTGGTCATCTGCTACCCGCCCGTGAAGCCAGCCCGGGGAAAACAAGTCTCTTTGTTTAGATACTACAAATGTCCTACACTGAGACCGGTGTGTGAAAGGGAAAAAATGCTACACATGAGATAGTTCAAATACGTTGCCCTGTTTTTCTTTCAGAAAGTCTATGAGTGTCTTTTGACTAAAAAACTCCAACATAGACCTTCAAATAGACCCCACAAATAATAAGGATCCCAGAATACCATCTCAGAGATAGTTGTACAAATGAAATTCTGATAGATAGCTTGGGGGGGGGGGCTAATTTGACTTGAGGTTGATATGATAGTGCAATTCCACACAATTTCTTGAAGGTGGAGGAACTGTGGACAAATTATGCTGTTAAGTTAAAGTCAAAGTCAATTTAAGAAATACAATTTTCTCAAATTAAAAAAAAAAAAAGCAGGGCCATTTTCATTTTGGTGTTAAAATCGAGCACATTCATTTTCTATCTAAAATTGGAAAACCTAAAAATGTGAAAAAAAGACTTCCAAAAGGAACTCAACTTACATTTCTACCCACCTAATTATAGACGAATTTATAGGAAGAATACAATCATTTGGGCTGAAATCCTAGCCCTTCTTACTTAGACCTGGTGTCACTGAGTTTCACCATCCTGTAAAAAGGACCTCTAGCAACTCGGAAGATTTCAACTTTGAGCTTTATTAGCTTGTATCATTTTGATTAAAGAGCTGGAAAGCTGGAGAATTTTTGAGAGGAGTCCATGTTTCCAGATTCCAAACTGGAACCCAGGATCTCACAATGAAACACAATACTCTTTTTAAAAACAAAAATCAGAATTACACACACACACACACACACACACACACACACACACACAAACCTAGGGTCCAGAGACATAGCTCGCCAGGTAGAGTGCACGCCTTGTCATGTGTGTAGCCCAGGTTCAAGCTCTGGCACCACACAGTAGATGCCATGGCACAGAGGGGAGCTCCTTTTGCTGTGATGTCTTGCCCCCTCACTGAATGAAATGCAGCCCAGAATGGTACGTGTACAAGGCTGGTTCCACAAAAATAAATAATCCAAAATGTGTGATCACTATGTTTCCACATTTCTAGGAGGCAGGAGGGGGGACTGTCCATCTGAAGGGGAGCTGCTAAACTTAGCTCATGAGTACTGGCCCTCATGGTGCCAAGACAGAGTGGAAGGAAGCAGCAGCACCATCGTGAGCAGAGTTGTTTGTCACCAAAGCACAGCTCGGCTCTGGCTGCAGGGGTTCTGTGCCTCTAACTGTGTTGGAAGGGGTGGGGCTGGGGGAGGGAAGAGCAGAGACACCTGCTCTGGCTGCATCCCCAGAGTCCTCTTGCTGGGGTGGAAGGACTGGGTGGCTTGATACCTCTGCCTACTCTGGGCCTCAGTCTCCTCATTTGTAAAGGGAGAGGAGGGGATATGAGGACCACTGGCTCCCAAGTTCCAGGGGGCTCATCAGCACCCCTCAGCCAGCTACCAGTTGTTCATTGCTACCTCGTGCTTTGTGACAAGTCATGCCAAGGCCACCAGGCCTGGGGACAGGCAGAGTAGAAACTAGCAAGTCATGAAAGCCTAGGCCTAGGACCTGACATCTGGACCTAACACTAAGAAAACATTTCAAAGGAATCTGGTGGTTGGGCAAAAAGTCCTTCCTGGCACTAGAGCTGAGCTCGTAACTAGGATGAGCCAGCTCTCAGGCCTCCTGGGCTGATGTGAGCCTGAGGGCAGAACCCCAGGGAGGCAGGAATGTGAAGACCAAAAGTTCACAGGCATGGGTGCTTTTGCTCCAATTCTCCACCCCACACCTAGCACTGAGGTAAACTGAGAAGCTCTGTAAAGGTTACAAGTTAAGGCCTCCTGTGGAGGCCATTTAGTTGTGGATGATCGACAGACAGCTGTGTCCAGTCAGAGCTTGGAGGAGAAACCAGGGATCTCAGATCCTGCTGTGTGCTAATCGATGGCCATTTCTACTCCATCCAAGAACTGGCAAACACCTATCTTGCACAGACCTTTGTTTTGCCCACCCACCAACCCTTATCGAAAGTATTCTGGGCTGGGGAGACAGCATAATGGTTCAGCAAAAGACTTTCATGCCTGAGGTTCTGAGGTTCCAGGTTCAATCCCCAGCACCACCATAAGTCAGAGCTGAGCAGGGCTCTACTCTTTCTGTCTGTGTGTCACTCTGTATCTTTCTCGCTCATTAAAGTAAAATAAATAGAATATTTAAAAAAGAAAAGAAAATATTCTCCAGAGAAGAGGAGGTATACTATAGATTGAGAGGCCATATCAGAAAAGGGACTATGGCAACAGGGGAAAGGAAGATGGAAAAACACATCCTACTCACCATGGATTCACTAATCAGCAGTAACAACAGGGCTTCTTCAGTATTTTCTTGAGGGCAAAAAATGCTGTAAAAGAAAATGAACTTTGATACACAGCAATTTCAAGGCAGCACAGAGCACCAACTATGGACAGAACTGCCATAGGATAAGAGGGGTACAATTCCATACAATTCCCACCACCAGAACTCCATATGGATTTTTTAAAAAATATAGAACCCATGAAAACTACTATATAATCTGAAACAACTTGAATTAATTTGCTTACTCTCTGGTAACCAGTGGAATTTATATATTTTTTAAAATATATTTTTATTCATTTATTGGATAGAGAGAGAAATTCAAAGGGAATGAAGAGATAGAGAGAGAGAAAGACAGAGACACCTGCTTCAGGGCTTGTGAGCCTTTTTCCCCCTGTAGGTGGGGACCAGGGAGCTTCAAGCCAGGTTCTTGCACTTGGTAGCATGTGTGCTCTACCAGGGGTATCACTGCCCAGCCCCAAGAAATTTATGCATCTTAACTACATTTTAGTAGCAGTCAACTGGGGGAAAGGGAAGCTTTAAAAACCGAGTTAAAAGCCCAGATAATGCTTGTGCCAATTACAGAGGGAGAAAATTAGATGACTATAAGCTGACACAGTCTAAATAAATGGCTTTCACCTGAAGCCACTGTGGAGGGCCGACACCTCATTAAACAGTGCTCTTCTTACCTCTACGCACTAGCAGGCATGCCTTAAATTGTCATTTAGATGAAAGAAGAGATTGGGAGCAATTTCAGAGATGAAGTAATTTCTCAATTTTTTAAGAATCTCTCTTATGTAGACATTCATGTTTGATGCAGAAGCTGTCTTACTACTCTGTTTTATGGAATTTGGCTGAATTCTCAAATCTTGGATTAAAAGAACAAGCCTTTAAGCTCAGGATTAGAGAACAATAAACCCACACATAACCCCAACCTCCAATCTCTACATCCTATTTTTGGTACACTGTGCATTTTTAAAGACGTGATTTATTTATTTATTCTCAGATTCTAAAGCTCTAGAATCCTTTGAGTTGACTTGTGTAATCGCCATTTGGGCCAAACCACATTTTATTTATTTATTTATTTATTTATTTTAACAGAATGGAAGAATGTAATAAAACAAACTTGGCTGGAAAACTCCTGGGTGTTTTGGAAGTGATTACATGAAGACTAAATTCACGACTTCCTAGGGGCAGCAGTTCAATCATTTAGCTGAAAAGATGGGATGGTCTCCAAAACAAACAACTAAAAAAACAATTCTTCATCTCATTATAAGTGCTGGTTCCTTTGAAATACGAGCAACTTTCATACAGCACCAGAGAACCCGTGAAGAACAAGAGAGAAAGTCCAGAGCTGGGTACCCTTTCCACAACTCCACTGGATCCACTGGGGGTCAGGAAGCCACCTCTGGGGTGACCCCATCATTCCTGCAGGGTATATGTCCTGACCAGGCTGGTCTCAGACTACAGAGCAAGACAGGGGTGTGGGTGGGGGGTGAGTGCGTATAACAACTTCCTTAAAGAAGCAGTTTGAGACCATCTGAACTTTGTGAACATGGAACATTTCTTTCCCTTCAAATTCAGACCGTCTCTAGGCATTGACTTAAGGGTGTGTGTGTGTGTGTGTGTGTGTGTGTGTGTGTGTCCCTCCACAAAGCCCTTCCTGATGCCCTGGCTCTGATGTCCAAAGAAAAAGTGACCTGTCGCCAATGGAGACCTCCCGCCAATGGAGACCTCTCAAATAAAGCTGCAGCAAAGCAGGGGCTATGAGCCCTGCCTTATCCAGACTCACTAACAAGAGTGAGGGCCCCTGCTAATTGTGATTTAATGCCAGTCAGCTCAGTCCATGGATAATCCCCAGATTCCATCAGAGCCACTGGTCTGCTTAAATGTGAAGCCGTGTTATTTTTACAAGAGCTGATAACAAGTGGCACATTAACTGAACCTAGGTCTGCTTCCTCTGCTCTTCTCAGGGCTGGAGGAAGAGGTGCTCAGGAACACTGCAGGGCACTGGGGCTGGTAGAAAGGAGGGAGAGGGAGGGCGAGAGCAGTTGGAAGGGAAGAGGAATGTCCCCTCTCAAAAGATCTGGGAATGTTCTAGACCCACTTTCTGCCCCTCTCCCCTCTTCTCTGTTGGCGAATGGTTGACTTTAAGTTGGGGGTGGTCTCTTGTAATGTTCTCCACTTGGGGCTCTGGGAAGAAAGATGGGGGCTCAGGCACCAGACAGGAAAGCTGGAGTCCCAGTGCAGAGGATTCTGACTGAGAGGCAAGGTGGGGGCTGGACTAGAGGGCAGGGGTGGTGCTACTGGGCTAAAAATGGGGGGCACATTCTAATCCTAGCATGTTACTACCTCACTGGCTGACCTTTTAGACAAACTGCCCATTTTCACTGGATGAATCCACTGACTCCTTATCTGATTTCATAAAAGTGACTTGCTTTGCTTTTGTCACCAGGGTTATCACTGCGCTGGCTGTGATGACCATGATAACTCCACTGTTCCTGGGGGTCCTCCCCATCCCCCCCCACCCTCTTACTTTTCTGATAGAGACAGAAATGGAGAAAGAGAAATAACTACAGCACTATTCAGTCACTCGTGAAATCTCCTCCCTGCAGGTGGAGGCCAGGGGGTTGAACCTGGATCTTTGTGTATAGTAATGTGTACACTCTACTGGTGCAACACCACCTGACCCCAGGATAGAAGAGCTTTTAAAAGGCGACCTAATTTGGTGTATTGCACCAAAGCAAAGGATTCTGGGAGAGTAAGGAAAGGGATGGCACAAATTGACATTGGGGGAGGGGCCCTAGGTTGAGGGAGCAAGTGTCTCCCAGATACCCAGACACCTCTCACAGGGAGAAGAGGAATTGTGTCTATGTGTCACTGACTGTTCTGTAAAACATTAACCCCCAATTTTAAAAAAGAAGTAAAGCTCTCTACTTGAATATAACATTATCTTGCATAGAGAAAATTTTCAGGACTCTAAAAAAAAACTATTGAGTTAATGGGTGAGTTGAGCAAGGCTGCAATATAAAAGATCAATATAAAAAATAATCAGTGGTATTTCTCTGTGCTTGCAATGAACAAACCAAAAACAAAATTAAGAAAACAACTCCATTTATGAGAACACACACACCTTGGACCTAGGAAACTATGGCTCATCATTAAAAACCAAGAATTGTCATCGACAGACAATAACAGTCTTGTAAAAGCATTTCCTCAATAAAAATAAATATTGCTATAGAAAGAAAGCCTAGTAAATGGAAAGACAGCCCATGTTCACGAGTCAGAAAGATTTAATATTGTTAACATGGAAATGACCTTGGGTTGATGAAATAGCTCACGTGCTACTGCTGTGCCAGGTACATGACCCAGGGTCAACCCCAGCCTTCACTGCCATGAAGGGAACTTTGGTGCTGAGGTATTTTTCACAGTCTCTATCTAAAAGTTTAAAAAAATGAATATGTAAAAAAAAAAAAAGATAGATGGTCATGCCCTTATATTGATCTATAGAATAAATAAGATTCCTAGCAAAATCCCATCTCTCTCTCTCTCTCTCTCTCTCTCTCTCTCTCTCTCTTTTTGTAGAGATGGACAAAATGACTCTAAAATTCACACGAAAATATAAGAGACTGAGGGTAACAATTCAAGGGTACTGGGTTTTAGGATAAAATTCTCAATTGACTATAGCTATATTCAAAGTCAGCAAGTTTAACTTGAATGAGTGGATCATGTAGTGTACTGATTATATGTAAGTAAAATAACTTAAGACAAACCCAACTGGCTGTGTGTATCTATCTAAATGAAAACTATGACTCAGCACCCAGTGCTTATAAAGGAGTGCTCCCTTCAGCTAGTAATTACATCCTCTAGATCTCCAGAGGCCGGGGACTGGAGGCTACAAGAGTGGTGACACCTGGTGCTACAGAAGATCCCACATTGGCCAGCTCTGGAAGTTGTGCCCATTTCTAATTTTTTTAAATCTTCAGCTACGTATTGGATAGAGACAGCCAGAAATTGAGAGGAAGGGAGGAACAGACAGGGAGAGACAGAGAGACACCTGCAGCACTGCTTCACCACTTGTGAAGCTTTCCCCCTGCAGGTGGGGACCAGGGCTTGAATCTGGGTCCTTGATCACTGTAATGTGTGTGTTCAACCAGGTGTGCCACCACCCAGCCCTGCAGCTGTACCCCTTTCCAATGGATGAGGCCACATTGGCATAGCACCCCACAAACACAGAGCTCTGTTCACGCATCCAGATGGACTGGGGGAGGCCTTTTGGTTACTAAGAAGTATCAAGCAGAGGAAACAAGACCTAGGGGCTACTTTTATAGAAATGTCACTTTGAAGATAAATCCTAACTCCTTACCACCGTATTACCTCTGTCGCCTTCAACTAAATCACTACTGGTGCTGCCACCACACATTATGCTGCTTCTGAATTCCTGCTGTGGACTGTAACCAGAGATACTGGGCCTGACAAGTCAACTGTGCAACTCTTCAAATCTGGTGAGACCTTTCCTAACACATGGGACTACCTACACCTAGATTAGATGGCACATCATTTAACTAAGTAACAGATACCAGACTCGGCTAGGGTTTAGGGTACTGGGTACAGGTGTACATTTATCCATAAGCAAGGGACAATTATATAACTCAAATTCTAACTGCTCAATAATGGTTGAAGAGCCCAAAGAAGGCATCATAAATTCCCTAAGTGATTTGACTTAGATCAAATTAGCTGGGCAACCTAGCAGAATGGCCCAAAGAAGACAGATCCCAAAACCCTAACTCTGGTTGGGCTCAACAAATGATACCCAATGCCTAAATAACTGAGAGAAAATCGAAGATCATCAGATAAAGAGAGGACTACAAAAGTTGGATAAGGGCAAGAGACTGGCCCACTAAGTAATGGCCCTTTTGGTCATCATCTGGGGGGCCTTAGTTAGGGAATCCTTGGATTCCCATACACATATGATGAGCTTAGACCTTTGGTCCCTCTTGGGAGTCGAGCAGTAGTGCAGTGAGTTAAGTGCACGTGGCGTGAAGCACAAGGACTGGCACAAGGACTGGCATAAGGATCCCGGTTCGAGCCCCTGGCTCCCTACCTGCAGGGGAAGTCGCTTCACAGGCGGTGAAGCAGGTCTGCAGGTGTCTATCTTTCTCTCTCCTTCTCTATCTCCCTTCCTCTCTCAATTTCTCTCTTTCCTATCCAACAACAATGACATCAATAACAACAACAATAACTACAACAATAAAAAAAAATAACAAGGGCAACAAAAGGGGCTCTGAATCTGGACTTGAACCTGGGTCTTTGCACACCAGTCATGTACACTCTACTGAGACAACAGCTGGCTACACATGGTTCTCTTTTAGGGGAAAGATCTGCCCATGAATCCCTACCCATTCTGGAGTTTTCCAGAAGCTTCTCTCCTACCCCGCCACACCTGCGGATGGGGTACCTACTTCTCTCCTGAGTACACACGGGCTTTCCGAGTGAGGGTGTAGGTCTTCGTGTTGGCTCCTCTCCGGAGGGGGTCGTCTAGGGGTGAGTGGCAGGGAGGTTCCTCCAGGGGGTTCCAGTAGCTCTGCTCACACATGCCCCGCAGCAAGATCTCCGCAAGCTGCCTGGCGATGGTCTAGAGATGAGGAAGGCAGAGGACAGAGAAGGTCAGACCACCAAGCATTACACACCCACCTCTCGTTTAACAAACGCTGTCCATCACCACTTCCAATGATTCCAGGACACTCAACTAAAATACTGCCTCCGGATTGTGGGAGACAGCACTGCACAATCAATGATGTTCTGGGACTCTCTCTCTCTCTCTCTTCCCTACTCCCTCTCTTGTTAATAAATAAATACATATTCAAGGAAAAGAGGAAAAAATTCCCTGAATGGGAACACTAACTCCCAGGAAATCAGGGCTGTCCCATGAGCCACTAAAGGTAACAGAAAAAAAAAAAAAAAAAGCTCCACCCTGCTTTCCCACAAGGTGCTAGCCTTCTTCTGGAAGGCACAGACAAAGAAGGCTGCTCCTCCCAGAAAATGAACCTTTACAAATAAAAATGTGCCATAAGAGAGCTCTGCCACGCTCTCATCCATGTGAAACCTCTTAAAACACCACAAGGGAGCCCAAACCCAACCGAATCCATGGCTCAGTGGCTTCTGATCACCACTGGGCAGAGGCGAATTTTCTTGATTACTCCCAAGTAAGACCCAAGGGCTTTAACTGCCTATAAAAATGTGAAATTAAATGCACCCCCATCATCCCCAGCAGAGCCATCTGTAAAGATCTCATAAGAACACAATTTTTAGAACCTAAACAGTGCCTGGACTGTTTTCTTAAACCTGCCATTATAGCTTCGTTTTGATCTCACTGCAGTCATAGAAGCTAATGATTTCTTCTGGAAGCATCAACTGGCAGAAATAACCTCCACGCACTAGAGCTGAGATAATAGTGCTAGGGGTGGGGGTGGGAGGAATAAGAAACTTTCTTCATGAGAGGGATTCTGTGGCTGTGAAAACCTCAGCCCTCAACAGTTTGCATGCCCACCATGACCCACCTCATTCTAAATCCTCCTTTCCCACTGGGTATTAACCTGCCAAGAGAGTTTATATATGTGAGGTGAGATGTGACCATACACAATGTATCTGAAAATATTTATTTCTTTATATATTGAATAGACAGAGAGAAATCATAAGGGAAAGGGAAAACAGAGAACAAAAGAGACGCCTGCAGCACTGCATCACCATTCGTGAAGACCCCCCCCCCCCCCCCGCAGGTGAGAGCTTGAACCTGCGTCCTTGAACATAGATGCGCACTCAACAAGGTGCACCACCACCCAGCCCAACCTTTCTATCCTATTGGACTCATGACTTTGCAGTGAGAAACCAACCTAAGGAGAACCATGGAAGTCATGTGGCTGGTGGGAAAAGACAGGGCTGAGTGAACGGTGTCACTGTCTGACTGTCATGAATAGAGACACTTCCTTCCTGCTCTCCTTTATAGGCCAAGACACCAGTGAGTCAGTCCCAGGACATGTGGCAACTGGACAGTGCAGATTCTCAGGTGGGGCTCCAGGGCCCCTCAGCTGGCATCTTTGCAGATGATGTGGGGAGCTGTGGTCTGAGTGCTGGTGTGACTGCCTGGCCCCTGCTTGACGTTATTAAGATAGGTGCTACAGGTGTCTCTCTACCCTTGTCTGTCTCCCCCTTCCCTCTTGATTTCTCTCTGTCTCTATATAAAATAAACAAATAAATAAAAATAATAACAAAGACAGCAAGTTAATGAATTATAAAAAAAAAAGAGTGGTCCGGGAGGTGGCGCAGTGATAAAACTTTGGACTCTCAAGCATGAGGTCCTGAGTTCGATCCCCAGCAGCACATGTGCCAGAGTGATGTCTGGTTCTTTCTCTCTCCTACTATCTTTCTCATACATAAAAATGAAATTGTTAAAAGAAGAAGAAGAAGGAGGAGGAGGAGGAGGAGGAGAAGGAGAAGGAGAAGGAGAAGGAGAAGGAGAAGGAGAAGGAGAAGGAGAAGAAGAAGAAGAAGAAGAAGAAGAAGAAGAAGAAGAAGAAGAAGAAGAAGAAGAAGAACTGGTAATGGGAATGGAGCAGCCCTCTCAGACTAGCAGTTCCTTCAAAAGTTAAACAGAGTTACCATGGCGTGCCTCAAATCCACCCAGGAAAAATGAAGACTGATCACACGAGAGCCTGGATAAGCATGTTCTCAGCTGCATTAACAGTGAATGCTAAACTGTGGAAATAACCCAGATGTCCACCAATGAATGAAAAGACTCATCAGATGTGTGCAGGAGAGAGGGCTGCACTTACCATGCGCAGGTTCTGGGCTGTTCTGGTCTCCACGGCTCGCAGGATCTCTCGGAATCTTCCCACACCCCGGGTCAAGTTCCTATTGGCACACAGAATCAGACAGGGTTTTCATGGGGAGCATCCTTGTGCTAAATATTTTACCCACACAGCTTAATGCATTTTATGTACATGGAAGCTGGTGGCTGGGGTTTTAAGATAACAGTGGTTCTGCAGGTGTCTATCCATCTTTGCTCAAATCTAGGGAAAAAAAAAAATTACCCAGTGGCGATGCAGAAAGTCTCACGCCTGAGGCTCCAAGGTCTCGGGTTTAATCCCCTGCACCCTATAAACCAGAGCTAAACAATGCTCTGGTGGGGGAGGAGAGAGGAAGAAAGGAAGGGAAAAGAAAAAACCTAAACCAGGGCTGCTGATGCTTCCACATGCTTGTTGTGCTTTCACAATGGCTTCATTTATTTTTCCCTGGAGACAATAAAAATCTGTAGATTAGTTCTGAGGTCAAGGGAAGGGAAAAAATGTGAGGTATTTTGCAAGAATGTATCTTCAACTTTGCTTTGCCCCCCCCCACTCTCTCCTTTCACTTGAGGTGGGAAGAGACGGCCTAGGACTCTCAGCAAGGTGCCACCTGCAGGGAGGGTGGAGACAGAGACAGAGACAGAGACAGAGACAGGAGACATGAGAAAGGAGGCCCCTGCCAAGCAGCACTGCATCCTGAGCAGCACACACACAGCTCCAGAGAACTAGCATGGCAACCACCCTCCTCCTCCTGGGCCTGATGAAGAACAGGGAACCTTCCAGAAGCTAATGCACAGCCTGAAATTGGGCACTGTGCACTGTGAGTAGAACACACCTTACCTGTTCACCCCCCCCCCACATACACAGAGGCTTTGTGACACCGCTCAATAAAGGGGCAGATAACATCAGTGTCATCCAGCCCCTCCACCCAGACCCATTGGACTCAGCCAGTGACACTTCCCAGCTAGTCCCTTCCCAAAGAATGTTGCCATCTCCTGCCACGTCCGCTGTCAGATTTATAACCTGCTCCTGAGAACACATCACATCTCTGCAGATAGACAGAGCATGGCAGTCTCTCTGGTCACCAGTGACATCTGCAGATGACATCTGCAGGCCCACAAAGGCACCCCAGCTACCAGGACATGAGCTCTCTGTGTTCCAGACACCCTCAGAGGTATTCATTCAAGTCTTATGCCCTCCAGCATTCCAGGGAGCCATTCACATGAATAGCCCCGGACTCTGAGATGATGGTTAACTGGCAGAGCTCCACAAGCAGTCCCCAGCCCTGTCCCCCACACATGTCAGAACCTCTGTGGTGGCACAGAAATAAGAGCTTGGGCTCCCGGCGGCACTGCAGGAAATGGAACAGAGACACGAGCAAGAAGCAGGCAGTAGGCCCCGGGGTGTGCAATCCTCTCTGCTCCCCCATTCATCTGCTTTTAGGGGCTGCATGTCCATTGGTGCGAGGGCTGGAGCTAGGCTGTCCTAGGGAGCATGGGGGGGTGAGTGCCTGACTTTATTCTGGGGTCACAGATGAAGGCCCTGCCCAGCACAGAAGGAATCTTGGTTTGAACTGCAAGAAATAAGGGTGGGGCTCAGGCAGCATAACTCAGGCCTAGGTTTAAAAGGTAACTGGGGTTAAGCGCAGGTGGCACAAAGCACAAGGATTGGTATAAGGATGCAGGTTCGAGCCCTCCGCTCCCCACCTGCAGGGGAGTCACTTCACAAATGGTGAAGCAGGTCTGCAGGTGTCTGTCTTTCTCTCCCCCTCTGTCTTCCCCTCCTCTCTCCATTTCTCTCTGTCCTATACAACGACAGTGACATCAACAGCAGCAATAATAACTACAACAATAAAACAACAAGGGCAACAAAAGGGAATAAATAAATAGATATTTAAAAAAATAAAATAAAAGCTAACTGGACCAGATGGACACTCAGCCTGGACTAGCAGTGTCAGATCTGAGCGTGAAGGATGACGGGAAGATTCTGAAATGGGAAGGCTCTGAGCCAGGACTTGGTCATTTAGAATGTCCCCTGTTTTGCCCCAGCTCCAGATGCAGACATTCTTAACTGCAGGTGCTCCTACTCGAGCTGAAGCATCAGAGCACAGGCCTGACTCTAAGGAGAGAATGAGCCGGGGGCTCTGAACTGCACCCCACCACCTTCCCAGACAGGAGAAACACAAGCACTAACATCTAAGAGCACTTAGATGCTAAAATAACAGAACAGAAGCACAAGAGCAGAGTCCATGTTTTATTCCAATACCGTGCAAAGCATTTTAGAGCTGCTTACAGTACAAGTTAGAGATCTTCCCAGAAAGTGGCTCAAAATCAGAAGGAGCATGCAGTGTCCCAAGCCATGCGTGGGCTGCCTTCAAGAGGACATGATGGCTGGAAAGTCAGTCTACTGCCCTCTCGGGCAGTGGCTTCTCCCGTGTGGGAATGAGGCCCTCTGCTGGCAGCTAGGGGAACCACACACCCACCCACAAAGTGTGCTGGGGAGACTGACTGCACAAGGGCGGTGCAAACGGACTTCTGCGCACGAGGCAACAAAGCGCCAGGCTCAGTCCCGAGCACCGCCACAAACCAGAGCTGAGCAGTGCTCTTTCAAAGAAACGGGAAAAATGGTCACCAGGAGCAGTGGTCATTATGCAGGCACCGAGCCCCAGGAACAAGCCTGGTGGGAATAAATAAACAAATAAATCAATGGGGTAAAAAAAATCTCTTAATTGAAAAAGCAAATGAACAAAGAGTAAATTCTCAGGAACTCCTAGGCCATTCTTACTTTTTTTTTTTTTCAGCCACATAACTTCTATTTTACCACCAGTCATGGAACCCCATTACCATGACAGTAGAAGTTAAAAGAAAAAACAAACAAACAAAAAAAAAAAAACTTTTTACGTTAAATGGATGATCATGATAGAAAGAACCCCCAAAAATAAGGAAGCTAGCTTATTAGAAGCGCATTTTTGGGGAGTCCGGCGGTCGCTCAGCGGGTTAAGCGCACGTGTCGCGAAGTGCAAGGACTGGCGTGAAGATCCTAGTTTGAGCCCCGTCCCCCCACCTACAGGGGAGTCCTTTCACAGACGGTGAAGCAAGTCTGCAGGTGTCTTTCTCTCTCCCTCTCTGTCTTCCCCTCCTCTCTCCATTTCTCTTTGTCCTATCAACAATGAAGACATCAATAACAACAACAATAATAACTACAACAACAATAAAAAGACAACAGGGGCAACAAAAGGGAAACTAAATAAATATTTTTTTAAAAAATTAAGAAAAAAGAAGAAGTGCATTTTTGAAGCTATGAAGGACCTGGGATCAAGTGTCAGTTCTTCCAGAAAACCTGCTATGCTCGCCTGGCAGGCAGCTTCTCCCTTCTCCTCCCTGCCACCCCCACTCCTCCTGGACTATCCTCCGCCCCTGCAGCCCAGCCCTTCCCCATAGACGTCCTCACCAGGTGACATCATCACTCCTGGAGCACACTTCTCAGTCCTCACTCGGGTCCATTTATTGGTAGGCTATCAATAAATATTCAAGGGACTGAGTAGGCAATAACTATTTTTTCAACCTGCTCAAAATGTATTTAAAAGCAATATATGTTTATTATTATTTTATCTGTAGCTCAGAGACAGTACTGTCAGTCTGGATAATGAATTTTCTGGGTCTTTTTCTGGTGAGGCAGCCACCAAGCCAAGTACCCACTGCCTCTGGGAGGAAGGTGTAGAGCATCTCTGCCTGGTGGAGAAACAAAAGTCCCTGGTGAGCACAAAAGCAAAAATGCAAACGTAACACACAGGTAAGGGGAAAAACCAAGTGTTGATTGACAAAAAAAAATTAATGCGTATTAGTCCAGAGCAGTGCTCTTGTGAACAAGGTGGTGTGGACACACAAACATCCTGGCAGGTGTTTATGAGATGAATGAAACACACACACACACACACACACACACACACACACCCTCTCTGATTTTCAATAAAAGGTTCTAGCACTTCCTAAGAAAAGTCATATGTTCTCCAAAGAGGCTTCAGTCGGTTTCTAGGCTTTGGCTCAATTTTCTTTGCAGCATTCTTTAAGGCTAGACTAAAAATGCCTCTGTGAATGAAAAAGGCACACAGAGGAAAAGTAGTGACTTAAACAGCTCCCCCAATAAATGATAATATTTTTTAAAAGGAGGGGCAAGGAAGATAATATAAAAGTTCTGCAAAGAGACTCTCATGCCAGAGGCTCTGAGGTACCAGGTTCAATTCCCAGCACCACCTCAGCTGAGCAGGGTTCTGGTCTCTCTCTCTCTCTTTCTGTGTGTGTGTGTGTGTGTGTGTGTGTCTTTCTCTCTGTATCTCGCTTAAATAAATATTTTTTTTAGAGATAAAATACAGGAAAGGGACCAGGCAGTAGTGCACCTGGTTGAGTGCACATGTTATCATGTACAGGGAACCAGGTTCAAGTTCCAGGTCCCTACCAGCAGATGGGGAAGCTTTCAGAAGTGGTAAAGCAGTGCTGCAGATGTCTCTCTGTCTCTCTCTTATATCTCCCCCACACCTCTTGATTTCTCTTTGTCTCTAGCCAATATAAATAAATAAATAAATAAATAAATAAATAAATAAATAAATAAATAAATAGGAAATTCCCTTGGAGAGACCTGGGCTTCCACCCTCCATGCTGCCCTGTGTGGAAGTGAGGGATGAACGCACTTGACACCTGGGGGTGAGGACTAAAGCTCTGCTCCTTTGACAAGAACCAAAAGAGGGAGGCTGTACGCCTTCCTCTCTTCCACCCTGCTCTCAACAACCTCACTGAACAACAAGAGAGCTCCCCACCTCTGCCCTCAAACAGGCTCAGAGAAGGTCCTTGGTACATAGCAAAGTAGGAGCTCTACTGAGTGAGCTATCTCATTCATCATTCATTCATTCATTCACTCACTCAGGTACAGTATGCCCAAGGGAAAGCTCTCCTCAAAGGGCAGGAAGCTCTTGCCCAAAGTGCCAGGGCTGCAGCTCAGTGGCAGAGCTCTGCTCCACATGTCAGAGGCCCTGGGCCTGACCCTGCCACCGGAAGAAAATACTTCCTGCCTGAGTGGAACTGAAGTAGCCTGTGGTAGGAGACAGACAAGAAGAAAATGAGATGAGGAAAACAAGGCTGCCGTGTGGGCAGAGGGGTAGCAGCTGTCCTTCCTCTTCCGCCCCAGAGGGCAGCCTCAGGTGACCTTGCTAGTTCTGTCTCCCTGGAAATGTCGCAGAGACAAAATGTCACTTGTGTCACCAGGCAGCCACTGCTCGTGATAAAAGTGAGCCTGGCCCATCCACAGACCGCATCTGGTCTGAAGGAGCTGTGAGTGCCTGCCGGGGGGACACGGCAGCTCCCTGAGCTCTGATGGTGAAACACACCAAGCACCCGGCCTGGACCTGCTGACAGGCCCCTCGCCCACCCAGCACCCAAGCTGTCACGTGGAGGCAAAGCACAGCTGCTGGGTGGCCTGGGTTTGGCAACAGCACCATCCGCATCTGAGAAAAAAAAGTTCTTATGCTGGCCTACTGGCAATGGGTGGCTCTGTTCTAGATTCTTCTTAAGATGTGTTTTATTAATTACATGAGAGAGAGAGAGAGCAGAGCACTGCAATGGGTGGCTCTGTTCTAGATTCTTCTTAAGATGTGTTTTATTAATTACATGAGAGAGATCAGAGCACTGCAATGGGTGGCTCTGTTCTAGATTCTTCTTAAGATGTGTTTTATTAATTACATGAGAGAGAGAGAGAGAGAGAGAGAGAGATCAGAGCACTACACTACATGTGGAACCAGGGATAAAACCAGGAGCCTCAGGCATGCAAGATCCATGTTCCACCAGCTGAACTATGCCCTCCACCCCAGCCGCCTAAAGCTTTCTGCATACAGGGCTACAGTGTAGCCTACAAAAGTCCTGTGGGCTGAAATCTTTACATGGACCTCAGAAGCCTCCTGCTAAGCCTTGCTGAGTGTGCCTAGGGGCTACAAAGGAGACTGGGACCTGCTGTGGACCCCTATGCTCCCCCATCCTGCAGCAGGAGGTAACAGGGATCTGAAAGGATGAGTGTATGTGTGTGTGTGTGGGGGGGGGGGGTTAGGGGTACAGAGCTATTGCACTTCCCACAAAACTCCGAGGGAAAGTGGGCACCAGGTGTGGGGTGAGCTGTCCCTGGGGTTCTTGAAGCAGAGAATGTCCCTGTGCCACACCCATCCTCACTAAACTTGGTCTGGGATATGGGAGTGCTCAGCCCACCCCTGGGGTGGTCCTCCTGAGCTCACTTTTCCCCCAGCCTAGATTGAGGCCTGGGCAGTGCCATGCCCAGGGGGGAGATGGCCCACCCCAGCTGGTCGAGAGACTTCCCTCTCTCCTCCCACCTCTGCGCCCTCTGAGAAAGCGAGAGAGCCACAGGCAGGGAAGAGATGAGAAGAGACAGCATGTATTTATTTCTTTGTTTGTTTGCTTTGTAAAAAAGAAAGGGAAAGAAAGAAAGAAATCTCCCCATGGCAAGCTGACACCTGAAGCTGCTTTATCACAAGAATTCAGGCGCAGGAAGGCTCTCTCTCTCTCTCTCTCCCTCCCCGGGGAGCTGGGTGTAAAAAGTGAAGGCGGCTTACCCATTTTTGAAATAGAGGACATGGGCTCTCTGAAGTCCTGTTTCTAGGAAAAAACCTAGTTCTTGATCGTGGGGAACTGGGCCAGGCTTAGGGCTTCTGTTCTGAATATTAGTAAGGAGGACCTGGAAGGGGAGAAAATCGGAACGCTAATCAGATCCACGCCCAGCCCCTCAGCCACACACCCTCTGGGCACAGGGGCAGACGACCCCCAGGCAGGGACCCACTTGGCACGGGGAGTAGGGAGGGACCACTAGAAGCAGCATGACATCTCCCAAGGGGTACAGAAAGCAAGCCCCCTTCCTCCCCATCTCTGGCCTTGTGTCAACAGAAAGCAGAGGTTTTGCTTTTAAGACTGCATTTATTTATCAGAGAGAATGACAGACAGACAGACTAGAACATCACTCAGCCCTGACATATGTTGGTGCTGGGGACTGAACCTGGGACCCCTGCCATGCAAGTCCTGTGCTGTAAAGCTGAGATAACTCCTTGGCCTGACTGACAGACAGACAGACTAGAACATCACTCAGCCCTGACATATGTTGGTGCTGGGGACTGAACCTGGGACCCCTGCCATGCAAGTCCTGTGCTCTAATGCTGAGATAACTCCTTGGCCTGACAGACAGACAGACTAGAACATCACTCAGCCCTGACATATGTTGGTGCTGGGGACTGAACCTGGGACCCCTGCCATGCAAGTCCTGTGCTCTAATGCTGAGATAACTCCTTGGCCCTTATAGGTTTGAATATTTAGCCCTGCAAGAAAGACTATCAACTTTTTTTTTTTTTTAGATGAAGGGGGAGAGAGGGAGAGAGGGAGACACAGAGAGAGGAGAGACGCTGCACCACTCTTTGCTTGGTGCTCCCCTATGGTGGTCCTCTTGTTCTACTAGCTGAGCCCCCTCGGCCCCCAAAATACTTCCAACTAGCTGGGACAGGTGACCAAGTTGAGTAGGTCAGGAGGAAGAGCAGATGCCTAATGAGAGCAGAGGCTGCTGGCTTAAACTCACATGCCAACTAAAGCTGTTATTAGGCTGGGTGGCAGCACAACTGGTTGAACGCACACATTCCCATTTATGAGGACCTGTTTTCAAGCCCCCAGTCCCAGCATGAAGGGGGGAAGCCTCACAAGTGGTGAGACAGGGGTGTAGGTGCTCTCCCTCTCTATCTTCCCTTCCTTTCTCTCAATTTCTCTCTGTCCCGTCAAATAAATACAGATTTTTTAAAGGCACACAAGTGGTCTGAGATCCACCTAAGAGACACTGGGTCTTCTCCAAACATGGCTCCTGGCCACATTCACTCTAAGTTCAGAGCTTTTCAAAAGCCCAAACATGCCAGGGGTCTGGATGGGAGCCAGCAAATAGAGCTGCAGCACTGTCTGGCACTGTCGCCTGGGATTCGGGGAAGGAGTGGGATACAGAGGGACGAGGTCCCAGCAGGCAGCTCTGGCAGTTGAATTCCACCCGAGCCCTCTTGGTGGCGCCAGCACTGAGAGCAGGTGCACCCCTGCCTATGGGAAGCATCCTTCCTGGCTCTGCCAGCAGGTGCTGGAAGGCCCACGGCACGGCCTGGGTATGAATCCTTCCTCTCTAAGAATCTCTATCAGAGTGACCTTACTCAGTGGTCCTCCACAAGCTGCCAAGTTGTCCCAGATTTACACCCCAGGTTCAGACTCCCCCACTGAATTCCAGACCCACAGCACCAGCATTTCCAGAACACCTCAGGCTGGAGGGCCAAAACAGAGGCCCTTCAAACATCATCCTTCGGGACCTGGGTTCAAGTCTCCCAGCAACCACATGGGAGCACCTGCACAGGGAAGCTTCACAAGTAGCGGAGCAGCACTATGATGTCTCTCCTTCTCTCTCTGCTTCTCCTTCTCTGTATCTCACCCTCTCTCTTAAAAATAAAAAGAGGGCAGGGTAGATAGCATAACGATTATGTAAAGAGACTTAAGCCTGAGGCTCCAGAGTTCCCAGTTCAATCCCCCCACACCACCATAAACCAGAGCTGAGCAGTGTGCTGGTAAGAGAAAGAAAGAAAGAAAGAAAGAAAGAAAGAAAGAAAGAAAGAAAGAAAGAAAGAGGGAAAGATAAAGAGAAAAAAAAAAGAGTGGCAAATAAGTGATCCAGGAGATAGGTAGCACTGTGCAGAATGCACTGGACTCTTAAGCACGAGGTTCTGAATTCAGTCCCCAGTGCGAGACTGATGCTCTGGCCCTCACATGGTCCCTCATAAATAATAAGTCATTTTTAAGTCATTTACTTATAAAAAAATTTTTTCCTAAAAGAATTTTGGTCCCTACTCCCAGAGGGGGAAAGATATTAGGGGAAGATGATCAGAGGTCTCTGAACTCCAATACCACTAGGACCCAGAGAGAGGACAGGGAAAAAGGAAGGACACTCAGAATTAGTAAAAGGTGTAATTGTGACTTAGATAGGAAGGGAAGGGGGTGGTGTCAGGCTGTAGCACAGCAGGTCAAGCGCACGTGGCACGAAACTCGAGGACCGGCTTAAAGATCCCGGTTCGAGCCCCCGGCTCCCCACCTGCAGGGGGGTCACTTCACAAGCGGTGCAGCAGGTCTGCAGGTGTCTATCTTTCTCTCCCTATTTCTGTCTTCCCCTCCTTTCTCCATTTCTCTCTGTCCTAGCTGGCAACAACATCAATAACAACAATAATAATAACCACAACAATGATAAAAACAAGGGCAACAAACAAGGTAAATAAATAAATAAATAAATAAATAGGAAGAGAAGGCAGGACCATAGAAAAATGGGCAAATATATATAAATATAGATGGTTATAGAAATGATAATCAACTCTTATCTGTTATTTTGGAAGAACTACTGTAGTTTCCAAAGGAGGGAATGGGGACATAAAACCCTAGTGGTGGGGACAGTATGTCCCGTATTATCTTATAATTTTGTAAATCAATACTAAGTCACTAATAAAAAGAAAAAAGTTGGGGGTTGGGTAGTGGTGCAGTGGGTTAAGCACAGATGGCGCAAAGCACAAGGACCGGAGTAAGGATCCCAGTTTGAGCCTCCAGCTCCTCACCTGCAGGAGGGTCATTTTACAATCGGTGAAGCAGTTCTGTAAGTGTCTATCTTTCTCTCCCCCTCTCTATCTTCCCCTGCTCTTTCCATTTCTCTCTGTCCTATCCAACAACAACGACAACAATAATAACCACAACAACAATAAAACAAAAGGAAAAAAAAATAACCTCCAGGAGCAGTGGATTCATGGTGCAGGTACAGAGCCCCAGAAGTAACCCTGAAGGCAACAAAAGGGAAAAAAAGAAAAAAAAACTGTTTTTAGTTTCTTTCTCATAAATCAATAGTGTTTTTTAATCTGCAGGCCCCTTATCGTGGAATATGGCTGCCAGTCTGAGCTCAAAGCTTCCTTCTCACTAATAAGATGGATATCACAACAGCGACTCTCTTAGTATAGTTCTACAGGCTAAATAAGATAATAATAGATGAATAGAAAACTCATTTATTTTCCATCAATTTCAGTGTAGTACCAAAACAATTAAAGTTATCTCAGAACCCCACTATACAAAAATGTATTATTACTATGTATTAAAAGGAAATATTAAAGCCAGTGCACAAAAACCAAGCTTATATACTGGGTTGTACGGTAAAAAAAAATTGATTTGTGGGTATGTATGTGGAGGAGGGAGGAGGAAGACCAAAGCATCACTCTGGTACATTCGATGCCAGAGGCTGAATCTGAGGCATCATACTTGAGGGGCCAAAACTTTATTTACTTTGTCACTTGCCCGAGTTGCTGAGTTTTAACTTTAAACCATGACATTCCATCTTAATTAAAATGTAACAGGAGAAAGGACAGTGGGACAAGAAACACTCAACTTCAGGAAGATGTGAATCTTTAACACTGTTCATAAAGTGTCTCTCTTTATTTAAAAACACAACTTAAATATATTTACTTATTGCAAGACAGGTGTTATTTATGCGCACATACAGATATAGAGACAGAGAGGAAAAGATGTAGGTCATTTACCTACATCTTCTGAGTTTATACAACCAGCTACTGACCTTCAGGCTAAGATGGAGACGTTAACATATTTATACTACCTCCTCCCTTTCCTTACCCTCAACTCCTATTTTTCTTACTACTACTTGCACATTGCCAGGTTTCTTTACAATTATATTCCATCCCATAACTGTTTAGCATCAGTTCTAGATTAAAATGCATTCACCGTTCCTGCTAGACTATCAATTAAAAAAGGACTGATGGGGGCTCCTCGTGCTCCTCAGTGTCTGTCTCCTGTCTTGTTCCTCTGAACCTGAGTGTGACATTGTTGGGGTTCACGCTTCCTCTCCCTCGGAACATGTAGACATGCCCAGTCTTCTGACAGAGCTGCTGAGAATTCACAAGCCAGCCTTCCTCCTTCCCCGCCAAGGATCTGCAAAGAGTGATTCACTTTCCTATGACTTCTAGAAAATCTACCAGCAGTTCTCTTGCCACTAGTATTCCATGCCAGCTGCTCTTAGATGCTCAGTCCCCAGAGCCTGGGTCTGGAGTGAAGTAATACCCTAGCAGTCACTCCAGGCTCAAACCTTCTTGAGACCTCTTTTCTTGCTGATAAGACAAGAGATAACAACAGAGTTTCTCTAGTGCAGTGCTGAGGACTAAATAAGACAATACGCAGAGAGAACACTTAGCTCAGTTCAGACCAAATACTCAAGAAAGTCTTACTTGGTTGAAGATATTTTCTCTGATTACATCATTTTTTTTTAATCTATTCCTTTCCAATTTCACTAATAGATAGAGGGATATGTGGGCCATCTATACCTTTGTGGGTAAGCTGTGATAGTTTGTGTTTTCAAAGAATTTGTCTATTTCCTATCAGTGACTAAATGTGTAAGCATAAAGGTCAGCTCCCCTACCAAGTCTACACCCACCCTCCAAAAAAAAAAAAAGAACAGAAAAATATCCCATATGCCAGAGTGATGCGAGTGATGCTCTGGATCTCTCTTTCCTTCTCTATCCTGTGCTAATAAAATCTTTTATAAAAGAAATAAATACATCTTTTTCAAAAAAAAAAAGCACAAAAAATGGCTGAAACTTTCAAATCCTAGAAGGAATTTATCAAATTTGCTTTCTTCTCTCTCTCTCTCTCTCTCTCTCTCTCTCTCTCGCTCATCACCAGGGTTCTCCTGAAACCATTTTTTCCCTTTATTTTATAGGCCCGAGAGAAACTGGGAGTGGGGGATGGGAAGAACAGACACCTAAAGTACTTGCTCACTGCTCGTGAGTTTGTTTCCCCTGCAGGTGGGGAGCGGGGGCTCACACCTGAGTCCTTGCCCATGGCAGCACGCTTGCTTAACCCAGTGTGCCACCGCACAGCCCTCACCTTTAAAACAATGAAATAAATGTCATAAAATCCATCCTCAGATTTAAATTTTGTGACCAACATAAAATAAAGAAGTACCAATCAGGAAAACATGTTGAGCCCATAGGATAAAGGCTAACGTATTTATGACGTGAAAACTTTACCCAGTGCTGGAGATAGCATCCCAGTAGAGTGAGCACCTTGTCAGGCCTGAGGCCCTGGGCTTAAGTGCTGGTACCATGTAGGAGCTGCACAACTCCAGAAGGCACGCCCTCAGATGGTGAAGTGGTGCTGTGATATGTCTCTCCCCTCTGTCTCTCTCCCTCTCCGTGAATGCACACATGAATGTATATGGGAAAAAAAAAAAAACCCAGCTCAGGAGCAGTGGAATCATGTGTACATAAGGACCAGGTACAACCAAATAAAACAGTAAGACTATCTGAATTGTGAGGAAAGCAATACATCCAAGACATGAGCAAGAAGCATAGAGACAAGAGGACTATCACAAGTTTAAACATAAAGTTATCATAAAGCTCACCAATATCACCTAAGAAAATTACTTGTCCAGATCAAATCCTATATATGCATCCTCATTAATTGAAACTGAGTAAACTAAGTCAGTTTTTAGGAAGAAAGTTTATCTTTTATTTTTATAAAAATAAAAATATTATGTTATATTTCATTATATTCTAGAAAAGGATAAAAGTGATCTAAGTCGCTGAACTAGGTAATCTGGACTTAAGACGTCCCTGTAAATTTACTGCCAAGAATGGGCAGTGGCCTACGCTCCTGCTATCTTTACTATCTGGAAAGTCTTGTGTTATAGATGAAAAGCAGGACTAGATCAGTGTTATTCCTTGCTAGAAATGATTACCTATAGTTTGGTGGCTGAAAACAAATCTATAATTAACAGATTTAACTGTTTTGTACATAATTTAAAGATGGATTTATCTGTAAGATTAGAAGTGATCAATATGGATATACAGCCTCTCATTCCTTATTGGGATCTTTTTAATCAAGTTGTGTCTCTTTACCACGAATTTAAATATTTCCTCTTTTTAGTCTTTGTTCCTACTCCCAACACACACAACCCCATTTTCTTTCACTTTCTTCATAATTCCTCTAAGAAAACGATCTTTGTGGGGACTTCTGGAGGTGGGGCTACAGAGCAGCAGCAGATGTGTTTCTCTCCTCTCCTCTGCCAGGTCAACTAGGAATACCAAAGAAGACCACCTGGAAACGTAACAAGACAGGACTAGAACGACATCAGGAACCCACCAAATCAGCAGTGAGTGCAAACACGTGTGGCACATGGACAGAGAGGAGCCTAGGGAGAGATTAAGTGGCTGGTAACAGTCCCGCACTTTACCAGTTGAGACACCACCTCCAGTCTGTTTCACCAACAAAAAGACAGCTGAAGGGAGGAGATGACTCCCCTAAGACTCATCAAATGCAACTGTGAGTCTCCAATGCTAATGACCTCAGAATCTGAAGCAGCAGTGGGGAGGCTCTGTGCTGACACCGGGGAACAGTGAATGAATGAGGAAACTCAGGAGAAGATCTAGACCTCAGTGGCCTAGCGGTGGGGCTGTGAGAGTCTCTTTGCATAACCACTGGATTATCTCTACCCCATCCTGCTTTATCTCTTGGTCAGGAGTCAGTAATTAAGTTAAGAAGCCTACTTATAGTTTAAAAGCCCTCAGGCTCCCATAGCCTACAGGGAAGAAAAAGAACAAAAGAGTGGCTTTTAAGCCACTGAGCTCCAACTCAGGGATTAAAATACTACTTAGACAACTATCAACTTCCACAACTGTGAACTCTTTAATTACCTTACTTAGACACAAGTCAATCCAGGCAAGAGTGATCAATAATTTGAAAAGTCCTGAGAGAGGGAACTCATAACATACTATATAAAATGGTTAAACAAACAGGAGAAATATTGGAGAAATAAACCAGGACAAGAGTCCAGCTAAAAGCCCCCCAAATAATGAGGTCAACATCCAAACACTAGTTAAGGAAATCATCACAGGAGTGAATAAAGAATTTGAAAGAACTGTCATCAGAAATGAAGAAACAACCAATGAAACTCTGGAATAAAACACTAATTATCTCAAGGTTATTAGACAGCTGAAAGGTGAAATAACAGAGCTAAGAACACAACTAGTTGAACAATCCAGAACAGGGTAATAAAATAGATGAACCCCAGAAAACAGTAGAGGGGAGAGAGAATAGAATAAAGGAAGCTGAAATCAGAATTAGCAAGATGAGGACGAATTAGAGACAACTAAAAAAGAAGTAAGAGATCTCAAAAAGAGATTAAGAGATACTGAAAACAACAACAGAGACCTATGGGATGACTTCAAAAGAAATAATATATGCATTATTGGCTTAACAGAGGAAGAAAGAGAGGGAGGGGGAGAAAGCATTCTTCATGACATAATAGCTGAGAACTTCTCTAGTCTAGACAACATCAAAGACATAAAGGTTCAAGAAGCCCAGAGGTTCCCAAACAGAATTAACCCAGACTTAAAGACACCAATACACATCATATTGAGAATGGAAAAGAATAAGGACAAAGAAAGGATCCTGAAGGCTACAAGAGAAAAGCAAACAGTCACCTACAGAGGAAAACCCATAAGATTAGCAGCAGACTTCTCCACACAAACACTACAGGCCAGAAGAGAACGGCAAGATATCTATTGAGTGCTCAATGAGAAAGGCTTTCAACTAAGACTACTGTATCCTGCTAGACTGTCATTCAGACTAGATGAAGGCATAAAAACCTTCTCAGACAAGCAACAGTTGAAAGAATCAACTATCACCAAGCCTGCCCTGAAAAAAGTTCTGAAAGGTCTCCTATAAACAGTCAGACCACCATAAATAGGCCATATATCAGAACACTCTAAAACTTTACAAGAATGGCGTTAAAATATCTTCAACCTTTGATATTAATAAATGTCAATGGCCTGAATTCACCTATTAAAAGGCACAGAGTAGGAAGATGGATCAGAAAACACAACCCAACAATATGCTCTCTACGGAAAACACACTTAACTCAACAAGAGAAACACAGACTCAAAGTGAAAGGATGGAAAACTATCACACAAGCCAATGGCCCACAAAAAGGGGCAGGAATAGCTATTTTCATATCTGACATGATAGACTTTAAAATCAATAAAATTAAAAAAGATAGGGATGGATACTACTTAATGCTCAGAGGATCAATCAATCAAGAGGACTTAACAATTATTAACATCTATGCACCCAATGAGAAGTCATCTAAATACATCAAACATCTACTGAAAGAGCTACAGCAATATATTAACAGCAACAGTCATAGTAGGGGACTTCAACACCCCACTCTCTCAACTTGACAGATCATCCAGGCAGAAAATCAGTAAAGACATGAGGGAGCTAAATGACGAGATAGATAAACTAGAACTATTCGACATTTTCAGAGTCATTCATCCCCAAAAACGGGCATACACATTCTACTCAAGTCCACATGGGTAATTTTCAAGGATAGACCATATGTTAGGCCACAAAGACAGTATCAGCAAATTCAAGAGCATTGAAATCATCCCAAGCATCTTCTCAGATCACAGTGGAATTAAACTAACACTTAACAATCAACAAAAGATTAGTAACAGTCCCAAAATGTGGAAGCTCAACAGTACACTCCTTAACAACTACTGGGTCAAAGAGGAAATCAAGGAAGAAATCAAAACGGTTCAAGAGTTCAATGAAAATGAAGACACAAGCTATCAAAATATTTGGGACACAGCTAAGGCAGTACTGAGAGGGAAGTTCATAGCCATACACAATCAAAAAAGAAAACTACAGACCAATATCTCTGATGAACATAGATGCTAAAATATTGAACAAAACTCTAGCCAACAGGATACAACAGTATCTTAAAAAGATTGTTCATCATGACCAAGTGGGGTTTATCCCAGGCATGAAAGGTTGGTTTAATAAACGTAAATCAATCAACGTGATCCACCACATCAATAAAAGCAAGACCAAAAACCACATGGTCATATCAATAGATGCAGAGAAGCCTTTGACAAAATCCAACACCCCTTTATGATCAAAACACTACAAAAAATGGGAATAAATGGAAAATTCCTGAAGATAGTGGAACCTACATATAGCAAACCTACAGCCAACATCATACTCAATGGTGAAAAACTGGAAGCAGATCACAATCTGCTTGGTGAAAAACTGGAAGCAAATGGTGAAAAACTGGAAGCAGATCAGGTAAAGAGAAATATCTACTCTAGAGAAAAGTAGGAAGATTTCACAAGCAGTTAAGTTAATAAGAAAGGTGATTTGTTTTACTTAAAAGACAATTCCTTCTATGACTACAGGTCTCACAGAAATTATCTTTCAGAAGATCTTTCATTGCTAATAGGAATGTTGTGGCCTACTGACAACAATTTTGTTCATTTTCTTGTCTTGAAAAAAAGTGGCCTTAGCTTCTTACAATAAAGTGTGTACTCTCACAGCATTATAGACTCAGAATTTTTCTGCAAGAAGTTCAAACTGACATCTTATTTTACCACCTTAAGAATACTAGTGGCTGTATCCTGGGAATGCTATGCTAAGGGCAGGAAGACAGATAATGATTATGCAGAGACTTTCATTCCTGAGGCTACAATGTACCAAGGTTCGATACCCTACACCACCATAAACTAGAGCGGTGCTCTGGAGAAAAAGCCCCCCCACACACCCCCACCCCCATACAAAGAGAAGCCAGTCATGGGAGACCAGACATTTTCTGGTTCTATTTCTGTGAAATACCCAGAGCACACAAACCTGCAGCACTGAAAGATAAGGGGGAGAGTGGAGAATGTCTGCTAATGGGTACAAGCAGTCTTCGCAATGTTCTGGAATTAAATATGGATGGTGTCTGCACAGCTCTGCAAATACATATTTTTAAAGCCTTGAGTCACACACTCTGCATGAGTGAATTCTGTGGTGTGGGAATCACTTCTCAGTGATGCCAGGGTTTTTGTAAAGGAGTCTAAGTAGCTAGCGAACAGAGAGAAGAATCACAGCCCCACTGAGAAGCAAAGAGGCACAGACTGAAACAGAAGGGCACCATCTCCACTGAGCACATCAGCAATGTGACTCCCACAGCACAACCCTGCCCAATGGCAAAGCCAGGGCCATCCCACTGTGCTGCCCAGGGCAACAGGTGTAAGGGTGACTTCCAGAAAGCAACCAGCCTGCCACAACCCATGACCAGGATGGCCAGACTGCCCCGACGGCTGGGGATTTGCCCTCAGAGAAACAATTCCACGCCTGGTGGGAAGAAGCCTGGAGTGCTGGCATCACGGAGTTATCACGCCTGGTGGTAAAGGGAGCTGTGCCGTGGGGAACACCTACTCAACGGAATCTGCCATAGCCATGAAAACTCCTTCAAGTTCTGACCAAAAAAAGCAGCTAACAAAGCCCTCCAATGCCACCAAATGAGGGCAAAGACTAACTGAAAATACCAGGCCAGGTAGTGGTGGACCTGGTTGAGCACACATTACACTGTGCAAAGACCCAGGTTCAAGCCCCCTACTCCCCACCTGCAGGAGGGGAAGCTTCACAAATGCTAACGCAGTGCTGCAGGTATCTTTCTCTCTCTCTCCTTCTCCCTCCCCCCTCTCAATCTCACTGTCTCTATCCAAAATCAATAAACCCTCCACCACATAGCCTCATAGATAGGAAGTGCTCAGTGAGTATTTGACTGAGTGAGCACCTGCTCTTAGATACCCAGGGGAGGAGTCTCAGCCCTGTGTTCAGGATCAGGACAGACAGGTGATGTTCCCATTCCCTGGGACCCCACTTTGAGCCCCTCCAGAGCTAGCAAAACACAATGAGAGAGACTGAATGAGCCAGACACAGGATCTGGCGGATCTGAGGTTCTAATGGAGTGATTCCTTGATCACCAAGAGGCTGATCAGGAGGGGCTCACTGAGCACTTCCTATCTGTGAGGCTATGTGGTGGAGGCTTTGTCGCAAAGGCCTGGAATAACAGAGCAGGGGCGTGGGGGAAAACCTTGGACAGCTGCTTCGATTCTACTAACCTCTGTGTCCGTGGACACTTCCTGACTAGGTCCTCATTTTCCTAAACTCTAGCGTCCTACAGTAATCCTTCCCTCAAATCACATGCACAAAGATAATGACTTTCTTATTTTATTGATTTATTTATTTTCCCGTTTGTTGCCCTTGTTATTGTTGTTGTAGTTATTGTTGTTGTTATTGATGTCGTCATTGTTAGACAGGACAGAGAGAAATGGAGAGAAGAGGGAAGACAGAGAGGGGGAGAGAAAGACAGACACCTACAGACCTGCTTCACTGCCTGTGAAGCGACTCCCCTGCAGGTGGGGAGCCGGGGGCTCAAACGGATCCTTCAGCTGGTCCTTGTGCTTCACGCCACGTGCGCTTAACCCGCTGCGCTACTGCCCGACTCCCAACTTTATTATTTTTTAAAAAGAGAGAGAGAAAGAGAGAGAGAGAGAAAGAGACTACAGCACCAAAGCTTCCTTCAATGGTGTGGGAGCCAGGCTCGAGCCTAGATCGTGCACAAGGCAAAGCAACATGAGATCCAAGGGAGCTATTGATGTTTCACCAGTCTGACCCCCGATTCTAACCCCGATGGAAACAGAGCACGCACAGTGTTGACGTGATGCAAGACTTGTGATCATTCCTCTATTCGAGTAGGCTCTCTGATCACTTCCATTAACCTCATGGCTGCACTTCTGAGTCTGCAGGGGGAAAACGCGGCGTGAAGCCTTGATTAGAACTTGGCTAGGGGGAGAGATTGCTGGAGACGTTGCTATCAGCAAAATACTAAGAATCCAATGTACTCGTGGATCTGGGTTAAGTGTTTTCATTAGTCTTTCCAATGCCCATAAGGCTGTGAAGTGCAAGCATGCTGACACTCCCCCTACTGATGGGACAACAGAGCAGAGAAGTGAAGGAGCTTAGCAAAGAGCAGAGACGAGACAGGAGCTGCCTTCTAAACAGACAGGCTGCCCACACCCCTGGCTTCCTCTGCCTGGGGGTGCGAGCTCAGGGTCACTGGCAGAACCAATCGGCTTGGATCAGACAGAATGTGGTTATGAGGGCAGGTCATTAGCACAACCGTTCAGCTGCAACACCTCCAGAGCCCAGAGGCAGATACTACCATATTAGCATGCAGTCTAAGCAGGCACAAAGGAAGCCCAACCCACTTTGCAGCAGAGAACCCCAGGCACTGAGGGCATAAAGAGATGTGCACTCTCTTCTCTGCCAGAGGAGTCTAAGAAGCTTCCCAATGTCAGTCCCCTGCTGTCACCAGTGCCGCCCTCATCTCCTCCTTCTCCCTGATGGGAAGGGGTACAAGTCGAGCTCTGCACCGGGGGTGGACAGGCCAAGGGCTTGCCAGAAGGCAAGTGCTGCCCCCGTAGTCTGATGGGCAGTATCTGTGACACTGGCAGCCGGGTGGCCCCCACTTACCCTTTCTATCTCCTGCAGGTACAGCAGTGCGATGTCGCCCGCCTTCTCGTAGCAGGTGATGATGTCCTGCTCCCGGTCCACATGGAGGTTGCTGGCAGATGAGGCGATGGGCAGCTTCTCTAAGCAGAGTCCTGAAAACACAAGCACACGGAGACTGGCTAAGCTATCTGCCAAGGGATGTGTCTTTTGAATATTGTGCTAAAGGCCAAAGGAGGGTTCCACAAGCTGTCAGAAAAGTTGATTTGCTCCTTCTGCTCTTTCTCAAAAATAACAGGACATTAGAAAGGAGCACCAGAAATACTAGCCTCAAGTGAGAGGCCGAGAGCCCCCAAAGAACCTGAGAGCCCCCAAAGAACCTGAGAGACTTTGGCAGAGGGGCTGAGAATTTGACCATGGAGTGTACCATTATCTCGTTCAGATCTAACAGAGATTCTCAAATATGCCCCAAGGTCATTAGAAGTTTTTCTAAAATAAAAAAAAATTTTTTCTTAATAAGACATTTTTATTTGTTATTAATAGTGGTTTACAAGGCTAAGATTACAGGGTGTAATTTCACATTTCATCCACCACCAAAGTTCCGTGCCTCACCCTCCCATCTATAACCACCATAGTGACAAGTTATAAGACAATGGATATAATTCCACACTGTTCCTACTACCAGATTTCTGTATTCCCATTCCCTCTGTTGGAAGCTACAGTCGTTCTCCCAAGGTTGCAGATATGGGCTGACTATTATTTCTATAACTATATATTTATACATAATTGCCCATTTGTTTTCCTATGGTCCTGCCTTTTCTCTTTCTTTTCCCTTTTTTTTTTTTTTTTAAATTTCTTTATTGGGGAATTAATATTTTATATTCAACAGTAAATACAATAGTTTGTAAATGCATAACATTTTTTCCCAGTTTCCATATAACAATACAACCCCCCTCTAGGTCCTCTGTCATCCTTTTTGGACCTGTATTCTCCCACCCCCCCACCCCCCCCAGAGTCTTTTACTTTGGTGCAATAAAATAAAAATTTTAATTCATTAAAAATATGTTATTTATTAGATAGTGGCAGGGAGAAACCTATAGGTAATCGAGAGACAGAGGAGAGAAAGAGAGAGAGACACTTGCAGCACTGCTTCATACCTGTGAAGCTTGCCCCCCTGCAAACATGGACCAGAGGCCTGAAGCTGGGTGCTTGTGCATTGCAACATGTGTGCTCTACCAGGTGCACCACCGCCCGGCCCCTATTTTAATAGCATTTTACTGATTTATCGTCGTTTACAGTACCGTGGGATTTTAGGAGTACAACTCCACACCTCCATGTTCTATTGGCTCCTACCCTTTCTCCGCATCCCATCTTTCCTTTCTTCCATGTAACCACCACGTTTTTCAGAGTTTGAGACTTATTTCTGTTGTTTTGCCGGTTTACTGGCTTCGTTTCTATCCCCGCCTATGAGTGACACCATCAGGTGACAGTTTTTCACCTTTATGACCTATTTCACTGAGCAATCACCTCAACTTCCATCCACATTGTCAGAAAAGGCAAGATTTTACCTTTTTTTTTTTAAAAAAAAAGATTTTATTTATTTATTAATGAGAAACATAGGAGCAGAGAGAAAGAGCCAGACATCACTCTGGTACATGTGCAGCCGGGGATTGAACGCAGGACCTCATGCTTGAGAGTCCGATGCTTTATCCACTGCACCACCTCCAGGACCACAATTTAACCTTTTTTTAATAGCCAAGGAGTAACCCACTGAATATCTACTCCACCGGAACAGGAAATGTGTTTTTAAATATTTATTTATTATCTGTAAGAGAGAGAGATTGATGGATTTTCAGTATGTGGCACTGGGAAGCAGGTGGAGTATAGTCTGAGGCAGTGAGTCTGGTCTGCAGATCACTAAGATGGTAGATACAGGACACCAGGTACTTGTCAATTTTTTTAAAATAAATTTTACTTGTTTTATTAATGAGTAAGAAAGAGGGGGGAGAGGGAAAGGGAGAGGGAGAGGGACTAAGATCAGAGCCCTGCTTATGGTGGTGCTAGGGATTAAACCAGAGACCTCAAAGCCTCAGGAATGAAAGCCCTGCAGAACCATTCTGCTATTTCCCAGCCTTCAATTTACAGTTCTTACGAGTTGGCTTGGAATTGGATTATATTACATTTATAGATCAATGGAAGGAACTAGCATCTGGTAAGACTTCTGGTGCAGGAACACAGAACTCCAAATTCATGAAGGGCTTTTTTTTTTTTAATTAACTTTTTCAATAGAGACAGGGAGGCAGAGAGAGAGGGTGAAAGAGACCACAGCCCAGTGTGGTGAAGTCAGGCTCAAATCTGAGTAGTACACAAGACAAAGCAGCACTATCCAAGTAAGCTATTCTCCCCACCCCACACAGGCCCTGTCTCTCACAAGAGCTTGGAGTTTTCAGGTACAGAGTGACATGCCCAGCAACACAATTATTTGTGTTTGTTTGTCTATTTGTTTGTTGGATAGAGGCAGAGAGAAATTGAGAAAGGAGGAGACAGGGAGGGAGGAAGGGAAAGAGACAGGAGGAAGGAAAGGGAGAGGGAGAGAGATCTGTAGCACTGCTTCATCACTCATGAAGCTTTCCCCCTACAGCTGAGCACCAGGGACTTGAACGCGGGTCCTTGAGCACTGTAGCAGGTGCGCCGCTGCCCAGCCCTGCATTTCACATTTATTATGCTGTCACTGATAGTATCATCTCAATTCTAATTTCCTTATGCGCATTACTAGCATCTACTGGGTTGTCAGAAAAATCATATGTGTTTTTCTATGTTTTTCTTTTTTTTAATGTCTATTTATTTATCATTGGCTAGAGACAGAGAGAAATTGAGAGGAAGGGTTGGTAGACAGACAGAGAGACACCTGCAGCCCTGCTTCACCACACATGAAGCTTTCCCCCTGCAGGTGGGGACCAGGGGCTCGAACCCGGGTCCTTGCACACTATAATGTGTGTGCTCAACCAGGCGCACCACCTTCTATTTGTTGCCTTATTGCACTGTCAAAAGCCTCTGTACAATTCTGAATAGAAGTGGTAAGAAAAGACTCCTCTCTCCTATTTCTGGGCTTAGGGGGAAAGCATTCAGCCTTTCAACTGTTAATCCAATGCCAAGTGTTGAGGTTTCCAACACTGTCCTTTCTGGGCTTGAGGAAGAGTAGGTCCCAGCTTTACTAAGTGCTCACCTGCGGGATGGAGGCTGGGTTTTCATAATCCCTTTTCTTTATCCACTTAGATAATTACATGGCTTTTCCTCTTTTCATTTTATTTGTTTTAATCAGGTAAATGACAACTGAATTTCAGATGCTAAACCAAATTCCTTCTCTAAGATAAGCCCACAGACCCTGAATTATTATACTTTTTTTTTTTAATACCACTAGATTTGATTTGTTAAAATGCTGCATGAAAGTAGGTTAACCTGTACAAGGGCTTGAGAAGCATTTCCTGCTCTACCATTTCCTAAGAATCTGTAGACAACTGTTATACTGTTTTTGTTGTTGTGTTGTTTTAAGTATTTAGTAGCACTGACCAGTGAATCCATCCGGACCTGGAGTTTTCCTTGTGGGAAACTCTTTAACTGAACACTCAATTTCTGGGCTGGAGAGAAAATTCACTAGATGAAGTGTGTGCCCTGCCATGTGCAAGACCTGGGTATGAGACCCTGAACCACATGGAAGGTGCTATGGCAATGGAGAAAGCTTCAGCACCCTGGTCTCTCTTTCTCTCCCTCTATCTAAAAGAAAATGCAGTCCAGCATGATGGAACTGCACTGGTGAGAGATCCCAAAGGATATGCACTGAGACACAGCCTCTGAGCCCTGAGCCCTTGCAGTGGCCCTCTGACAAGTGTGTTGGGGCTTTGGTCATTACAGATAGTTCTCTCTATCTGTAATGTCACTGTGTGACATATGATGGACGCTTGGGCCACACTACAACTCAGTGGGGAGGGTGCAGGATTTGGAAGCATGAGTCCCGAGTTTGATCCCCGGTACTGCACTAATGATCTGGCTCTCAGTTTTTCCTTAATAAAAACAAAGAAAAATTTAATGAGAGAGAGATACAGAGGGAAAGAGAAAGACCAGATCCCTGCTCAGCTCTAGTCTGAGGTGGTGCTAGGGATTTAACCTGGAACCTCAGAGCCTCAAGCATGACAGCCTTTTGCATAACCATTATTTTGTTTCCCCAGTCCTAAAAATAAACAATGTTTTATAAGCGGTATTGAAGTCTCGGAACACAACCGTGGGTGGCTGGCTTATAGTTTAAGCTCACTGATCTTTGCTACAAGTCTGACGTGGCACTAGTCACATCCAGCATCTTTCCTCATAGCAAACATTATAGTTTTCATCTCAGGAAATTTAATTTGGATCTATTCCAAATTTCCATGTCTCTACCAAACTTTGAGCACAAGGGATGCAGCGATAATAACTGTTGATATTGTTGCCATATTAGGTGCTGAGTATCTATTCCCTTGAGAGACAAAGTTGTTTATACCATTGTAAAAAATTTTTTTAAAATCACTAAGCTGCAGCTCCTCTCCTGTGCAAACCCTATTACAAACCCTTAAAGGAAAGATGCACCCAAGATACACTGCACACAGCCTCCACCAGGCACCTCATCACCTGCACAGCTCAAAATCAAGCACAGAAGTGGCTCACTTGTGCAAAAACACAGCCCCTGGGAAACAAGATCAAGAGACAAGCAGTTTCCTAAGCAGACAGTGTGCAGGCTGGTATCGAAGGCTTCCTATTTTTAAAAAGAAACGTTTCGGAGTGTGTCATGGAGCTAGGAAAGACTGGCTCTGCCCAGTCAGCACTCTGTGCTGCTGTGGGCTGGGCTCTGACCCTGAGTGACCCTGAGTGCCCATGAATGTAACCCCCTTGACCTAAACTGCATGTCCGGAAGTCAGACTGGAGCCACGTTCACCTGGATGCTTGGCTGTAACATGAGCCCCAGAGTTTATAGTTGGAGTGGAGGTGCGTGGAAGACCTTACAATTCTGTGTCTCTGCTACAGAGAGAGAGAATTGTCTGGGCCCTCAGTTTGTTAGGCTAAAAAGAAAACTCGAGGAAAAGAGACTGAAAAAATATTCAAAGCAAAGCTTGGCACAAGCTACTTCAGACTGCAGTCACGTTCTACCTCTACAAGGCAAGGCTTCCCCAAGTGTCTGACACTTGGGGGATGGGTGGAAGCCCTGGGCAGGGGGTCAGGAAGGACATGAGCAGTGGAAAACAGCAGACATTTGGGGGAGGGGGGGTCCTGTATCTTGAGGGAGATCCATCTGCCCAGAGGTTCTGAGGTTCTGAGTGCTCTGTATGCTGGGGCCTGAAAGCTCACCACACACACACACACACACACACACACACACACTTCAATAAATGGCTGTCTTCCTTCCAGATTAAATGCCTCCTTTTAAGGACATGTGCGTGCATACACACACACACATACACACACACACACACACACACGCGCGCGCGCGCGCGCGCGCGCGCGTGCGCCACACAATCCAGACCCTGAATTAGAAATTCACCTGCTAGAAGAGCTGATCTTTCAATGCCCCTTCCAGCTCTCTCATTCTGAAAGCCACTGAGCCTCATATTCAGCCTGAAGCTCTTTGCTCTGCTGCTGAAATCTGTGCCCCTGAAGGTCCATCTAGCATCCACAAAAAAGTGAGAACCACAGCCAAACACCAGACAGCTGTGAGAGCTAGACTGTATGGAGCCCTTGAGAGAAGGTGAGGAGGGAGGACTCACTAGCTTTAGAGATGAGGAGACAGAGTCCGAGCTGGAGGGTGGAGGGGCATGGCCAAATTAGCACCACGGCCCAGCTGGAACCCCAGAAAGTTGAGTCTTTGTCCCCAGGCTTTCTAAGAATGTGTGCCCTGTGGCAAGGGCCCTGATTTCTCCCTCAAAACTGACTGCATATGAAACAGCCACCCACCAGACCTACGAGCATAAAGTCCCAGGTTCGATTCCCAGTGGCCTGGCTTGCTTAACTGCCTGCCCACCTGCCTACCTATCTCATAAATAAATAACTCTTTGAAAAATAATAAACCAAGTGAGGGACTAGGCAGTGGCACACCCAGTTGAGCGCACATGTTACCATGCCCAAGAACCCAGGTTCAAGCCCCCAGTCCCCACCTGCAGGGGGAAGCTTCACAAGCAGTGAAGCAGATCTACAGGTGTCTTTCTTTCTCCCTCTCTATCTCCTCATTTCCCCCTCAATTTCTCTGTTCTATCCAATTAAAAATAAATAAAAGTTTTTTAAATGAATTCACACAAAAAAGTAATAATATAAGCCCAGTGAGAGAATGAGACAGACATGGCATTGTGGGAGAACTAAAAGCAAGCTTCTCACTAGACCCTCACCTCATGTTCCAGCCCCCAACTTTCTGGGGAGCCTTTTGAGTCACAATTTGCCACCGCAGAGGAGCAGGAACTAGCTGATTGAAGCAGAAAGCACTAGCTGTGACCAGGAACAGGGGTCAGCGGTGGCGGAAGGGTTCCTGCTCTTCTTTCACCACCTAAGCAACTTAAGAAGACAGGCCGCACCGGGTGGTGGCGCACCTGGTTGAGTGCGTGTTACAGTGCACAAGGACCCAGGTTCGAGCTCCCAGTCCCCACCTGCAGGAGGAAAGCTTTGTGAGGTGAGTGGTGACATAGGTCTGCAGGTGACTCTCTGTCTCTCTCCCTATCTCTGCTCTACCTCTCAATTTCTGGCTGTCTCTATCCAATAAACAAATAAAGATAATTAAAAAGAGAGAGAGAGAGAGGGAGGCCTCCTGGGAAAAAGCAGCCAGTCATACCCCAGAACCCCAGGACCCCCCACAGAACTCTACAGAGCTCCAGAGAGCCCCCACAGAGCCCTAGGGAGCCCCCAGGGAATCCCACAGAACCACAGAGAGCCCCACAGAACTCCAGGAGCTCCATGGAACCATCACAGCTGAAGGGAAGAGGCTGGATCTGCCACTGAGCCAGAAGTCAGCAGGGCAGAGCGCCACCATAGAAGGACTCACATTCCGCTGGACTCCAGTGCCGTATTCTCTGGGCTCAGCATGCAAACAGTCAAGCACTCAACCAGAACCCCTGCCACCACCACCCCAACCCCTTCATGGCTCCTTCTTTCTTTTCTTTTTCCTTTTTTTTTTTTTTTTTTTGTGAAGTCTGGGCTTCCTGTGCACGTGATTCCATGACCACTTATCCATGGGGGGGGGGGGTCCACAACAGAGCTTCCCCTGGCGCCACGGCATCTCCCATGTGGTGCACACACCCTACCTACCAGACCCACCCACCACTCATTTCTCTTTAATCTCCTCAAAATGACAGCCTTTGTTAGGGGGTGGAGTGAGCTCAACACGTTTTCTCCTCTGTGGCTGAGGGCAGTTGAGCTTGTGGAGGGGTCAGGACTGTCCCCAGGGGCTCCCCAGCTGTGCGGGCCACCCCAGTAGCTCCACAGGACCTCTCTGCCTGGGAAGCAGCTTGGTCAGTGGGGACTGACTATCCCGCGGCCCCAGGTCACCTGCAGAGAGGCCAGGCTTAGATTCTGTCACCTCAGGGAGGGGACACTCATCCCCCAAGGCAACAGCCTCTCTAGGCTTGGGGACAACTGGAGCAAGTACAGCAGGACACGTCCACAGCCACAGGAAACATCCACACGGCCTTCCGCAAACGCCCCGGGGTCCCTGCGAAACTTGCTGACAAGGGCAGCAGTGACCCACCTGGAGTGACCGAGCTGCCCCCCAACCCCGCCTGCTGCAGGGTCACCCTCTGGATGCGCGGGGGGGGCCCCTCCACACATGCGCCAGCTTCCCCCACTCCTGCACTCTCTGCCTGCAGAGGCCGCCACTGCTTGAGTCCGTGGACCTGCTCTAAGCACTTTGGCAGCAGAAAGTTGGTTGTTTGGGGATGGGGGTGGGAATGGGGACACTTATGGTGGAGACATGTGGACACTTCCCTGGGCCTGAAGCCTCACCACACCACCTTGTCCTGACATCAGGCCTCACTAGCATCACAGCCTCCTCCAGGAAGAGCTCCCTGATGCACATTGTTCTTGTCCTTGTCCTCGGCCCCCAGGGTCCTCCCCTGGGTGGAGACCAAACACACACACACACACATTAGACAATCCCTGATTCCTGGTCAGCAGCCATGGCCTAGAGAGGCTTATGCTGAGACTAGAGAAATGGGGGAGACGGCACCCCCCTTGTGTGGTGAGACAGAATCACCAACGTCAACTCTCCCCTCTTCCCTGTGACTCTCACCCCTGCTCCTCCCCCAGTACAGTGTCACCTCCTCCCTGGGCTACCTGCCACCTCCGGGCATCTCTAGGCCTGCTGGGAGTAAGTGCCAGCTTTGGTGACACCTGCTGACCCAACGTGTAAAAAATGCCAGGAAAGCACCTGCCTTCCCTCCTATCAGCACTTCCCATTAGCCAAACTCAGACACAATCCAGCTGGACAGACACCTCAGAAACAGCCTGCAGAAGCCAGTCCCTCCAAAAACACAGAGGTAAGCCTCAGGGCTCACTTCCCTGGCCAGTCTCCTACCCATAATCCTTCCTGCCTCATCCTCTGTCCTCTGCTGAGCCAGAAAGGCCTTCCCTGCAGCCAGCAGCATGGCGTTACAGCAGCTGGAAGTGGCCAGTGACCCTCCCACCCACCGGCCCTGTGTCACCCCCCCCTGCAGGAACAGGGTTTCTCTCTCGCTCGCTCCCTCTCTTTCTCTCTCTCTCTCTCCTGTGTTCTTTCTCTCTCTCTCTCTCCCTCTCTCTCTCTCTCTCTCTCTCTCTCTCCCTCAATAATTAGTAAGTAAACATTTTTAAACTGAAAGTGGAGGAGGCTGGCAGTGATGCACCCAGTAAAGCACATGTTAGTGTGCACAGGGATCTGAGTTCAAGCCCCTGGTTCCCACCTGCATGGGGGAAGTTTCATGAGTGGTGAAGCAAGGCTGCAGGTGTCTCTCTTTCTCTCTCTCCCATCCAAGTACTAACCAGGCCCAACCCTGCTTAGCTTTGGTGATCAGACGAGACTGGGCATGTTCAGGGTGGTATGGTTGTAGACACTCTCTTTCTCTCTCATTCTCTATCCCTCTCTCCCAATTTCCATCTCTACCCAAAAGAAGTAAATAAGATTAAAAAAGAAAATGGAGAGTTAAAATTATGAAAGGCCAAAATTATGAAAATATGAGTTAAAATTATGAAATGGATAGTTAAAATGATGAAAGTCTTGTTACAACAGAGTAACAAGAGACTAAATTGGGAATTATAAAACTCCCTACACATAAATGTCCACATACTGTTGAATCCTACCAAGGATGAGCAGTGAACAGGGGACACTTCACAACCAACTCCATGACGGCAATGTGACCTTGACACTCAAGCGAGTAAGCTCGAGCCACCCACTGTAGTTAGAGATGGAAAGTCCCCAGCACAGAACATCCGAATCCGTGACATACAGCTCAGGACCAAGAGGGGTCTGCCCCAGGTACTGCACAAAAATCAACAAAGTGTGAAAACAGTGAAGTACAGGTGGCAAGCATATGACTGAGCCGGTAACATGGATCACTTGATAGTGTGCTGCTCTGCATGTGTGAGACCCAGGCTGGAACCCGGCTCTCAGTGCGTTGAAGGAAGTGTCCAAGCTGCTCCACCCTGCCCCACCCCTACTCTCTCTGACTGAAAAAGTCAGCCTGGAATGCACAGACCCAGAGGCAAGATCGAATCCGGCTCCCCACCTGCAAGAGGAACACTTCCCCATCCCAGCGGTGAGGCATTGCTGCAGACATGGCCCTCTCTATCTTCCCCTTCTCTCCTGACTCCTCCCTCTCTCTCTCTCTCTCCCCCCCAATAAACAAAGAAATAAATATACTTTAAAAATAAACTTTAAAAGTGTAAATGGCCAGGAAGGCCGCTCAACAGGAACACACTTGCACAAAGCACCCACCCAGTCCTTTCCCAGATGCTTTGTGAAAAACAAAATGAGCACGAAATAAAGCCACAGGGGACAGGAGAGAAACCCGAAGGCACACAGAAGCTGAGGAGCTTGCGGGCAGGACCGCCACCTGCCGCCCAAGCCCAGGAGCGCGTGAGGCCACAGAAGCCACTAGTCCACATACCTCTGTGCTCCATATTCTCAGGCATTTGCCCATTTTGTCCTATTTAGTCTTGGGGTGCTTCTCAGGGTATTATTACTTTGCAAATAAGGGGAGGAGTAAATTACTAAGCAGTCCCTTTTGTTGCCCTTGTTTTGTCATTGTGGTTATTACTGTTGTTATTGATGTCATTGTTGTTGGATAGGACAGAGAGAAATGGAGAGAGGACGGGAAGACAGAGGGGGAGAGAAAGACAGACACCTGCAGACCTGCTTCACCACTTGTGAAGTGACCCCCCTCCCCAGCAGGTGCGGTGTCAGGGGCTGGAACCAGGATCTTTATGCTGGTCCTTGCGCTTCATGCTATGTGCGCTTAAACCACTGTGCTATCGCCCGACCCCCTAGGACACACACCTTCTATGCCTGAAGTCAGCTTTCAGCCCTGGCACCACATGGGAGCCCCACGCAGGGCACTGGGGAAGCTCCATGGATGGAGCAGCCTGGCACAGTGACATTGTGCCTGAGCCAAACCCAGCTATGCAAAAACCAACCCCAAGAAGCTTTACTGAGTCGTTTTCCCTTGGTTTCCTGTGGCCACCACTGACCCCCCTGGGTCCCACGTTGTCCCAGAACTCACCTTTGGTGGCGTAAGCCTCAGCAATCATGCGCAGCCGGTAGGGGGCGCTGGCGGTCAGCGGCAGGTCATCCAGGCCTATGCGAGCATAGATGTTGAGCGCCTCCTTGTGGTCGCCCTCCACGTAGTTGAGCTTGGCCAGGATCAGGTTGGACTCCTGGAGGAATTCTGACTGGAAGGAAGAACAGAGACAGGAAGGTTTTCCTACCACCAGGCCTGGGGTGCCCCCAGCCTGAGACCACAGCGAACACTGGGGTGCAGCCCGGGTGTCCATCCCAGAGTAAGTGACGGTGCAGCAGGGGTGCAGGATGAGTTCTCGAACGGAGGTGAGTTCTCCAGGGGAGCCAACGGCAAGACGACAAGAGGAGCTGCTTGATTCATCTGTTCAGATGTGAAGTAACTCTCACATCTGAGGTTCAAAGCAACCCCAAATTAAGCAAGCTTACAGACAGGAAACCTATGGAATATTACTTGGTCATGACAGAGGATGAAGCTTGATACTTGTGACAACATTGGTGAATTTTTTTTTTTTTTTTTTTGCCTCCAGGGGCTCAGTGCCTGCACTCGAATCCACTCCTCCTGGAGGGCATTTTTCCCTTTTGTTACCCTTGTTGTTTATCCTTGTTATTGTTGTTGCTATCGTTGCTGGATAGGACAGAGAGAAATGGCGAGAGGAGGGGAAGACAGGGGGAGAGAAAGACAGACACCTGCAGACCTGCTTCACCGCCTGTGAAGCGACCCGCCTGCAGGTGGGGAGCCTGGGGCTCGAACCAGGATCCTTGCGCCCGTCCTTGTGCTTTGTACCATGTGCGCTTGATCTGCTGCACTACCGCCCAACCCCTGGTGAACTTTCTTTAAATTTTATTTGTGACAATATTGATTCACAAAATTATAAAATAACGGGTTATTCCATGCTGTTCTCACCACCAACATGGGTGAACTTCAAGACACAAGACAGGGAAAAAAAAAAAAAAAAAAAAAACCTGTGTTACCTGCTCCTATTTCTATGAAATGGCCTGAATATTCCAGTCCAGAGGCAGAAATTTTTGCCAGGGCTGGGGGCAGGGGTGCTGGCTGGGAGTGACTGCTCATGGTGTTGTCACAGGGGGTCTTAGGAGGTGAAGAAAATGTACAATTCAAGTCACAGCTACACGACTCTAAAATACTGACAGCCAGTGGACAGTATACCTGCAGCGGGTGGATTCTGGGGCATGCGAATTCTATTTCAATTAAGCCTTTGCAAAACAAAACAGAACAAAGCAAACTCCCCTCAGGCACTGGGTGGGGTGGGAATGGCAGGAATGCTTTGTCCTGGGGCAGACCAGCACCTGTCCACACAAAGGAAGCCTCAGCCTGGCTGGCCCTCACCACCAGAGGTGACCCAGGAAGGGCTGGCTTCTGTGCCAGAGGAAGAGGCCTGGGGTGTGTTTGCCCAGGAAGCCACTCTGAGCTTGGTAAGGTGGTGAAGTCTCTCCCCAGGCCCCTTGAGGGGCACCCTCAGTCCAGGCTGGGAGAGAAGAGACAGTCACAGATATATGAGGAGACATCACTCCCCCGACACAACCGCCCCCACCCCCAGCGTCTCTCCTTGGAAGCCAGAGCTATGTGTGGCTGTTCTGTGATCTGCAGCCGTGACAGACTGGGACAGATGGGGACAGAGCAAGGTGACCCAGAGCACCTGCCCAGTCACTACCTACATGAGAGGGGGAGATGGTGGAGGGACAAAGAGGCTTCAGAGAGCAAAGGGGGCTCAGGAGAGACCCCCAGAGAGTGAGAGTCACACCTGCACCCAAAAGAGGCACAAGGCAGGCGGGGGGACTCTGAAAAGACTACCGGAGAGACATCTGTGTGTCTCCTCTCCTTTCCTCAACCCCTTGGCACTGAGAACCACGGGCTTCAAACAGGAAGACAGCACAGTGGTTCTGCGAGACTCTCCTGTCTGAGGCTCTGAAGCCCCTGGGTTCAATCCCTAGCATCACCATCAGCCAGAGCTAGTCTCTATGTGTCTTTCTCTCACTAAAACAAATGAAGAAAATATTTAAAAAATAAAGGGAGCTGCCTGGGAGCTGCACAGGGGATAAAATGTTGGACCCTCAACCACAAGGTCATGTGTTTGATTCCCAGCGATGTTCTGGCGCTCTCCCTCTCCATCATAAACGATTTTTCTTAATCTATTTTTTTTTTTTGCCTCCAGGGTTATTGCTGGAATCCATTGATCCTGAAGGCTATTTTTTCCCCTTTTGTTGCCCTTGTTGTTTTATCATTGTGGTTATTATTGTTGCTGTTATTGATATCACTGTTGTTGGATAGGAGAGAAATGAAGAGGAGGGGAAGACAGGGGGAGAAACAGACACCTGCAGACCTGCTTCACCACCTGTGAAGCAATCCCCCTGCAGGTAGGGAGCTGGGGCCTCGAACCAGGATCCTTATGCCAGTCTTTGCACTTCATGCCATGTACGCTTAACCCACTGTGTTGCCACTGGACCCCTTTTAATCGTTTTTAATTTGAAGGTCTTTTATCTTTCATGTCTGAGGCTCTGAGGACCAAGGTTCAATCCCAGCACCATCGTAAACCAGAATTGACCAGTGGTCTGGTGAAAAATAGAAATAAAAAATATTCTCAGGCCCAGGCAGTGGTGCACCTGGTTAAGCACACACACTATGATGCACAAGACCCGGGTTCAAGCCCCTCCTTCCCACCTTCAGGGGGGCACTTTGACCAGTGAAGCAGGTGTCTCCTCTCTCACTCTCTCTCTCTCTCCCTCCCTCCCTCCTTCTTTCTCCCCTCCCCACTCAATTTCTCTTCGTCCTAGCAAATAAAAAAATAGTAAAAAAAAAAAAAAAAAAGGGAAAAAAGTGGCCACCAGGAGCAATGGATTCAGAGTGTTGGCACTGAAGCCGAACTACAGCCCTGGTGGCAATTAAAAATGAGGCGGAGCAGAAGGAAAGAGGAAAGAGCCAGAGAGAAAGAGAGACACCTGCAGCATTGCTTCACCACTCATGAAGCTTCCCCCCGCAGGTGAGGGTTGAAGGCTTGAACCCAGGTCCTTGCGCACTATAATGTGTACGTTCAACCGGGTGTGCCATATCCAGCCCCGGAAGTCAGACATTGAGGCCCACTGAAACTGTGCTTCCTCAACAGAAAGGACACAGACACATGGAGGCAGAGGAGGAAGGGCTGGGCAGCAAGCAGCTCAGGGAACAGCAGCCTCGGGAAAAGCAGGGGTCAGGCTGAGGGGGAGGGGAGCCAAGACGAAAGAGGTGACAGAGATTCTAAAGAAGCAGAGGCCTGTGGGAAGGACGGCTGAGCAGAAATGGGGTGGGTGAGCAGAAGAGCTCCTGGGGCTGCAGCCACCAGACCTGGGTTTTTGGGGAGCTGGAGAGAGGGACTCACACATGCACACACACGCACACACACACAGGACATTCCTCTGAAGGGGACCTTGTGTGGGTGAGTGAACTCAGGAGCTGTCCCCTCTGTGACAGTGGATTAGGTGGCAGGTGAGCTCTGGGCCTCTGTGACATCTGTGACCATGTTGGGGGTGAGGTGGGCCACATGCCATGTCTCAGGAGACTGTGTCAAGAAGGATCCTCCTCGTCCCTGTCTGCCCCAAACCCCCCACCTTGGGGGTGATCTGTCAGCAGAGGGGTCAGCTGGCTTCTGGGGAGACAATTCGTGACATCAGAATTGGCAGGAGGGGGGAGGGGGAATGCCCCCGAGATGGTCTACACCCATCTGCGAGAGGGGCCACTGGAGACCTGTGACTGGTCACCTGACAGCCGTGACCTCCGAGGTGCCCGCCCACCTCTACCTGCTGGATTCCCAGGGGGCCCACCCAGCTGGCACAGATAGGGGCTGGCCAATCACAGACAGCAACAACAGGAGGGGCTAGGAGGAGCCAAGAGCCCCCCCCCCCCAGTCCTCTCCAGATTTCAAGCCTCGCTCCCCACCTGCAGGGCGGAAGCTTCAGGAGCAGTCAAGCAGTGTTCCAGGTGTCTCTCTCTCCCTCTCTGCCTCCCACTTCTGTCACAACTTCTCATTTCTGTCTAATAAATGAAATATTTTTTTTAAATTGACTTCCTCCTTTTCTTTCTTCTTTCCTACCCCCGCCCCACACTTTCTCTCTCCCCTTCCCCCCTCCCTCTCATCCTCCTTTCCTTCACCCTCTTCCTTTCTAACCACGGTGAGATAGACACAGGATAGCACTCATCATTGGGCCCTTTCCAAGCACACAGTTCTGGACACCAGCTGTGTTCCCAGGGCGACACAGCCATCACCACCACTGTCTCCAGAATTTTCTCATCTTGGAAACTGTTCTCCCCTCCAGAAGCCGCTCCTCCCAGCAATCTCGGGGAGTTGCGTGCCTGCCCGGCTCACTTTCCTCACACATTGTGCTCAGGTTTCTGTGTGAGCTCCCCTGCACCAGCGGCTGGTGTCAGGCACCAGCGGCTGGTGTCAGTAACCAGCGATTGTCTCTGGGGCCTGGGTAAGCCTCTGTCCTCCCTAGTGACAATGGCAGCGCTCCCTACACTGTCCCTGGGCATCCTTCCCTTCCAGGCCACCCAGAGGGGTTGGATCAGAGGGGTGGACCAGCATGTCCCTTCTGTCCCCAAAGTACCTTGAGGTTTCCTCGGTCCAAGGCAGCGGTCAGGTGCTTGCGGACCTCCGTCAGCTGGGGCTTAGGACCCCGGGGGCTGGCCCCCTGCCGCAGGGGCTGCTCCTTGAGGTACTGCTCCAGCTTCGACTCCCCGAGGAGCAGTTCTGCCATGTCATCTGCAGAGAACAAAGGGACACTCAATGGGAATGGGGACCCTCCAAAACCATGGTGCCATCACACCCTAAGACCCCATACACAACCCCCCCCCCAGCACCCATAAAGCCTCTGGGACGGGGAAGAATGTGCCAGAAGGGTGTGCTCAGATGGCTCCTGTCCACGCATCCAGTCACCCCTTTATTGGGCACTTGAGTCTGGGGTGTGTCTCTGCATGAAGGGAGCAGGGGTGGGAGGCAGCACTGAGGAGAAAGGAGGGGCTGCCCTGCTTTACAACACAACCTTCACAGGATGCAGACATGCCTGAGGCCTGCTAGGTCCCAGAGGACACAGCCCCTCATCGGTGCAAGTGCCTGGGAGTACGGTAGCCCTGGCTACACTGATGCCCATGTGGGCCTGTAGAACAGAGAGCCATTTGGGAAGCAGAGCAGTGCTCGTGTGTGTGTGTGTGTGTGTGTGTGTGTTTTATGTCATTAAAAAATGAAGAAAATTAAAAAAAGAAATGATGCCACATGAACACGCTGAAGTCCTTACTGGAAGGCAACAATTGCATTAGAATCCTTTGGTTTCCTTCCCCCGCTAGCCCTGCACTTCCAACCCAGAGCACTGCTGTTCACTGTATATACCTGCCAGCTGCATTATGTGATTTAAAAAAAAAAAAAAGGAGTAGCTATCATTAAAAACACACACACAAAAAAAAAAACAAAACAGTGAGATTAAAATTTTTTAAAGATTTCCTTACTAATGAGGAAGAATGAGGCTCAGAGCACCAGTCTGGCACATGTGATGCCAGGGACCCAACGCAGGAGCTCAGGCTTGAGAATCCAATGCTTTACCCACTGCACCACCTCCTTGGACACGATAAAATTATTATTTGCATTGTCACCAGGGCTTCACTGCTCTGAGCCAAACATTTTCAAACAGAAACAGAGAGAAGGAGAGAGGGAGGCAGGCTCAGACCGAGGTTGTGCACTAGTCAACTGAACTATCTTTCTGGCCCTGAAATTAAACTTTATTTAATTTTATTTGTTTTTAAAGTAGCCTGGATTTATAGGACTATAAAAGTAGCAACAGAGGAGTAGCTGAGGAGATAGCACAGCGGTGACACACAAAGTCTTCCATGTTTGAGAGTCTGGTGTCCCAGGTTCAATCCCCAGCACAACCACAAGCCAGAGCTGAGCAGTGCTCTGCTAAATAAATTAATTAATATATAAATAAATGTAGCAACACCTACCATACCACCAAAGTGTCAATCCTCCTCCACAATGGAAATTTCCCCAGTCCCAAGCATATGCTACATGTAAGACCCATGTTCATTGGTCAGGAGCTGCATGTGGTTAACATAGTGGATGTCAGTTAGGTCACTGCTGTCAGCATGTCTGTCTGGATCTGTGTCCAGATGACCACCAGAGTGAATGGTAATCTTTGATGGGGCTTGGGGTCAATTCAAAAGTCTCATCATTGTGGTCTGAACTATTTATAGAGGGGGAAAAAATCACTTTATTTTATTTTGAGCGAGAAAAAAGTCCCTCTCCTTTAATAGCTGCAAGTATCGACATCTGGATCTTAACAGCAATTATTTCTGGCTTGCTATACCTACCAGTACAATTATATTTGACTTCTGTGTATTTTAAATTAAAAAAAAAAAAAACTCGATCCAAAATTTAGATTTCATTCTGTCTGTCACGAGTCTGGCCCAATGATCTTGTCCTCAGCATTGGGGGGCAGGGGTATATATGACAACAAGTGTGACACACAGCTTCCAGTCGAGCCTGTCCAGAGAACCGGCCTGCCCTGCCCCCAGGCTGGAATGTGCTTGGCTGGTGGGAGCGACACACGTCTTGCACACAGAATGAACACAGGGTGTCCCGAGTGAGGAGCTTTGGTCCTCGCAGCTGCCACCAAGCCCTGAGTGTCACTGCCAGTCAGTTTTACTGCAGGGAAAAGACACAGCTACTTCTGCCTCCTTGCTTTGGTCACTCTACTCTGACCTCCTTCACAACAGCCAGACAAGCCACCTAACTAGTTCTCCCGGGCAGACAGGCTTGATGTCCAGAATTCCCCACCTCCACCTGGCTCCGCCATGGTTGGTGGAGCAGTGCTGTGGTGTCTCTTCCCTTTCTGGGTCTCTCTCTCTCTTCCTCTTTCTCTCTCTCTCTCTCTCTCTCTCTCTCTCACACACACACACACACACACACACACACACACACAAGAAAGGGCAGGAAAGGGGGTTGGGTGGTAGCGCAGCAGGTTAAGTGCACGTGGCACAAAGCGCAAGGACCGGCATGAGGATCTGCGTTCGAGCCCCTAGCTCCCCACCTGCTGGGGAGTCGCTTCGCAGGTGGTGAAGCAGGTCTGCAGGTGTCTGTCTTTCTCTCCCCCTCTCTGTTTTCCCCTCCTCTCTCGATTTCTCTCTGTCCTATCCAACAATGAACGACATCAACAATAACAATAATAACCACAACAAGGGCAACAAAACGGGAAAAAAATGGCCTCCAGGAGCAGTGGATTCATGGTGCAAGCACTGAGCCCCAGCAATAACCAAAATAAAAAGGGCAGGATGTGGCCCTATCCCCAGGAATGACCTCTTCTGACCAGCTGTGCTGGGCACAGTTCTTTTGACTCCTGTGCCAGCCCCGAGCTCTAAGGCTAACGGAGCACAGAGGCAGCCCGAGTCACAGAGCTGACTCTCCGCCTGCTACATGAGTGGCTGAGAAGTTGGGAGTGATTGGGAACAGTGGGTCTTCAAGGCTGAGGCCCTGGCTCTGCATTTGCTAGTTCTTACCGTTCCTCATCAACTTCAGGCCTGTGCCACAATTCAGTGCAAGCACACACACACACAGAAACATGCATGAATACACACAGACATACATACAAACACAGAGATACACATACAGACACAGATATACAGAGCCATACAGACACACAGAGAAACACACATACACACAGAGACAAATACAGATAAACACAGACACACACACACACACACACACACAAAGATATACCCACACATACCTACCCACCCCACCCCCAACACGCAGGCTGTAGGCATCCTGTCCTGCTATCAACGGCTTCCTCCCATCAACTTCCTGCCTGGGGCTGAGTCTCTGAACCTTCCCCATACAGCCCTCCAGGCCCAGCCAGGCTGCTTCAGAAGATGCTGGCACCGGAAACAGCATTATCTCATTCACCTCTCAAAATAACCTACTAGATACAGGGTGAGGTGCAGAACACAGGAATAACTCACCAAGGCCTGTGGGCACTGAGTGTCAGAGCTGGGCTTGAACCCAGGACCAGCAGCACCAGGCCCACAGCTCCTCCCACACCCATTCTCAAAACACCCCCACCTGCTCAGGACCTGGGGGGAACCCGGCTGCACGCATCACAGGTTGGCAGGTCAGGGGGAGCCACATCACTCTCTCTGGTGGGTCAGTAGGTCCCCCTTGTCTATGTGAAGCTGTGTTCTGTGTCCCACTGCCTGGGGCTAAGTGACAAGCTCCTGCCTCAGCCAGACAAGAGGACAAACCCTGGGGACCAAGGTCCCCACAGCATGAGGCACGCCGAGATGCTGATGGCTGAGCTAAAGTGGGGCTCTGTGGGGACCGGGGAGCTGCTGGATGGTGGGCCAGGAAGACGCCCCCACACCTCAACTCCACCCTGGAAGGACACGTCTCAGGGACAGCGCTGCCACTTGGTGCTGGCTCTCCTGTCCCTTTAGAAGGTCCTCAGCTGCCTGACTCCTGGCGGCCTGTTCTGAGGATTTCAGCCACCCCTCCTGGAAGCCTGTGAGCCAACTGCGCATGGAAAGCTAGGTCCAGCTCAGGAGCTACCTGGAGCAGCCACCCAGCACAACCACCCAGCACAATTACCCAGCACAGCCACACACCACAACTACCCTGAGTCCAGATAGAAGAAGACGGGTAGCAGGGGGGAGAACTTGAACCCAGAGCTAGAAGAGGACAGAGGATGGCACCCACCAGCTGGGGCTACGTGGACTTGGATTGGCGTTCTCCCTTCTCATTGGCTCTTTCCCAGGGAGCGGCTAGAAGCAAGTCTGGTAATGCAGTCACAGGCTTCCTGTCCCTTCTCCATGGCTTCTGAGACTCCACAGTCACAGGCCCCCAGCCCGTTCTCCTGGGCTTCTTAAACTCTCAACTCTGTGAGAACCACGTGCTGGTGTTTTGTTGCTGTCCATGTAGTGGCAGCCAGAACTCAAAGGACCCAGCATGAGGCTGTGCGTGGGGTCTGTGTCCCTTTTGCAAGGATTGTTCCTGCGTTCCAGTGCAAACAGAGTGACATCGCCGAACACCAGGCCCAGGGGCTGCAGAGCAGGGACTCTGGGCACAGGAGGTAGAGTGACACTTTTCCTCAGGAAGCACAGGAGGTAGAGTGGCACTTTTCCTCAGGAAGCAGAAGAGTCAGGCTGGACTCTAGCAGCCAGCCTCAGCAGAGGTCTAATCACTGTGCTCAATTCTTTAAGGAGGGCCCTCCTCCCTCTGTTTTGACATCTGAAGAATGGGAAGGCTGGGCTAGACCAGTGGGTTTCTGATGTCAGTTGGCAGAAAGCCCTTCCCTCAGGGGAAACCTCCAGAATATGGTGATCAGACGAGTGAGGGAGCCCCACCCAGCCAGCCTCCAGGCCCCAGAAGGGTTCCTGGATGGCAGTTTGTAAACCACCATGCAAACCGTCTCTTGTGTGAAGGGAGGGACCTGAGCCAGACCTTGACAACAGGCCAGCTGGAGGCCTGAAGAGGACATGGGGCCCAAAGGGCGTGAGTGTGGAGGGGTCGAGCAGAGGGCTCAGGAGCGCAAGGTAGCGGGGGAGCCATATGTAAAGAGGAAGCACGCTGGGAAAGATGGTTGATGGGGTTGGGGAAGCTCCAGCCCTCTAGGTACAGTACAAGACCCCCAGCCCTCTGCCCTGAGCACAGCCCCCACACTGGGATCTGGGCCACGAGTGTAGAGTGAGCAAGTCAGGGAAGGCAGGCACATACCCGGTTGAGCGCATACATCGCCACACACTAAGACTCAGGTTCAAGCCCCCACTTGCCACATGCAGTGTTAAAGTTTCACAAGACAAGAGGTGAAGCTGTGCTGCAGGTGTCACTCTCTCTCCCTCTCTCTATCCCCTTTCTCTCTCAATTTTTCGGTCCTATCAAATAAAAATTACTTAACATTTTAAAAGGATTAAAAAATGAATGAGTCCTTTAAACCCAGACATCAGGACATACAGTGTACAACCAAGGCAGGTCCTGAGACAATAGCACAGCGTGTTGTGTGAGGGGCCAGGGGGCTGGGCAGGGGGCATCCGGATTCGTGCTGCTGTCCTCCCTCCCACCTGGGGGTGCTTTGACTCTCAGGAGCCCGCAAAGCCCCCAGAACGTCCAAGGAAACCACCACGTAAACCAGTGTACTGTGGACTTCCTGCAATACTGGCCTCACTTTCAAAGCTGCCTGGTGGGGGGAAGGTAGAAATGGGAGCAGCTGGGGCTGTCCACTCTCCCTCTGTGGGCAGGGGACAGGGCCGGGCTGAGGTCACAAGGGGAAGTCACAGGCCCAGAGGCCACCAGGCCACCAGGCCACCGGGACCCCCACTTCTGACACTTTGCCAAGTTTCGCTCTCACTCTGAGAACTGGACACGTTTTGCAACCACACTTTGCCCCAGAAACAAGCAACTTATCGGGCACCATCTCCCTTCCTCTCAGCCCAGAGAGAAGTAAAGGGCCTCAAAACCCTGCCCCAGCTGAAGTCCAAGGGTCCGTTTCAGGAGAGACCATTGCGGGGTGGGGGTGGGCGGAGATTTACCCTGAGGGCTGAGGAACTGAGCCTCCTAAGAAGCTTAGAGCCAGAGAGGTGGTGTGTGTGTAGGGGTAGGGGTGGGGGCCTGCCCCTGACACTTGGTGAAGTCTTAACCCCACAAACCCAGCTCTGTCACACCCCGTCCCCCATGGGCCTTCCCAGCCAGGTGACGCCAGGTCTCACCCAGGGCTGTGCTGACTCAGCCAGGAGGCCTGACAACTCCTTCTCAGCTTGTCTTGGGGTTCATACACACCCCTTCATTTCCCCACAGCCCAGAGGGCAGGTACTATTTGACCTGCAGGCCTGGTACAAAAAAGTGGAGAGGGGAGGGTCCAGCCAGGCCACTGCATACCAGCCTGGGGCAGCCCAAGGGGACCAAGGGGGACATTCATTCTGGGGACAGGGTAGCTGGGGTTGAGGGGGTTGTGGGTTCCCTCTCTGGGCCTGTCCCAGAGCTCCAGACAGAGCCACATTAGCACCCCTCTGCATGCTCCATTTAAGGGACAGACTGCTACAGGGCTGAGGCAGGGAGACCCCAAGAGTCTGAACCTTTCATTTGCTCCCAAGCAACGACCAGAACGTACCTCAGGCCGTGAGAGCCTAGACCTGCGTGGAATTTTCTGCCACTTTAACCTGCCCACAGCTGCCACACAGCCCTGTCCCATTTAAATGCTGTTTTGTTTTGTTGTTTCTAAGATGTTTTCTCTCACATGTGAGAAAGAGAAATCACAGGTCTTCAGCACAAGCAGTGCTGGGGATCAAACCTAGGGCCTCACACAGACGAGTCCTGCCCTTAGCCCACTGAGCCACCTCCCTGGCAGCATTTTGGTTCCTTTGAGATGGAGTCGGAGTCATTGAGGACGTAATAATGGCAGGTTCAAGGCAGAAAATGGGACTTCTGGGTTCTGTTACCAATATTTGCCCTTTACCTTTTCTGATTTTTAAGATTTATTTTACTCATTACATGAGAGAGAGAGAGAGTTTGAAATGAAGCAGACAGGAGAGGCAAGCTAGAACCCCACTCCGGTACTTGCAATGCTGGGGATCAACTGGAAACCTCAAGTGTGAAAGTCTGATGCTTCACCAATTGAGCTATTTTCCCAGCGGCTCTTTACTTTCTTTCTGTCTCTCTCTATCTCTTCCTTTTTTCGCTACCAGGGTTATTGCAAGGATTTGGTGCTTGCACAACAAATCCACCACTCCCAGAAACCATTTTTCCCTTTTTCTTTCTTTCCTTTTTAAAAAATGTTTATTTACTTATTCCCTTTTGTTGCCCTTGTTGTTTTGTTGTTGCTGTTATTGATGTCATTGTTGTTGGATAGGACAGAGAGAAATGGAGAGAGGAGGGAAGACAGAGAGGGGGAGAGAAAGATAGACACCTGCAGACCTGCTTCACCGCCTGTGAAGCGACTCCCCTGCAGGTGGGGAGCCGGGCGGCTTGAACCGGGATCCTTACACCAGTCCTTGCGCTTTGCGCCACCTGCGCTTAACCCACTGCGCTACTGCCTGACTCCCGAGGCCCAAAGCTTCCTCCAGGGCAAAGCAGGTGTGCTATCCAGGTGAGCGACCTTGCCAGCTGCACCCTTTCCTCCCTTACCCTCCTCAAAGGAGGTGGGCTGAAGGGCTGGAAAAATAGCTCACTTTGGCAGTGCACTGCCTTGCCATGTGGGCAACCCAGGTTCAAACCTAGCCTCCACTGCACTGAAGGAAGCTGCAGTGCTATGGCCGGTCTCCCCCTCTCCCCCCACCTCTTCTCTCTTTGCCTTTCCTTTTCTTATCAAAAATAAATGAAACAGGGGGCCAGGTGGTGGCGCACCTGGTTAAGTGCACACGTTACGGTGTGCAAGGACCTGGGTTCAAGCCCCCAGTCCCCACCTGCAGGGCGAAAGCTTCACAAGTGGTGAAGCAGGGCTGCAGGTGTCTTTCTTGTCTCTCTCCTTCTCTGTATCCCCCTCTGCTCTCAATTTCTATCTCTATCCAGTAAATAAATAATAATAATTAATTAATTAAAGCAGGAGACACAGTGGAGCAGCCCACCATTAGTGTGCCCACTGTCCCAAGCAGTCAGGGGGAAGGCCGCAGGTTCCCAGCTGCCAGCTCTGACAGTCTCCATCTCACTCATTGCAAAGCCAGGGCCTCAGAGTGACAACCTACAGAGGCTCTGGGTCACCTGGCCCCCACATCCCCCCATATTCAACCCTGGCTGGCCCTTCTGGAAGTCCTCCTCCACTGGGGCTTCTTCCTGTGGGATGAATGAATGAATGAATGAATGAACGAGTGAATGGTGTGGCTGTGAGGCTGACCCTCACCTTTCTGCGCCCAAGTGTAAAACATTGAAATGAGGAAACGGAGGCTCTGAGTGGTGACCATGAGCAGGTCAAGGACACAGTTGTGACTCAGGGTGCATGGCTGCACAGGCCTCTCTCTCCCTTTCCCCCACCTCACTGCCTCTCTCTTTTTCTCGACCTCCTGCCTGCTGCTTGAACGGCCTCTCTATGGCCCGCAAGGCTCACTCACCTCCTTACTTCTGGTGGCAAGGGCTATGGCTCCATGATTCTGCCACATCTGCCCAGGACCTCATGTCCAGTGCACCCAGAGAGTCTTAGACTGATGCACCCAAGTCCAAGGAAAGCCCCACCCACCCCCCCTCCACCACCAGCCTGAGGGAAGGCAAAAACTTCTTTCAAAAATTCCTCTGAACCTCCAACGACAGCCATAATAATTCTGCTTTTCTTCCCCTTTTCTTTGCTTTTTGTTTTTTTCTGTTTGTTTTATGTTGTTTTCACCTCCCTGAGCAATGCCTTTGACTTCTTCTAGGCTAGGAATCCACCATCACAGGCCACGGCTCACCACAGACTTTCAAGGACAGAAACCGCCCTCTCTCTCTCTCTCTCTCTCTTTTTTAGATAGCGATAGAGAAAAAGGGAGTGGAAGAGACCACAGCACCTGAGTCTTGCAAGTGACAAGTGAGCTATTTAACCTGCCCCCAACAGCTGTCTCTCAAGAATTTCCTAAGCCCAGACTTGTACCTGGCCTCAGGGCCAGAGCCCTGCTCAAACCACTATGCCCACCCAAACCCATTAATAAGTGCAGCTTGGGCCACAAGGACCAGGCTTGGGGAACGGAGGGGGACTGTGAGCATCGAGAAGGTGGGTGAGTTAGGGGTCCACCTCTTATTTTATTTTATTTTGGATAGAGACAGAGAAATTGAGGGAGGAGAATAGGGAGATAGAGAGTGAGCGAATGAGAGACACCTGCAGCACTGCTCCACCGCTCGTGAAGATTTTCCCCTGCAGGTAGGGACCGGGGACTTGAACCCCAGTCCTTATGCATTGTAACATGTGCATACCACTCAGCCCCCAGGAGTCCATCTCTCACTCCAGAGACCTCTGTGCTGGGGTAACCTCTCCCATCATCCTTATCTCATGATCTCATCCGTTTTTGTTTTCTTTTTTTCCTTTTTCCCCCGTCTCTTCTTTTGTGCTGTGTCACCAAGGCTTTACAGCTCTGGGTTGGCTTTTTCAGATGGTGAAGAGAGAGAGGGAAGACACCACAGCACCAAAGTCTCCTGCAAGCAGTGGGAGCCGAGCTGGAAGCTGAGTCACACACAAGGCAAAGCAGGTGTACTGTCCAGATGAGATATTTTGCCCACCTCATCATTTTACCTCACTTCTCAGTTTCTGAAACCAGCATGTTCACTGACTTCCACATTTGCTCATCATCTGTTTTTTCTGAGGAGGGTCAGCCCACGGGATTGGTCAAGGCTGTCCCGTGCTATATGCCTGGCACAAGGGGCAGTGGGGCGGGTGGACACATGAGTATGGGTGGGTCCTGAAGGGAGGAGGCAGGAAGGTCACAGAGGGACCCAGGCCATCCTACCAGCACCTGCTCTGTCACATGCCTGCACCGCTAGGAACCTCACTGCAGACACCAGGCCTACCAAGACCCAGGAAGCTCTGAGGAGCTGCCCAGGACAGACATAGTGGTAAAGCGATGGGCTCTCAAGCACGAGGTCCTGAGTTCAATCCCTGGCATCGCGTGTGCTAGAGTAATATCCTGGCTCTCTCATTCCCTCAGTCTTTCTTATAAATAAGTAATAAATAGGGCTGAGAGACAGCATAGTCATTATACAAAGACTGTCATACTTGAAGCTCCAAAGTTCCAGGTTCAATTCTTATGCCAACACAAGCCAGAACTGAGCAGTGCTCTGGCAATAAATAAATATGTTTAAAAATATATAATACATAGAAGATAAGTCAACAGATAGTTAATACATATTTTAAAAAAGAAGGAGGAGGAGAAGCTGAGTAGACACCACAGGTAAGAAGAGAAGGATCAGTCACAAGCCATGCATCTTATGGGGAAGGCAGGGTCCTGTGTCCACAGGTATCTGGGAGCCCATACTGGCCAAAGTCAACATTTCCCACCAAGGGAGCCCAGGTGAGTCTCTGAGTCCCCTGGGCCTGGGACCCCACCTACCTGCATTCAGCCCAGAAGTACCTGCTCCCCAGCCAGGTACCAAGGCTGAGACTATGCAGAGCCAGGAGAGCCTGCCACATCCCTCTCCGTTGCTGGGCAGAGTGAGGTGAGGAGGGTGGAAAGAGGTAAGTGCCTTTTCTTAGAACTGTGTCCTTCATCCACCCATCCATCCATCCATCCATCCATTTGTTCACTCCTTCCTGCAGCCACTATGAGCTCACTCACCTTGGAAAGCCAGAGATGAGGTGAGTCAAGGCCAATCCTCTGCCCTCTGGCCTGCCCATGGGTGCCTACTGTCCTCAAGGACCAGCAACTAAGAGCCATTCCCGCTTCCAAAACAAATAAAGCCACGTGGTGCCAGGCCCTGGAATAGAATTCTGGGTGCACTCTGGCTTGGACTGGGGTGCAACTGGGTCAGCCAGGGTCCAGACTAACTCCCGGCTCCCAACTCCTGCAGACCCTCTCCTCCTGCTCCTGGGGTACCAGGCTTCCCCCTCAAATCTCCTGCCACCTCTCCCCACAGCACTCACCCTGAGACTCCCTGACTCAGTTTCCCCAAGTCTGACGCCCCCCACCCCACCCCACTTCCACAGCTGGGAGCGCCTCCACTCTGAGCCCCAGAGACCCCTCTCCACCTGCCTCCCACCACACCGCCCAACTGAACCCGCAGGTGACCCCCCCTGAACCCTACATGTTCTCCAGCCCCTTTCGCAGGGATCAGCACCCCAGGCTCAGGAGCCCCCGCAAGTACATGCCGACCCCCAGACCCCCAGAGGGCACGACCCCCAATGTCGGGCCCCTCTGCGCTCTCTCCCGCCGCCTGAAGGTGCATCACCCCCCCAACTTCGCAGAAGCCGGGGGGGGGGCGCCCCCAAGGGGAGGAGAAGGCCCCTACGACCCCCGCCTGAGTCCAGGGTCAGCGCCCCACCCCGTGACCCCAGCGGGGCTCCCCAGGCCCGGCCCGCGCACCCCGGGCCTCGCCGCCCGCGTCCCCGTGTGCCCCCGGCCCCCGGCCCCCCAAGACCCCGGAACCCCGCACCCCGGCCCCCGCCTACCGTTGGCGATGAGCTTGGCCGACAGCTGCTTGACCAGCTCGGGCAGCCGCTCCCACTGGCACTCGGAGCGGCAGCGCTCGATCTCCGTCTCCAGCCGCGAGCCCGCCTTCTTGGTCGCCATCGCGGCCCGGCCGCCCCCCGCCGCCCGCAGGCCGCGCAGGCCCCGCCGCCGCCCGGGCGCCCGCCGCCCGCCCGCGCCCGCCGCGGCTCGGTCCCCTCGGCTCGGCTCCGGCGTAACGGAGCGCCGGCGGGCCGAGGCGGCGGCGGCCCGGGGAGCGCCCCCTGCCGGCCAGGGCCGGCGCTGCAGCCGCGGGAGGCCGGGCGGCGAGAGCCAGCGCAGGGAGGCGACCTGAGGCCACGCCTGGGGCGGGGCGGCAGTGCAGGGCCTGGGACCTGGGGCAGGCCACCAGCTGGCAGGGCCGGAGGGGGGGGGGGGGGGTGGAGGCCAGAGCCCGAGGGACAGACCTGCTGTCCAGAGAGGCTCTTCCTGAGAGGAGGGACACAAGGCACCACTGCGCCGTCCACGGAGTTCCCTTGTGCCCTCCATGCTGCTCCCTCCATGGTGCACACCCAGGACCTCACTCTGTAGAGGGACCTGTCGCTCAGCGCCATGAAGAACTCGTTTGTTTTGCAAAAGACTCCAGGCTGAGGCTTCAAGGCCCCAGGTTCACTCCCAGCACCACATCGGCCAGAACAGAGCAGCGCTCTGGTGTCTCAGTCTCTCTCTCTCTCGTTTCACTCTCTTACTAAATATATATATATTTTTTGAAAACTAATGTTTGCTTTCAGGTTTTGTTTGTTCAGGTTCATTTCTGAGGCCGCACCACTCCTGGCCAACTTTGTCAGCTAGAAGGAAGGAGACAGAGAAGCAAAGGCAGAGAAGGAGCAGCCTCACGGCAGCAAAGCTTTCACCCCCTCAGTGTGGCATCTCCACAGGTGAGCTAACTCCCGGCCACACTGAACTCCCAGGCATGGGGTCCCTAGTGCAGCCCCCAGCATTATATGTGCCAGAGTGATGCTCTGGTTCTTTCTCTCGCCTCCTCTCTCTGTCATTAATAGATTTTTTTAAAATATTTTTTTAAAAGGGGGGTTGAAGGGGTGCCATGCTGGTTCCTCAGTCACACCCTCATACCCTGAGCAAGCTTGGTATTATTCTTGGAAAGAGCAGCTGTGTGGAACCCACTCCTCCAATGTACTGATAACTGAAATTGATTTTTAAGATTTATTATTTACTCATGAGAAAGTGAGAGTGAAAAAGGTCCCGAGGTATGCAAAATCTCTACCTTCAATCCCCGGACTCTAACCACTACACCACTACAGCACCTCCAGGCTGTCAGGGATGCCTTCTTCTGTGGCCTTGTGTAACAGAAGCTTGTCTCTGGGGCAGCCTAGCGCTCTGCATGCCCAGGAGCACACGGGCACCCCACCTGCTGCCCCAGCAGAGCCTGGTACGTATCCTCACCGCTGTTGTTGGCAGTGGGAGCCCTCCCCGAAGTTCACGGCAGAGGACCTCATGTCCAGCATCGGGATGCCCCCCAAAGCTGAAGGGGATGCCGGGAGGATGCTTGGCGAGTGTGGACCCAGAGACGGTAAGTCACAAGAAGGTAACCATGCAGGCCGTCCTGAGTGCCCCCACCACCTCCACTGGCTACAGATATCTGCATGTCCACTAGCTACAGATATGTGTCCCCTGCCCAGGCTGAGGCTGGATAAGCTCTGTAAATTTTATTATTTAGTCTATTGGATGGAGACAGAAATTGAGAGGGAAAGTAGGAGACAGAGAGACACCTGCAGCACTACTTCATCACTCATGAAGTTTCCCCTCTGCGCTGGGAGCCTGGGCTCTGATCTCCATCTCTGTAACTTGCCTGATGTGTGACCGTGAGAAAGTCAAGTAAACTCCAGGTTAAAATGTCAAGCAGGTAACCAGGAGCTCTACACAGTGAGGTCAAGCTTGAGACCTCCATCCATCCACTGAAAAGCAAGGCAAAAACTCATTAAAGTGCATGATTTTAAATAAGTGTGACCCGTCGGGTATTGGAACAGGGAGGGGGAGATGCAGGCAGCAGTCACAGCAGAGCCCAGCGCAGGAAGCCTGCTCAGACGCTGCCCCAAAGGCGCGCTCCCTTCTTTATCAGTGAGCAGCAGCGCTCTGCCGGAAGCCCGCCAGGCTCTCAGCCTGGCTCAGCAACTCCATCAGCCTCCGCCCCAGAGGGGCGGGGCCGGGCCGGCGCAGCAGCTATAACAACCAATGGCAGAGCTTCCCAATGAGGTCATGGACCTCCTCGGCGCGTCATTGGCGGATCTCCGAGGAGCGTCTGCGTGACCGCGGGGCTGTAAGGCAGCTCCCAGAGGCAGTCAGGGCATCCTGGGATGGGGGTGAGATTCCCCACCCCCAAAGTTTCTCCCAGTGACTCTTCACCCCGCTAATGAGCCACACAATGAGTCAACCTGATCTCCTTCTTCAGGGAGACGTGAAAACATTCTGGAGGAGGGAGAAAAGGAGCTGTTTCCACTTTGGGGGTTCAACGTATTTATTTTGCAAGAACCCTCATGTTCTTTGATGATTTGGGCGCTTTATCTAATCCAGTGAAACACACCGAGTAGTCAGTCTCATTAGCCATTGGAAGACTGGGCAAAAGTCCAAAATAAAATCAATCGAAATTGACCACCTTTCCCCCCTAAATTTATATTCCTTACTGATTTTTTTAGTTAATTGCCCCCCCCACACACACACACACTGTTCATTTTGACTTATAGTGGTGCAGGGGATCGAATCTGAGACTTGAGAACCTTAGGTGTGAATAAGGGAGAGAGACAGCATAATAGTCATGCAAAGAGACTGATGCCTGAGGCTTCAAAGTTCTAGATTCAATTCAATTCCCACTACCACCACCACCACCACAGACACACCCACACCACCATAAACCAGAGCTCATCAGTGCTCTGGTAAAGTCTTTTTGCTGAACCCTTATTCTATCATCCCCTGCCTAGAAAGGGGTCACCTTTCATTTCGCCATGGAAGCAATCAAGGCTGGGAGCAAACACATCTCTGACATTTTGAAACCTTTTTTAAAATTTTTTTTAAGGTTTAAATGTTTAATGCATTTTATTCGTGTTTTTTTTTTTTATAGAAACAGAAAAATTAAGAGGAAAGAAGGAGGTAGTAAAGGAGAGAGACATAAGCATCGCTGCTTCAGCAATCTTAAAGCTGCCATCCTGCAGGTGGGGACTGGGGACTCAAGCCCAATCCTGACCCTTGCACATGGTGATGTGTGCCCAACCAGATGCGCCACCACCCAGCCTGTTTTAAAAGTTTTAGAAACACTGCTTCTTTCTCGTAAAGCCAGATTCTTGGATGTGAATGCAGGGCCCCAGTCTACCTCTCTAGTCCTGGTTGGAATACAGATGGAAGAGTTTGTGACCCCACCTTGGGAATAAATTGTTTAAAATACCAAAACTTGCTAGAAAGGCAAATTCCATGCTACTGAATTAGAAACTTTGAGGTAGGGCTCAAACCATCCCAGTATTCTTGAGGACAAATATATGAGAATGCCTGTTCTTGCCATGGAACTCTTGGGGCTCAGAAGATTTGGGCCATACAGATAGCTGAGCCAGAGCTGCATATGTGAGCAGTTCTGTCCTGGAAACTAGTGGGGTTCAGCTTGCTTTACACACAAGGAAACTGAGCCTCAACTGGTTTGCCTAGAATTATGTGACTGGTCGGTGGGACAGCTGGGATAAGAGAACGAAGTTCTCAGGAGCTAACTCTCGGAGCCTTAGGCCGTAGCCTACAGGATCACAGGGCCTGTGGGGGTCACAGCCCAAGCACTGCCCCACAGCCAGGCAACCAGGCTAACCTCAAGCCACGTGACCTCCTGTCACAAGCTTTTAATAAGTCAGTTTTGCCTTCAAAATACTGCCCAGAATAGTTTGTGGTCAGCAAAAAGACGCTAACAGCACTGTCTGTTCTGGGAAGTTATTTTCTGATGAGTGGCGGTGGGGGTAGACAGTCTGACAGTCTCTGTGGCTAAGGGAACATAACAGATGGTTCACACCCCACCCAGATTGCTTTGCTAATGATGTAAAGGGCAGGGGAGATGTCCCTGTACCATCACCACTGTTATGCTACTATCCAAGGAGAGACCCTTTTGTCCAGAGGAAAACAGTTCTAACTGCCATGTACTCCTCTAGGGCTGGGAGGCTCGCTCAGCATTAGAGTCAAGAGAGGAGGCTTGAGGAACTAGTGGTGCCAGGTTCAGTCCCTGGTGTGGGCATATGCTGGAACTAAGCAGTGCTCTGCTCAGCCTCTGTGTCTTTCATGACAATAAATGAATAAGTAGTGGCTCAGAAGGTGCCGCAGTGATAGAGAAAGCTTCCAGCTTTCAAGCACAAGGTCCTGAGCTTGGTCACATGTGCCAGAGTGCTCTTTTGGCCTCTCTCCTTCCTCTCCTCTCTCCTTCCTGAAAGAAAGAGAGAAAGAAAGGAAAGAAAGAAATAAAGGTTATTGTTTTTTCCTAGATAGTTACATCATTTTTACATTTTCTCCTGAGTGTACAAGGTTCTAATTTTACCACCTCCTCATAACATTTGTCATTGCCTGTGTTATTCTAGTCATCTTGGTGAATATAATGTGTCTTATGTGGTTTTTAAAATTATTTTCTTTCTTTCTTTTTTTTTTCCTCCAGGGTTATTGCTGGGTTCAGTGCCTGCACCATGAATCCACCGCTTCTGGAGGCCGTTTTTTTCCCCCTTTTTGTTGCCCTTGTTGTTGTAGCCTTGTTGTGGCTATTATTATTGCCATTGTTGATGTCGTTTGCTGTTGACTAGGACAGAGAGAAATGGAGAGAGGAGGGGAAGACAGGGGGAGAGAACGATAGACGCCTGCAGACCTGCTTCACAACCTGTGAAGCGACTCCCCTGCAGGTGGGGAGCCGGGGGCTCGAACCAGAATCCTTACGCAGGTCCCTGCGCTTTGTGCCACATGCGCTGAACCCACTGTGCCACTGCCCGACCCCCAATTATTAACTTCTTTTGAGAGAGAGAGAGAATATGACCAGAGCACCACTCCAGCATAGGCTGTGCTATGGGTAGAACCTAGGACCTTGTGCATGGAAGTCCTACACTCCACCACTGAGCAACTTCACCTGCTGGCTCTTTCTGTGGTTCTTCATTGTCTTGATGATGAAAGAGGTGAATCAACTTCTCATGAGCTACTGGGACACTTGTCTATCTTCTCAGAAGAATTCAGATCCTTTGACCATTTTTTCAAGTATAAGAAAAGTTTATGACTCGTAAAAAAAAAAATTGCATGATGTTTTCAAACCTTTTTTTTCAAACATTTCAGGGAGTTATCACTGGTTTACAATATAAGACTTTAGGTGTCTTTACACATACTCACAGAGTCCAACACATTTCTGGGCTGGAACATAACCCATAGCTGGCTCTGAGCTGCAGGCAGTCAGCCAACAGCACCCACTGCAGAGCTGGCCAAAGCTAGCACACTGCACACACCTGTCCTGAGTCTGAGTCCAAGAATTGATCAAAGAATGAAAAGTGCCTAGAAGTGCCTGGGGGTGGAGAGGAATTATGAAATGGGGCTCTGAAAGTGGGAGGATGGGTTGTTATTTCTAAGAGATTAAAAAACAAATGGCCCGAGATCATAAGAAGCTAATGCCACAGTCACACACAGCTGACCACCAGGGTTCTTCCAGGCTGAAGGAGAAGCCCACTATTTATACATCCAATTTGAAAGCTCGTCTTAGGCAAGGTGCTCTACAGTTTAAAATGTGATGCAAAATATAAGCAAATAGGGCACCTGACGCAGACCAGTTCAACCACAAACAAATGAAGCACTACTCTGACCGAATATTGCCATGCTTCTAAGGGGAGGGCTCCTTTATCCCACCCCCTGCCCACATTGTGTTTTATCTGGTTGAACTGAGAAGCAAAATTACTTTGAAAAACTTCTTCAGGGCCAAGTGGGGCCATTCCTGGAAGTGGCAGTGGGGGAAGACTTCCAAGGGGCAGGAGAGGGAAAGCTGTGTTCATCTAGGGCACAGGAAAAGGACACCATTTACCTCCTGTGTTTAAGAGGTGTCCTCCCTGTACTTTCATTGTGGTGTGGCAGAAGCTTATCTCCTCCAAGCTAAGTACAAAATACCTCTTCTCACATGCAATGCTCTACACAGAAGAAGGGTGGCTGAAGGAGAGAGTGCCCTGGCAGAAGCAGCAGTAGGAGCTAAATCCAAGGTGGAGAGGGCCTGCTAGGTAGCACGCCTGGATATTGCACCTGCTTTGCCATGTGTGAGATGCAGGCTCAAGCCTGGTTACCACAGTGCTATGGTGTCTTTCTCCCTCTCCTTTTGCAAAAAAGATTTGTTTGTTTGGTTTAAT